>NC_087474.1:121173949-121480746 GCF_036417665.1 Passer domesticus | reverse complement strand
CCTTCACTGTAAGAAAAAGCATTTCAAATATCTTCCAGTCCTAACTTCAGGTTTTCTTGACTAAATCTTCCCTACAGAGTTTAGTTCATCTGTACGACCGTATTCCTGTAAAATACTATTATTATTGATTAGATTAATTAATTAATTATTTACTTTAGAAATCTTAGTGCAGCTGACTCTACTCCTTTGGCTTACATATAATTTTATATGCTTACTTGACTTTCACCTTGTGTTACTGACTTTTTGACCTGGATGAAAAGTGTTCAAAAGGAAACATATAACTGCTTTTAAATCTTGCTTTGCAGGGTTTGTTGTAAGTTATTTGGTTTCTTCATGCACTTGCAATTGCTCTGCTAGGCTGCTTGAAAAGCAAAACCAAGAAATTCTGTGTTTTGATGACTTTTGTTCTTGAGAAACCAAATGAAATTGATTGAGATTCCATGTAGAAGTAAGCTACTTGAGTGTAGTTTTGTGCCTCATATAAAAACTCCAGTTGATCTCCTCAGAATATTCTTTCAGAGATAATAGTGTTGAGGACTTCCTTTGGAAAAGGAGTCAGATGCTGAGATGGGAAGGTAAATGTCAAACATGGTTGTTTACATGTTACACAGACTTAAATGCACTCCACAGTACCAAATGTGCATTTATTTATTTCTAAAAGTGTTAAATTCAGAATGTTATGCCATGTTGGCAGTGAAGACCTGTCTACAAACACGTGTCTGTCTGAGCTGGGGTTTTCTCTGCTCCAATGTACCTCTCTGTAGGCTGGTTGAGCCCCTCTTATCCTCTCTCTTAAGAAGAGTTAAGGTAGGCTGAAATGAAAAGAATGTTGGTTAATGTCTTGTAGTGAAAGTCATGTTTTCACAAATAGTTTCCTCTGTAGAAAAAATCAAACATGGTCTTCTAGAACTAATTATTGGGTTTTTGTTGTTGTTGTTGTTGTTGTTGTTGTTGTTGTTTTTTTTTTCCAGAGTCACAATTTTAAAGAAGTTACAGGGGTCATATGTTTTGAAGAAGTGATTTTAAGGTTTCTAGGGTTTGGTGTCTTTTTTCAAGATAGCACAATAGCAGGGATTCTGGTTTTCTTATCTCTCCTTTACTTTGCTATTCATGGTCATTGGGGACAACCTCACCTCTTGGCTTGAAGCCATGCTGGAGGTTGTTGCCTTCACAGCATAGTTTCTTGTGGATGACTTTATAGGACTGTGATTAAGAATTTTAAGACTTGTGAAATTCATGTCTTTAATATTGGCTTTGAAATTTTCTCAAAGGAACTGTTTTAGAGAAATTATTGCAAACATAACTTACCAGGTCCAAGGGAAGAATTTCCTTCAGGAAAGGGAATGACATATTGTGAGTTCAATGAGGACAATTTGTGCAAGCTTCAGTCCATTTTCCTGAACTCTGCCATTCCATTCACTTTCATTACTTTCACTTGGTTTTGGAATTTTCCTTTTTTTTTTTTTTAACATTTTGTTTCTTTAGGTCCTTCTCCTGTCTCTTTATTTACTTTTCTTCCCTGATTTAAGGATTTTAATTGGTGTAATTTTGGCAAATTTTGGTCCTTTTCACTGCCCCTCATTTCATCTCAGTCCATTTGGTTGTAGTCATTCCATTTCCAAATTTTCTGGTTTTTTTCCCAATTGCATTGTTTTTGATCATATCTCCTTTCCAGAGTGTTTGTTAGACTTCGTTCTCTTGTGATTTCAATGAAGATCAATTGTGCAAGCTTTGGTCCATTTCCTTGCACTACATATCATCCCAGTCACTTTTATTGTTTTCACTATGTTTCGGAATTTTCCCCTTTTTTAACATTTCTTTTATTCAATATCTTCTCCTGTCTCTTTGGTTACTTTCTTCTGTGAATTTCAGATTTTGATGGGAATAATTTTGGCAAGATTTGATGCGTTTCACTGCACCTCAGTATATTTGGTTGTAGCAAATCCATTTGCAAATTTTCTGATTTTTTAATTGTTTGATTTTTTCTCATATCTCTTCGTCAGAATTTTTGTTCCAATTTCTTCTCTGATTTAATGATTTCATTCCCTTTCCTGAAAGGAAAAATTTCCTATAGTAGTAAACTTGTAAAAATTAAATGAATGGAGCAGTCATTAAGTATTACACATATAAGTTGCCTGCAATGATTATTTATAGACCTCAAACCCACATTTGAATTTATTGCTTTTCTTATATCATAATGTTCTTTATTTTTTTAACCTTTTAAGATATAGTATGCATTTATGAAACACACACTCAAATTTAAGTTTTGAAGAACATGAGGATTTTTTGTTGTAACACATCTATCCCCTCCAATTAATTTTGTATTTTTTATAATTACCCTTGCAATATATGCAATGGTAAATGGTATTGCAAAACCTTGTTGTTTTTCTACTGTTTTTCTATTTGAAACACTACCCGTTGTTTCTACTGCAGTGTTTAGAAAGCAAAACTTTTTAATGGATCTTTCAGAAATATCTTACTGTTTGTATTTCAGGGTTCAACATTATTTGTCAGATTCTCTGACACAATAACATAATAACAAGATCATTGTAGAGCTATTCTGAAATAATTTTTATCCTAATATCAGAATTTCAAGTTTATAATGCTAAAAAAATCTTCATTACCAATGAAGATTTTGAAAAGTTTCATTAAATTAAGCTATTGCACTCTTCTAACATCACTGGCTTCAATTTCAAAACAAAGTGTTTCACTAGTTTCAAAACCAATCTCATTAAACAAAAGCTTGTCCTGATGGGACTGCATTGTTTGCTTTTTTCTCCCTTTCCTGTTAATGTATTTCTGTCAACACAAAGCACCTGAATTCTGATTCAACCCTGTGAGCCACCTTAATTCAGCTTTGAGCAATTATTGGTTAATTCAAAATGCATTGCAATAATACTACATATCCTGGTGTATAAGTATGTCAAAATTCTGCAAGGACTTCTTTCAAGAGGTTAACTTATTTGACTGTTAACAAATGTTTTTGTAAGGCAGAGCAATGTATTATGTTAAGGGCCTTTGAAAACAAGTTGAATAACTCCAGAGTTTTTATCCCTTTTTAAAGAAATACAGATCTGTTCCATTTGACCCATAAAATGAAGGGGATTTTCTGTATTGAAATAATAAACAAGAAAAACTGATTTTGTTATGTCTTCAAACATAAAATTGACTATTTTCCAGTGTTGTCATTTTACTGATTTTTTATAGAGAATATAATTCTCTTGAAGAACAGGGGAATATAAAATAATATTTAGATTATTAAGCTCAATGATGATGCCTACAGGGAAGTTTCTGAACAACTCACAAATTAACAGGACTAATTTTACTTTCGTAGTTTTCTGCTTTCTGTCTTGCATTCTTCTTTTTTTCCTATGTTCTTCAGTTTAGCTTTTTAGAAATTGCAGAGATACGAGTTTCAATGGCTGCCAGAACAACTACTATCTCTAGTTTACCTGGGATAAGTCCAAGTGCTGAATTAATTGTTTGAATTCATGTATTCATGTCAACACAGCTGTTCAACACTGGAGTGTTTCCTTACCTTGGTTTATATCACTGTTGGTACTGGTTTGCAAATGCTCTAGTGCAGCTTTCAGTCCATTCTGTGATGTATTTAACCAAACTGAGCTATACTGCAGTGCTGCAGAAAAAATAATACTAAATTTTATTTGACTGGCAACTCAGAACAATCCAGCTACAAAAGTGGTGGAGAGATGAATTTTGAGGCATTGCTCTGAGCCAAATCAAATTTAGAAACATCCACATGCTGAATGGATATTCTTTATTCTTGAGGATTGTAAGTTGTTTCAGCAACAGTTGTTTATGCACAAATGACTAATTATGAAATTTGATACCTATGATGATACAAATCACCCATTTAGCTGGGCTTCTTTTGTCTTAAAATTATAACAGCATTCCTTCTTATGATGGCAGCTAATGGCTAAAATAAAATGCTGGTGCTATAACAAGTTTATACAACGACAAGACCAATTTAATGGGAAATAATTCATCTTTCCCACTTCTGATTTCCTAGAAAAAACTCTTTTTCAGGGAGGGAAGCTTAGAAGCTCAACATATTTATTATCTCTTTGGGAGGTCACTTAGGATTTTCCTGCACATTTCCTTCCATGTACATCAGTGGAAGCCTAATATCCCTGAATTTTAAGTTTTCTATGGTGTGGTATGGAGCAGGAACTTCTTTATGCCAGCCCATTAGTTTCCAGAACTAATACTGTGTTCATGAGAGAGCAAATGGTCTAGACAGCTTTCCTGATAAATGTAATGTAGAGAATGTAAAGGCTTTGGGTCATTTTAAATTAAGAAATTATGTTCTTGTGTCTCCCTCTTGTGGTATGAAAATATATTGACCAGAAATAGTTCAGAACCACTGGAAAAGAGCACCCCACTTCATGATTTTAAGTGGCTTTAAGTTTTACAAAGTTTGTGCTCCAAATTTTTGTTCTCTTTTAATTGAACTGTTAAGAATTCTCCTACAGGTGCAGGGAAATTTTTAAGTTAAAATTTTGGTCAGAATTTTTAAGAAAACACTGCTACGTAGCTGAATATAAAGAGTCCCCAAAGAGAATAAAATGTTTGTATGTGCCAAACCTATTGAAGCTGTTGTGCAAGAGAAATTATAGTTCAGAGGGAAGTGAAGGCACAAAACTGTCCTTCAAACTTGGGCTAATAAACATAGGGAATTTATCAGCAGCAAACTCTTAAACCACTGAATTACTTCTGTCTTTGTAAGGCACTGATTAGGACAGAATAAGCACAAAAGCAGAGCAGTCAGTGCAGTCACAGAGTTTTAGTCACCCATTTCAAAATAGAAAACAAATTGTTTGATGTGCTGTGTTGTTCCAGAGTTTAGACACAATACAGAAAACAAGGGAAAACTCCCTTAGACTTGGAGCCAAAGGGTTTTCTATCTCTGTTTCTCTAACTGCAGTCCTACAAACTCACTTTCTTATGACCTGAGAAAAGATGTATTCTTATATTTCATAACTTGACCCAGAAGGGATGCTCCTTGGAACATTTTTTGGCTATGTGGCAATGTAGGGTTTTTTGACAACTTGAGGTAAGCATCACCCCCTGAAAGAATGAGAAAGGGGCTTCAAAACACTGTCTTGTTACAACAGAAGCAAGAGTCTGAAGTTCATGTGTCCCACGTGAATGTCTTAACCATAGAGCTTTAAAGCAGACAAATTTCATCTTGTCTGGCAAATAAATATCATAAGTAGAATAGCTTTTAACAGAAGACACTGCTAACAAGCAAGTACAAGATTCCTGATCTGATAGCTAATGCCATTCCAAAAACTGTAGGAACACTTTCTTAGTACGCAGAAGCATACTCGGTATTTCTTCAGGTGATCAAATGCAGATTTGAAAGCAAGAGTAATAACTACAAGGGAAATTATCTTATTTACAATCAAACATAAAGTATTTGCACACCTGTCAGACAAAGAGGGGGAAAAAATTTCCAAGATACCAGAAGCTTTCTGTCAAATCTGACATACCTGGTCAGAGAATTGGTTTTCCCTGTTCGCAACCTAGTAAGAGACTACACAGATTAATTTTGTCCCTGGTAAGTCCTACTTTCTCATCCTTGTACACAAGAAAGATGTTCAAAATACTGTTTAAAATACTATTTTGTACACTTAAAAATAAAACCGGTCAGAAAGTAGGTTTTTGCTAGAGCAGCAATATGCCCAATGTGAATTAACTGAAGGAAAAATGATATAGCACCTACATAAATCAGTGTGGATGTTGAATTGTGCCTAGGTTTTCCTGTCAATACATGGGACTGACATTTCTTTCTTATCTGTCCTGACAGTACTTCAAGTCTGATTTAGAGGTTTTGTAGGAATGTCCTTTGTTCTTACTGTATATTTTTGCTAGTAAAATTTTAGTGCAAGTGATCCCATCTGTGCAAAATCCTACATTTGGTCATAAAGATTGCCAAACAAAAAGTAGAATAAAAGTTATATTATGGCTGAAACAATAATATAACAAGTATTTAGCACTATTTCTTAAGGAAATTTATTCAACAACCAGTCTAATTCTGTCCTAGAGAAACTACCACTGCAGATATGCAAGGCAAAATTTTCTCTAAGGTCCTAGGTTAACATTTAAAAAATATGTTTGAATTTTTAGGTGGAATATAGTGGTCCAGAGTAACTGGTAAGCAATAAAATCATTAAGATGTTCCCTTTCCCACTACTGGAGAGCTAGAGAGCCAAATCTCCTACTGTAACTGGGAAGATAAATTGGTACAACATTTGTCCCTGTCTCCACTGGGTGGCAGCCCAAGCTCTTCTGAAACCTCAAAGCAAGTTCTGAAAAAAACCAGCATCACCCTCACATATCTGCACTTTGTAAACCTCTTGAGACTTTGTTGTACATCTAGTGAGTCAGGTGGTGGCCCCTTCATCCTCAGGGCCTCCGAGCAAGATGGTCTCTCTTCCACTAATGGCTCTCCAAAAAGGCAGTTCCCATATTGTTATTAATTAGATCGTGATTAGTTCAAACAAATAGTTTTTAAAGGGGGGATTCTGAAGTCAACACCTTCACTGTGAGCACTCTCTACTCACAAAATTCCCTGGAGACACCTAATGGATTTAAGTAACTTCTCTGGAAATTGAGGGGAAAGCCACGCACTGTGTGCCCCACAGAGTCTTGTACTTTAAAGCACGCTGAAGCACCACTGAACAAAGCAAATCTTTACCTCTGTGGCTGACAGCACCTTTGATCTGCTGTCCCAGGAGTCTCATGCTACTGTCTGCAGCCATCCCTGCTGTCTGCTCAGCTGCAGTCTTTGCAAGCCTCACAAATGGTGAGCCTCTCTGGCTCTGCCTCCTGTGGCACTCACTGGTGAGGGAGGCATTGCTAGAAATCCTTCCTGCAACCAACAAGTAACACGAGTCTCAACAGCTTCAGGTGACAAGAACTCCGCTGTCTTTGCAGGATGGTAAAAAGAAATTGCAGTGTCCTGGTCATGCTACATAGAAAGTAAATTTCCTTAGGTAGTGGAAGTCTTTCTGTACTTTCTGTTGGATAAAGTTTCACTTTTCTCTCTTTTTTCACTAATTTTAATGGATTTTCCAAGGAGTTGCTTGGCCTCACAGCATAAATTATAGTTTAGTCACCGTTTCATTAAAAAGATGTAATAATACAAGAAGGAAAATTTTATAAGACTCTGGCATACCAGCCATATTCTTTTCAATAGAAGTTTGTTAGTTTAATCTGTGTGTAACCTTGGATTATTTCAGATACTTTCAAAAATTCTTTTAGGAAAGACTGCACTGTTTTCCTTCAGATAAATAAGGTAATGGATCCTTTCCTTTTCCATGGAGAGGCCCAATAAACTGGGGAACACTGAAAAAAGACTCTAGCTTGGAGTTTGCCCTGATCTCAGAATCACAAGTCAGTGTGCTAGCAGCTTCAGAGCTGTGTCATGCAGAAAGACACACGGCATACCACTTTTCAAAGCTTTTGCATCAACTACAATGAAAATATCTTCTTGCATTAGTTTTTTTCTTGTTCTTAAAAGATGAGAAGTATTAAAGGCTTCTGCACCCCTTTTGTGATGCAGACAGCCCCAGAGTCCAATGGCTCTGATAGTTGCTGATGTAGCTGACTGTAGCCCACCAGGAAAGGTAGAGTTCTTCACCCTCCCTCCTCAACTGCACAGGAGGGTTCTCATACTCAAACCAGAGATACTTCATCCCTAATTTCTAGGAGTGGTGTCATGAGCTGTACAGAAATCCAGCCAGAACAAACCACAGACCATGCCCTGGCAGCAAAGGTCACCGTGGCCATGCCATCAGTGGCAGCTCTGCCAGCCTATACTGTTGATGCTGAAGTTCATTTGGCAGCATTTACTGAGATTTCCATGAGTTACCTTTGGTGCTTGAGGTCATGTCTGTGATGGTGATTGCTGGCAGCTTTTTGAGACAACAGGCTTTCAACCAGTGACAATTTTTGGAGGAACTTATTTTAAGAGTGAGACCTAGACTGTAATATTTGCTTCTAGAGGAAAGGAGAATGAACACGAACCTCAGTTTTATCTCCAGATATTTTATCTACACTTGAAATGTCTTCCACACAGACAAATTGCTTAATACCTGCAATGAAATAATGCAACACACCAAGAGGAGAACTAACCTTTCTGTGCCTTTTGCTTGCTAACATTTTATGCTGCCTAAGGGTCTTCTTGCCTCCTGTTTCTTCCTGTCTCCTGTCTCCTGGTCTCCTGGTTCTCCTGAAACAACCTGGTCTCTGCCTGCCCACCAGTGAGTCTCTGTCCCCCACCCACCTCATGAAAGAGAGCTTTCATGCTTAATTTTTGTGAAGTGCTTTGCAATTACTACCTGACAGATGCCTAAATATGGGCTGTGGTTAGTATAATAGAGTAACTAAAATGACCTTTACAGAACCATTTTTGCTGTAAAAACCTCTCCTCTCAGTGTGCTCTGCTTTAATGTTCTCATCTTCTTTCCATTTAATTGTCATCTCATACCTTTTGTTTCTTTTCATTGACCCTTCTGGACAACTGTTTTTGGGAAAGCCTTTTTATATATCTCCCTTTCCTTTCTCTCTCTAATAGATACCATCTTCTTTTAAAGAGCAGGCTCTCCCTCCCTCAGCTAAGTACTATCTTGGCAGGCAACTGGGGAGGAGGAGTCTTCTTTAAAAGGCTCTGAAATGGTGTTGTTAAAAATATATAAATAAAGCAACAAACCTTTTAATAGGGCTTTGAACAATCATCCCATTCATTCCCTTATGGCCTTTTGTGCTTCTGGCTTTTTTATTATTTAGTGTGCTTCAAAAAAAAAAAATCAAAATGTTTTATGTTAAGCCATTAAGAGTTTATTTCAGTTGAAAATAAATAAATAAATGTGATGCTAGCAGTTGGGACTGTGTGCACATGCACAGTTGCCTGGCAGAGGCAACCTATAGGAGGCAGATCAGAAGGCCAGAATAAGCTTCAGTAAAAGACCAGAACAAAAGCATCAGCAGCATTTGTTTCTGGCTAAGTACTTTTGCATAAGCCTGACTACTGGAGTGGTTTACCCAGCTTTTATCTGTTTTAAATTCACCTCAGTCCCCTCAAACCTCGCTACAGAATCACTCCAGACTGTAATTCACAGTAATTACATGGAACAGGCGGAAACATGGGATTTTTAATTTTTTTTTTTATTTTTTAAATCACATGATGTGAGCATATGATTGGTTGATATCCAGTGTTGCTCCTGGAGTTATGAGATACATAACTGTTTTATCCATGACCTGCCTGTTTTTTTTTTTGTGTGTGTGTGTGTGTGTATGTGTGTGTGTATTTTGATTTATTTTTTAAAGTCATGGGTAAATTTTGTGAATAGCCAGAAACAGCATTTTGTTCCTTTTTGTCTTTCTACCTCCTTCCATTTTTGTTTGCCAGCTTTGCCTGTCATCCCCAGAGAATTCTGTATCAGGTAGGTGACTACAGCTAGGTGTCCTCTCTGTGCATAACTAGTGTAAATCTTCATCTCAGCTCCATGGTGGAGCCATTTGGGACAGAGAGAAGAGTCTTTGGCAATAAACACATTATTAGGCTTGTATCATAGCTCCCCTGTGAGGGATTTGACAAATCAATATCAAAACTTAAACTTTCTAACCCTCTTTCTCCATGAGACTGAAGTATATGGCAATTCTTGAAAAGCACACATATAGACTGCAGCTGGTCTTGTTAAATTAAAAGACTGCAAGTAGTGAGGAGGAACTTCTAATCTGAGCCTGACTTTGCTGTCTCAGTTTTGAGACTCATGAATAAAACAACCTGATTATCCTTGTGAAGTTGAAGTCACTGACAATCCAGACCTCAAAAATTTAGGGAACAGGTGTCCATCTCTAGAAAGGATTCAAAGACAGGGCAGTGGCTAAAGGAGAGCCTTCAAGGCTTGTGTGTTGGACATAGAATGTCAGGTTGCAAATGACAAAAAGAGCTTCTGGCACACATAACCTCAGGTGTATCAAAGAGCAGAAATCCACTGCATTAAACAAGAGAACATGAAACTGTCTCTCTAACACAACAACATCTCCACTTTTTGCTCTATTGTAAAAAAAAAAAAAAAGTTGCTGATTTTTATAGGACCACAGAACACAGAATATCCTGGGTTGGATGGGACCCACAGGGATCAACAGAGTAAAAAAACCAAACAGTTCTCTTATATGAAGAGAAGGAGTATGATCTGGGCACAATTTTAATTGCTAGAGTCCTTTAACTCACGTAGTTTGGTACAGTTCCCTATAAAAATAAAGTGTACTTTTCAAAATTTTGTTACAGGATCAGGAACAGAAAAGAAAAAGTCATCAGATACTTGGACTTGAGAGGTTTAATGTTTTATAGACCTGGATTTTGTGTTGAGCCTTCTGTATGCTGGTTCTGACCTATTCAAAAATAGGTACTAGGGCTCAGAAAAAGCTTAAGAGGAAGACCTAACTAAGGTTTTTCCAGTCAATAAAACAGGGATTATAAACTTTCTGACATTATAGTGGTATGTGAAAATAATCAACTTACTGCATTCCACAGTATTTTATACACAGCAGGATATGTATTCCTGAGATACAGAAAATTAAGTGGAAAATTGAGGTTACTGGGAAAGGGGAAGACTATATGTATATTTTTCTACAGTACACTATTAATTTTAATGAGATAAGAAGAACTTATACTGTAAACTTGAAATATAAAAAATCCACGAAGATCAGTGGAAAACTTCCTATTGGTTTTTCAAAGTCTAGACTAAAAAGCAACTCATATATTATCTTCAGTTATTATGGACAAGTGAAGGTTCACTTGATATCTGTAAGTAGTTGCTTTTGGAGAATGGTACTGCTTGACAAGGTCTGACCAAAAGCTGGTTGATTGTTGGATACTGAGAAACAATCATATTTGTTTTAAAAGTCCTGAGTTACTTAGACAATTTTACCTGTAAGACTTCACCATCAGTATTTTAGAGATATTGTTCTCAAGTTTGCATGAAAGAAATATATCTAGATATCTTAAGGGTTTATGTATTTCTAGAAAACCTTTACAATTTAAAAGCTGCACTTTTGTTATCCAGTTATTGGTCATGGAACATTCAGCTATTGAAGTACATCAGCAGTTGAATGTGCTTCATGTCGTACCTGGAATGATACTTATTCCTAGAATATAGCTTTGGAATAACCTGTGTCACAAACCTATAAACATTTATAAACGTGCAGATCAAGACCCCATAAAAGAAAATTCCAACTGGAGTTTATTTTACAACATAATGTCACCATGTCTCATTTTCCTCTTACAAACCTACATTGCAAGTATTTTATAACACCTGTCTTTTAGACCTTTGAAAACATATAAAAATATGTTTACTAAAGAACTGTTAAGGGGGAAAAAATCAATCATGGGAAGGAGATAGGAAGCGAGGATGGTTTGGATTATGTGGCAAAAATTCCAGTGCTGGTCTGACAGCTAAAGAATGAAATTACGAAGGGATTAATGAGAACAATTATTTATCCTTCAAAATCAGGAAAAAGTTGTTTGTGATTTATTGTAAGTATAAGGAAAGGCACTGGAGTGGCTTGGTGTGAGTAGAGGCCAGCGGTCAGTACTGGAAGTGCTAGGTCTGTATGGTAATTCTCTTTCTGTGGGGAGCTGAATAGGTGTGCCTTTGGGGTAACTAGTGGGGTAAGAATTTACAAAGAATTAATACATTAAAAATAATATTTAGACTATTTGGGATTTTTACTGGTCATGAAGTCACTGAGTTTGTCAGTTTCTGTGATGAGTCTGGAAGATTCTGAACTAACTTCTGCTACTTAACTGAGCTCCAGGGTTCCAAATCTGGATCCTGCACAAATTCCATATGTTCCTTTCAGACCCCTTCCGAAAAAAAATAAAGGTTCTAGTGAGGAAAATCCTGTGCAAGGACTATAACAAATGCATTCAGTAGATTAAGCAAGACTGAAGTTCTGCTTTAACCTGATAAAGCAAATAAAGCATAATGTTAAGACAGAGGAAGAGTAACACCCACCTCCTCCTCCTCCTCCTCCTTCTCTGCACACACACAACTTGTTTACAAAAGTGCCTTGTAGTGACTGCTGGTGGTGTCACTCCGTCCCATGCCCCAGAGCTATCACCGGGCCTCATGGGAGATGTGACTACAGCGTCGGACATGGGACTGTTTGTTCACTCACTTTCTGTGAAGAGAGTTTTGAACTGTGTTTTGAATAGACAGCATTTTCTTTGTGTGGTTGGTAAATAACACAGAGCAAAGTTAGTCAGCAAGTTGCATAGCTTCTGCATTCTGATTCTTTGGAGCCCTTTTGTACCAAGCTTGACAGGATGTTTTTAACAGAATGTGACCTCACTGGGATACCAGAGGTAAGGAAAAAAGTTATTGGGGACGTTTTGGAATATTTTGTGCAGAGCTGACTGAAAGCACTGCTTTAAAATGTCTTTTGGAAAGAAGATGGTTTCATGGTGATCCAGTCAACACATTGTTCAGTGAAAATCAATGTCTTTCACTCCTTTGTGAGTTGTAGGAAGTCAAGAGATTTTCAATTTCCCACGTGTGGAAAAAGAGGCTGATCTGCAAATCTCAGAACGATCATGTACTTGCTCATTGAGCAAAGGCCCAGTCCTAGAGCATCAAAGTGATTTCTTTCTAACACAGCACAGAACAAGCAGAGCCCATCCAGTTGTTCATCCAAGTCCTAGGAGCAGCAGCGTGAGCATCGTCGCTGTGGCAAACCTAGGAAGACCGGGACGCCTCAACCTTGCGGACACCCATCCTCAGCCCCTGGATGAAGGTAAGAGGGAAAGCCACACAAAGCAGCGTCACCAAGCTCCCTGGGCAGGACCAGGAGTGGGTTTTCATCCCGGACAGTGGAGCTGAGGCTGCCGCTTGCCGCCGTGCCTGGAGGCAGAGCAGAGGGGTGCGGTGCCTGGGGGCTGCGGGCACCCCCTGTCCTCCCTCTGCTGGGCACCTCCGGGCTCCTGGGAGCCCGACCGGGCTGCACCGGCCTCCAGGGCTTCCCTGGGGGATGTCCCCGGTTCCTGGCACTGACAGGATGGAGTGGTGTGAGCTCCAGCTGCAGGAAAAGAGGGGAGAGAAATACGAGTGTTCCACAAGTCAGAGAATTTGATTTAAAACCAAGCAAATTAAAGAGGATGTCAGATTCAGATATTTATAGAGTACAAAGTATTGTAGATTCATGCTGAATATCTGAGTGATTTGTTTACGTTCATGATTTAGAAAGGTATTTATGGAAAAGAAAAATGCATTATTACAAAATACAGCTTCATGAATAATAGGAATCTTGCTGTTCTGAAATGGAATTAGCAATATGTGATCTGCTTTACTATCTATATCAACCGAACAACAAAGCTTCTTTGTTTTTGTGGTCAGCAATTGTAGGGGTTTTTTCAGACAGTACAGGTGACTTTTATAATTTTTTAAAGTTTGTTTCAAGTCACTGGTGGAGCAGTAAGTGGAAATGAAATTCTCGTGATATGCAAAACTATTATTCATACTTAAAGAATTTAATAACAAAGAGATCTAAAAATAAGCTTTTAAAATTGGAAAGTTTTGGGTTTTGCTGACAACGAAAGTGTTCTTTGGTAAATGAGGATGGAAAAGTTTGCTCATTTACTTATGACTAACCAGAGTTGCTTTTTACTGTAAAGCACATAAAAAACTAGGGCTTTGTTTTTGCTTGTGATCTGTTAAAAAATGGATAGTTTCAACTTCATTTAATTGTATAAAAGATATGGTGAGTGCATCACTCTTCCTAGTAGGACAGGGTGATGGTTTTGGTTTGACAAAGCTTTTACAGTGATACTTTTACATAGCCAAGCCTGCTACTGTACTTCAATACATTGCTGTGTGGTTATAAAAGCTGCAAGGTCTGTCCTAATTAAAGCAAATATTTGTACTGAAGAACCTTCTAGAGAGAAGCATGTTCTGTGAAACAGAAGTATTTCAAATGGGGATGACTAAAGATGTTAAATTTATATTCACAACTTTGGTATTTGTGTTGCAGTAGTACTTCTGATCTTCATCATAGGTCAGATGCTTGCAATTCTATAATAAAAACCAAGATTTTGTAGAGCAAACATCTAATTACCACATGAGACATGAAATAGCAGCTCAATTAAAAAAAATACAAGAAATTAGTAGTAATAAATGTGTTAAGTAGTTTTCAGATTTAATATCTACCTACAGCTGCATATATACTGTGAGGTGTTTTTTTAACAAATTATTTTTCCTAGTGTCTCATTCATTAAAGATAAAGTGCTACCAATAGGTGTAAGCTTGATTTTTTTTATGACCTTCAGTCAGGGAGAAGTTAACAGGGTGGGATGCAATTTACTTCATCCCAGAATTTGAAGAAAAAAGTGCAAAAGTTCAATAAAAGTGGATTGCTTCATACTAATGAAACCTAAAGTGGAGAAACCGGTAGAGGTCAGTGCAGAGTGCTGAAATGGAAAGAGAGTGCCAAGGCTTTGTGTAGTTATGCTCTCTACTTTTGATCTTTAACTTTTCCTTTAAAATAGGGTAAAGGCTTACAGTGGCTTACAGACAATATAGTCTTATCCTCTTCAAAAGATAGATTAAACATACTTGTGATAATATGATAATGTTACAGTGTTTTGCATGTTAGAGCTAGCAGACTGATGCTAGAAACCTTATTTGGTGGAATCATTATTTAAACCAATACATAATACTTAATACATACAGTGTAGTGATAACTACATCTAGCTGATGGCTATATAACAAAAAAAATAGTAGGAGAAAGTACAATTTTTAGGGAACAAGTTTTCAAAATTTTGAAGTTAGAGTAACAAAAAAATTTTTCTCATTTTTAGTAAAAAGTTTGGATAATTATCATTATATGGAGTTTTAAAAGGCTTTTCTTCATGTTTATACATAGATATGCAGGGGGCTGTGGGGAGGCAGACTCTGTATATAAAGTTGAATTATCTTTTGTTTCTCTTTTTAAAGCCATTGTTTGCTCGTAGTTTCCTTTTGTGATTTAAAGCAAGGAAAAGAATCACTGCCTATAGTCACTGCATGAAAAGATCCTTCAATATATATTAGCTGCAAAATCTTCTCTCTGAAAAGCCTCTGTTCAAACTGCTTTCTGCGTATCTAGAAAGAGCAACCTTCCTGTCCCCATTCTATTTCCTTACACTTTAACTAAGTACTTTGAAAAGTAGCTTGCTATTGAATTGTGATTGTTGAATATCAAGGAATTGCAAAAAAGATTATCACCAGATAAAAAGGGTTATGTTCTACTTTGATTCTGATACCAATTTACATCTGCTGTCTATGATGTTAGGGAGAAATTTCCTGTATCTTTAAAGAGAGTTGAGCCACACAAAGAGTAAATATTCTTGAAAATCCTCTTCACTTGTTCTGCTTACCTTTCATGTGTTTCTTTAAATTGATTATGGAGGCATTGGAAAGAATCCAACACTTTTGAAAATCATACTTTCTTTTCATTTGCTTTATCATGCTCTTAAAAGTGACTGGAACCAGACAGAGACTCTGCAACCCTTCTCTGAGGCACTTGTGCTGTGTGCCATGAGCGCGAAGGAAGCTCCAGGGGCTTTAAAGGGAGGATTACTGAAGGGGAGGGATTCCCTGCTAACTGTAGCAGCTACCAGCAGTATAAAGTGAGGGGGCAAGGAGAGAGAGGTGTTATCAGCTGCTGTTGCATATCTGACTTGTGATATGTTTTTGTTACAACCCTCTGTGTAACATCACACACAGGTCTTCCAGTCCCGGGGGTTTCATGTCAGGATTTCATCTCCCTTTATACATGTAGCATAAAGTACTGAATTTGCTGAAGCCAATGAAGTGCTTCTCCACAGTTTGAAGCAGTGGTGAGAACAGAAGCTCTACAGGCATGCTTCACCTTTTTTTTTTTTTTTTCCCCTGGAGCAAATGAAACTTAGAAGTAATCTAATTTATTTCATAACACGGGATCCACTCTGATAGGGTGGCATACAACTGATGGTATGTCAAATGACAATTTCCAGTACGAGTCCAAATTTTTACTAAAACTTTGCACTCAATTCCTCTCAATTCAGTTCTTATCTAAAAGTGAAGAAATAACTTTTAAAGTACTGATTTCCCTCCTGGATTTGATTGTGTTTTGAAAAAATAGTCTTGAATCCAAAAGTCAAATCCACCTTCTTTCCCCACATAGGCTTCTGTTGTCCATAGCATTTTGACAAATGATATTTTCTGGTTGACTTTTACATATCTCTCTCATTTTTTGTTGGTTAAAAAGTCTGTGAGAAGTTGTATTTAGCTGAGCCACAGTGGAAGTGCTCAGTTGTAATAACTGATTCTCTTCAATACTTATCTTTCCTGAAAAGTAGTGCAGAGGTTGAAATTAAAGTAGTATTTATAATACTCAGTACTCTGGTTTTAGGAATTTGATGTTGAAGTCCACAAGTCAAAGTGGACCCTTGCTTCAATGAAGTTTGTTTGTTAAATGTCAGAATCTGGTCTGCTTTTTTGCTTTTTTATTTTTTATTTTTTTTGGTAACATATTTAATACAAACTCCCAAAAATTCAGAGACCAAAATAATATTGTGTAAAATGTGTAGTTTAGTCAAGTGTAAAGCTGTGCTAGAAGTTTTGGACTCTTATCTGCATCCTGACCAGAGAAGGAAGATTGCAGCCAAGCTGTTCATAACCAAGAAACAGAAGGTCTGTATTATCACTGAAGTTTCCTGTCTCTCATAAATCAATGTTTTGATATTTTCTTGATTGTGGTATTACATTAATATGTACAGGTACAGCAACAGCATATTCTCTTTTTTTTTCCTTCTCATCTGGTGTCTTTGATCTATTCTTTTTTGTTGTTGTTGTTGTTGTTGCTGGTTTCTAGAAGTTCTTCCCTGCAAAGCAGCTATGCATAATTAAATTATCTTGCCACTATATAACCACATGCTTTATAACTCAGGGTATGTTTCTTCATTTTTAGTACATATGGGTATACCAGTACCTGAAATGAAGGTATCTGTCATTCAGCTATAAAGCTTTGTATTCTGTTTAGGCACATATCAAACAAATGTGGGCTTGTGTCCAGATGGGAATAGCACTGATCCAGTCAGTAGTGATCAGAAACTGAAATAGCAGCACTAGTGAAAATTTCCTCATGTAAACAAGAAAACTGTGGCATTTGCACCAACAATTGAATAAATTCAGGCTCCTTGCTGACAATTACATTATTAATCTGTGTATTGAAAAATAAATAAATTAGAGCCAATAATTTGGAATGATATATGTAGGCAAATAAACCCTAATTTCAAATATTCGATAAGGAGGAAAAAATAGAGATTTTTCACCCATTTCATGAAGAAATGGACAGCCTAAGCAATTGGTATGATTTCAGGAAATGTAGACATATATCTCATGAAAATGTCAATGTAACAGTTTCAGTTTTGGTGGTTCTATCATTTTACTGAAACATATCCATGGAGGCACCTTTATTCCTACTGTGCTTTAAGAATCAGAATGGTGATTTTCCCTGATTATATTAGATTGGATCGTGTAGATGGGTTTGGGTGTTTTTCACTTTATCCTGGATTTCTGTTGTGAGTTTGTTACCTGCCCTTTTCACTGTGGATCTCAAGTCAATACTAGCCTTTTGTTTCTAATTTCTTCACTTTCTCATTTGTAAAGAACAAAGTTTAGACTCCAGTCTAAAGTCTTGGTATTCTTAGACTCACACTGAAATCCATACAGAACTGATACAAGTTTTGAGTGTCTTACCATCCTGGGAACAGAAAAAAAAGCAGCCAACTCATGGGTTGTGGTGACCTAAAGCTAAGGAACTGCATGACCTCAACATTAAATCTGAGGAATATGCAGTATCAAGACTTTCTAGAAATTCTGAAAATCACTCCACTTTCCTAGAAAATTTCTGTTATTTCTCTTTCACATATGTATTTCTAAGAGTTTAATACTCACACTGCTAACTGTAAACAAAATAATTGTGAATTCAGTTTTTGTAATACATATTCATGTTTATGTTTACGAGCAAAATCACTTCAAAAGATATTTATGTTTTTAACAAGTCTCGTCTAACACTGAATCCTATATTTTGCTCTACTTTTCTATCAACAATCTGTAGCACATCAAGGTCTGCTCTAGTGGATGTTTGTGATTAGTCAGTGTAGTTCAAGGAGTTATTAAGAACAGGCTTCACAGAATGGAAAATATTCAACAAGTACATTTACTTTTTCTTTTTCTTATTTTTCCATAGTTTACTTTTTCCTTTTTTATTTTAATGGCACATCACCGTTTCAATTTTACACACTAGGTTTTCCCAATGTTATAAAATCACAATAAATAGCAGTGTTATTTTAATACATTATTTTACTATTCTTTGGAGATTTCACGTTGATCCAGAAAAAAAGTGTGCCCTTCTGAAAACTTTTAATCTATTTTTTTATATATTGTATTTTTATCAATACATTAATATTTTAGATATATATATTTGTATGAATCTGTACAGAATATTATGAAATTTCTGCAGGGAAATGATAATTAGGAGCTCATCAATATATTTTGTGATCTCAAGAAGTTAATATGGACATTTTTTTTCCAGGAATTAAGGTGTTAAACTTAAGAAAACACTTCATTAAAATTAGATTAAATATGGATAAAAATCTGAAAAAAATACTATCTGCAGCTTTAAACAGCATGAAACTGAAACACATTTCCCATGAACTTGACTCACAGAAATATTTTTTCTATTTTTCTCGGTAATAATTTTATTAGTAGTGCTCCTCTAGAAGTGTTAACCATGTGATCACATGTCACAGATATTCCATTTTGCTAGCAGATTTATGCTACTTCAGAGAAAACATATGAGTAAAGATTTTCTGGCAGCTTAATTTTGGTGGTAAAGATGACCACAGAGAATATGAATGTTTATACATTGTATGATTATATCATGTTACTTTATGAAAAAGTCGTCTGGAGTAGCATGGATTTTAATTCTTGACCAGCACAATAGAATCTGCAATGAGATGACAGAGTTGATTGGATACATGTTTCAGAGGCCAGGATGGTGAATGCTCTTGATAGGGAAGTGATGGCTATGGATTCTGAGCTGTGTCTTGGTTTAATTTGATGGTGCTCGTCCTCTGTTTTGTTATTTTTCCCTGAAATTTGATGTGAATATTTTTGCTAAGGAAGAAAGAACTGTGTAAAGGAAATCAAGAAAAATCTGATGCATTTTTGCTTGAATGTGTATCAAAGTGAAAACAGTGGAACAAAGAGAGTGATTAAAAATATTTGTAAGTCTACCTTTTCCTTATGCCAAATCAACATGACTAACAGTGAGGACTGGGAGCTAAAAGTAGAAGGAAAGAAACGAAGCCTCTTGGGTCATTGTTAGAAAATACTCTACTTGGGAATGTAGACTACATTGTAATCAATCTTTTGCTGTAGGGATTTATGCTGTGAAAGATATTAGGAAGTGTCTGGGAAGATACCAATATAATCAGTCCTGGAGTTGTGCCAGAATGCTCAATCTGTCCTGTCCAGATGTTGTCCTTTTAGGTCAAGGAAAATACCTCAGCCCAGCTCACTTCCTCCTTACTGCAGAAGCAGGTTTGATATTTGCATTGTCTGTTTACAGGTTTGGTTTGTAGTCCTGGCTCAGGCTGGGCTCATCAAATGCAGGACTACCCAGCAGGCAGCACTGCTCACAGGACTTGCATAACTTCTAAAATCTATTTTTAGACATTCTTTTTCACCTCTCTGGTTAACTATTTCCTGCTTCAATCTCCTCTGAAAAAACAACCAGTCCAAATTCTCACCACACCACACCCCCACCACCCCCCCGCCACTGATCCCAGTTTGCTAGGTCAGTATTGCGGAAACCATTACTGTGTGCTCATGGCCTTGCATGGAATTTCTGCTGCGGTTCCCTGGGCATTGTTGACCTTGCATGACTGCACTCACCAGAAGTGGTCCTCTTCAAGTGTCTGTGAAGTCTGTCTCTCAGCTGCCCATGAAATCTACCCATTCTTCACTGCACTTTCTATAGAGCTTATTACCTTCTCCCTTTATATTCTCTCAATAATTTTTTATTTATTTTGCACGGATAGTTTCAGCATGTCTTGTTCAGTTCATTTAACTCCAGGTGGAAGCTGCCTTGTTGCTTTCCTGAGCCCCAACACCAATATCATCATCCTTGGTTATTGCTGTTGGTGTCCAGCTGCACAAAGGGAGATGACGAGATAAGGACATGGGCACTAATGGCTGGTGATGGATGGCTGAAACCTCTCCAGGTTCCTTCCATGCATCCTGGCACAAGAACCCATCTGCCAGGGCTACTTGGGAGTCAGAGTGTGTGGATGGAAATGGGAGCAAACTCTGTCCGAGTTCCAAGCCAGTAGGAAATGAGGACTCTAATATTGTGTGAGTAGATGTCACCACAGTGGCTGTGATAAGCAAGCCTTGTTGGAAGGCTGGATATGGCATCACATTTATTGTTCTTATATGCAATACAAGAGTTGGCTGACTTAAAATATGGCAGTGTGAGGTCTTGTCTGCTCACAGTTGCACCAACAGACCTTATCAATGAGGCAGGAATTTTTTCTCTTGTCATTCCTGGTCACTGAGGACAGGGAGGGCAGAACAAGAGGAGTAGCTGTAGTCTCAGCTGTCATTGCAGCATCAGTGTGGGAATAAACACTTAGAAACTGGATGCTGGAAAAGTATCCCTAGTTCTAATCCATGGCAAAGCCAGATAACTTTGGGTAGTCAGCTGTTAAATGGGAATTAAATTGGAATGTGCTCTGGTTATGAGACATTGGATCCCACCACAGCTGTAAGGCAAAACTTAAATACTACCATCCTCTGGTATTACATGAAGAAACAGGTCTTCAAAGTCACTGGTCACACTTTTTGATTTAAAAAAGAAAACAAAAACCCCTTTCCTAAATTATTTAAATTTGAGACTGTAGGAAATTGACATCAATGCTTCCCATTTTCATCTCTTGTAAAGACCATACTCAAACATATGCTTAATGGGTATGTACCTCTTAGCAATTAAAAACTGTACAACTTGGTTGTTTATTAAAAATATATATATACAATGTTTTGGAAGTAGCATTCAATTGATTCATTTCTGTATTGTTAGATCTTTACGGTACTTGGTTTCAAGTACAACAAAGAAACAGCATGCAGAATAATTTCTGTGATTACCATGTCTGCTGTCCAGTTACACAAACTCTGTCCTGAAGGAAGGGAAAAGACATCACATCCTGTACATCTGCTTATGCAATCTTACAGATATTGCTATTGCAAAGGCATCAGGGTGATCCCATTGATTTATGGAGGTCAGATTTCATGAGCAAAGTGAGGCATAATGGGCAATGCTGATTAAAATGGAAAGATAAGGTTTACTCTTGTAGCAAGAAAAAGTTCAATGGACTGGTATCAATGAAACTGCTACTCTTTCTGAAACAACACTGGGGTTGCCAGTGGGAATTTCAGTGGGATTATGCAGTTGGAATATGATTATATTCTTAGATGGCTTTTGTTTCTTTGTTAAACACTGTCTAAAACCCCATCAAAGATATAAGCATTTTGTTAGAATTTTAAAACTGTTTTGTAAGTGCTGCTATAGAATTGGCATCCTTCCTTTAATCAGCTGACAAATTGACCAGTGCTTGTACAAGTTCTACAACTGCCTCAAAGTACGACTGAAAAAGGGCAAACTTGAAATTCTGACTTCCACAGGTTTGGAGTGCAGTTAATTACATATATAAAGACAAAATCTTGAAGAACTAGTGTTTATTCTGAGGATTTCTTCCACTTGGAGGAAGAGTTTTTAGTACCCTTTTTGGGTGGTTTGTTCCCATTTAGCTCTGGGTGTTTGGTTACTTGCCTGTGGTGACTGTAAAAGAAGAAAACTATGGTGAATTAAATGTTACTGTAGTACAGTGTGTTCTGTGGTGTTTACCTACCTTTATGTACATGATCTGCAGATCTATAGCATATGTATTAAAGATACTTCAGTTTGAGAAATCAATGTCCTCTGCAAGTGCTGTTTAAAATTATTAAAAACCAGAAATTCTTTGTTCTTTAGAGCTTTGACATAGGCAACTTCCCTTTCTGTTTATCTGGACTATGAGGGAGAGAAGTACATTGTCCTCCTTTTTATTAAACTTTTTATTATGGGAACATTCCTCAAGCAAAATATACCTGGAGTCTAACATGCCCTCTCCAAAGGCAAAATACATTCTCTTCTCAACATACTAGAATGAAGGACTGAATCATACTTTAAATTATTTGCCTTTTGCCAAAATATCTGGTAAATCTACTTAACTGAATAAAAAATGATCCTGAATGCTCAAAGTACTTTTGTGAAATAAATGTATGTTTTGCATGTACAATGACAGCGGGAAAGGAAGAAGCAGAGATTGCCAAGGACATTCTGAGAACATTTATTGATTGGAAACAAATCAGTGGAATTTTTTTGTTTTGTTTTGTTTAGTTTTGCTGGATTGTTTTTTTCTTCTCCATATTACATGAAGTGGTCTCTGTCTGGGTGTAATTTTTACTTTTTAGTGCCATCTGCACCTGTGGCCTTTGGACTTAATGTTTATGACAGATGGACTGGACTGTGCTTGCACCATTTAGTGTATAATCCTTCTGTATGTATCTATGCCATGCTAGGCAGTGGCACTGGCCCAATGGGCATATTTATTAGTGCAGACTTCCTGTCTGCTTCCATTGTTCTGTTGCAGTGTCCTTTGAGCCTAATGGACCTTGCTTTGTGCTGGGCCCACCTACAAAATATTGTTTCTGATTCGTGCCAGATATCTATTGCAGACTCTGATTTTTTTTTTCTCTCTAACACATTTGCCAACTAGAACGCTTAAAATGGATCAATTCCATATTGTAAATGCTCTTCCTCTCCTCTCAGCCTGCAAGCTTAATTTTGGAACAAGCTTGCTAGCTTTGTTTGCTAGTATCAAGACACTTGATAAAAACACGAGAAGCATTCCTGTTGAGACATGTCACCTCTCACTACCTGAGGTGCTGTTCTACTGGAAGCAGAAGTTGTCCCCAGTGAGGCAGTGGTCCCTGTAGAAGAGGGTGCAATAAACACAGCCTTGGCTGCAGGAGCTGCGGGCTGGCTCATGGCCTGCAGCCCGGAGCTGGGTGGCACATCCCAACCCTGCTGACTTCATCGGCACTGTGTGATGTGGGAAAAAGGAGGGACTGCTATTCAACAAGAAGTGTTGCCTTCTGGATCTGAACAGCAAAACAAATGCAACACTTGGGCACTTGCAATTTTGCAAGTTGTTTGTGAACCTGACAATCCACAGAGGTGATATCACGAAAACTAAGAACAATTAATTATCAATCATTTGTCTCATAAAACCATGAGTTTCCTCTCTAAAATTTTTGGGCCTGCCACAGAAAAACACAAAATAAACCTCATAATTTAGTTGTAGTCACATTAAATTAGTGGCAAATTTCAAGAAGACAATTAAGAATCAAATTCACCTTGTTCTTTAAATATAATTTTTCAACATATATATCCTAACAGTTAAAAAAGACTTTGTAAAATATTTCTACAGAAAGTAATCATGCCTCTGTAAACTCTCTGTGGATAAAGAGATCATCTATATATCTTCTCATATTGCATAGCAAGACTATGCAGAATGGCTCATATTATCATGGTCATGAGAAAAGGAAACATATTCTGCATCATACCCCAGCATGCCTGCCAATCAGATTTCTACAGGAGGAGAATGAAGACCTGTGGGGCAGAATTTATCACTTCATAAACAAAAAAGCTATTATCAGAAAGAGTTTCATGTCTAAAAAAGACTCTTCACATTATTGAAAAGAAGCTATATAGTAAAAACAAAGATGTTATGATGGCACATTCATCACTAGGAAGTAAGAATTTTTTTTTTCATTCAGCCATTTCAAATTTGTCATTTCTATTTTGCAGTAAAAATCAAACTATCAAATATATATTCAGAATATATTACTTGTGGCCTTGACCTGAAGAAAGAATTACATAGAAGTCCATATAGAAATGCTCATGTGTGCTTTGTACATCTGCCTTTTTCATTCACCTTTATTGCTGTTAAATACTTAGAACTTTTGAAGATCAGGTACCCAAATTGCAATGGTGAAACTCCATATATGCAATTTTCCTGAAGGAATATGTATATTTTCAACCCTGAATTTAAAAAAGGAATATGTATATTTTCAACCCTGAATTTAAAATTAAAACATACTATTGAAATTTGAAAATCTTATGGCAGTATGTTTTACAATTTTCTTTCACACCCCAAACAATTTATATTTGTTTCTTTTCATGATATGTGGAAGAGTTTAATCAAGTTAGCCTATTAGTTGCACATCTTGAAGGAATATTTTTAAGAATGCAGTGTAAAAAATGTGCAAGCTAGTTGTAGCAAATCCTGTTTAATACCCTTCGATTTGAATTAGCTGTGTGAAGGTTCTGATTTTTTTTCCTGTGTTTGCTGTGGCAGTATCACAATTTGTTTCTGATAGATTATTGCTCACCTACTCCATGAAAAAGCAGTTTTCAAAGTTGCTTTTCTCTGCTGCCAGTCAGTGTGAGGATGAAGTATCTTCTCAAAAGTACTGTAAAAGCTGCAGTGTCTCCTTATTTGTAAAAGACAATATATAAATTTTAAGTTGAGAGCAGAGGCTGGTACAGTGGTATATCACAAAGGAGGCAGGATATTACTGAGTGTTTATTTTTTTATTTGCTTTTCTTCCTTTTGCTTTATTAGATTTCATAGCCAAAATTCAGAACAACAATAGAGATATTTTCCAAGTTTGCCAGAACAGAGCAATAATCTTCTCCCACTAAAGTCTGTTGGTTACGTGATAAGATTATCTTTAAGGTTATTGCAGTGTTTGAGTTTCTGATTTGAGCCCTCTGCAAATAATGACCTGAGGGGTTGTGTCATCATGTAGACAAGCTACATGGCCATTGAGCTGTGATTATTCTAACTTCAGTGCCAGCAATATACTGTGCCCCAGAACTGTGGAGCTAGGTATAATGTCCTGCAAATGGAATTATTCAGTTAATCACGGAAGAGCCCGGGGACTGAGCTGATGGAAGCACATAATAGCAAGGTTATGCCTATCAAGGATATGCAGCCTAAATCTCTCAACTGTGAGGCATGGTAGAGACAAGTGTTACGTGATGTCCCTCCCTTGTGGGTCATCATCATCTTATCCCCTCCCTAGACAGTACCTGATTGCCAGCCAAGCCAATATTCCAGACTGTCATCTTCCACTCTGGCATCTGCAAGGTTGCATCTGAAATGCACACAGCCAAGGGGATTTTTTATTACCCTGAGCATCACAGAGTCAGCCTAATCTGGCCTTGACTGAATTCACACTTCTCTTAGAGGAAGTATAAGTCTAAAGAGCTTTGCAGAACTTTCAAACTGGCCAATAGCGGCCTGCACGTCTTTGGGGACATGAGACAGGAGACTGTGGCCATCTGCAAGCAGACAGACTGTCTTTCCCCATCCATGGCTTTCCAGGACTGACCAATGGATTAGGCCACTTTGTCCTGATGTCTCTAGGCATATTCAAGTCTGTTTTTCAGAAAGACCAATCTCCTCACCTCTTAACCTGCTTAGGGATTCCATTGATGTGATTTATTGTAAGATCCATTAAGAAAACCAGCTGTTTCTATTTTCTGCTGAAACACCAGTTATTGCTGCTTGATCACCTGTGATCAGAAGGAACCTGTGTTCAGAAGGAACCATGGCCAGGTTACTGTGAGCCACACCTGGCACCTCCTGGAGGAGTTCTGAGCATTGACTGATGGAAGATCTGCAGCTTTTTGCTCCTCCACCAATTTTCTTTTCTAGAATGTCCACACATAGTATTTAATTCCATTGTGATGTTCTGTCTTTGCAAGTTATTTTTAGTGTTAATACATTTCTGATGCTTTATGCCTAGATGTTAGGAGCAACCTGATCTCATTTGTGATGCAATCGAATCATTCTTTATATCTGCTCTTTACAAAATCAAAGAATTTCTTTGATGCTGAACACTAGAGAAAAGGATAAATTTGTCAAATGTGGTAGTCAAAGTAAAGCTCAAAGGATTTGTTTTACAAATGTATAATATGGCTACAGCTGCTTTATTTTAAAAATTATTCTCACTTTGTGCTCTCAGGAAGCATACTTAAATTCTGAATAACTGCTCCTAGTTGAAACAGAAAGAAAATATTGCATTTCATTTATGAGTAAAGAGAGTAACACAATGTGATTTGTACCCCTTTTTATTATTTTAGATAATTTACAATTTTTTCTTTTTTTTTTTTTTTGTAGACTGATATATACAAATGACCATGTATAAAAATATTCACATCATAATTAAATTGTTTGAAAAAGTAAAAATAGCAAATACAGAACTGCAAGTACTGGAACAACAAATGTTAAGAGAGTAAAATGAATGTATCTGTGGAAAGCTTTTGTGACGGATATGTATAATATTCTCTTGTTTTAATTAAAGGTCTTTTTGCATAAAGACCTCAAGTTTTCATTGGTTCTGTTTCTCATTTTGTTAGATATCATCAGGTCCTGCCTAAAAAATTGAAAGGACTCTGTGCACATACAACCCTCCTATGTTTCTTCCCTAGTGGTGGGGAGTTCATGTGTTAAATAAAGTGGAGTGGGAGACTGTGAGCCTTTTGGAATTGGTTGTTTCTCTGTATAGGGACTCATAGACCGAGTGTGATGAATTTCTTTAGCCAAAGCCAGTAAGCAGTCCATCAACTTACTTTAAAATCTGTTCTTGTGGTAGTCTTCAGTGCTAAGAAAAGTAGTTTTTCACATGTTTGGCGGCCCCACATGTGAACCTCACAGCACAACTTCTGCATGTGACTGAGACTGATATGGCCAGCAATGGATTCTGTGTGAGATTATTTCACTTGTCCCCCTCTCTGCTCTCAATCCTTTTCTTCTGTCTCTTTGTTGTATTTCTATTCCACCAGCTAAAACTGCAGTCAGTGAGAATGAGAGTAATTCATCCTTTTTACAGTTCTTAAGCCTTTCTTCCATCTACCTACATGTTTTCTCTAAATCCTGTGATTGCTTGGGCTCAAGCAACAGAGACAGATGGAGGTTGTCACATCTACATACAAATGATGAAGAGATGATGGCTGTTGGCCATTGACTTGCAGTGGCAGATGCATCTTTGACTTTTACCTCAAAGGAGCCCCTTTTAAGGATCCTGCCACCTTCTTTGGTTGCTGAAAATGCAAAAACCAATCCTCAGCTCTCATGTATTCTGCTACTGATTGTCTGCAACAGCAAGCCATTTACACAGCAAAACTCTCACCTAGAAAAAGCTAAGCCAACTAAAATGTGAGAGAGTAGTGAGGTGCTCGGTTCATGTTGAAAATATCTCATAATGTCTAATATCAACATAGAAATCTGAAATGCAGCATATCTTTCAAATGAGATAAATTTTATGGTGGTTATTGCTGCATGTATGTATTACCAGAAATCTGAATTTGAGAATAAATGACTACCTAATGTCTCCTTAACTGAAGGTGATATCAAAGTTAGATTCTTTGTAACATTACTGACAAATTTTTATAAGGATCTACATAATTCAGAAAAAATGTCTTCACTAAATGGTATTGATAGGCTAAACTGGTAGATAAACACTTAGGCATGTTTGTGTAACATAAAAAAGGTAGCTGATCAAGTCAGTGTGGGAACTAATAGCTCAAAGCTCTGATAAAAGATGCAGCATTGACTGCTTGTATTTATGTTGACTAGTACCTTCATAAATTAATAGTTGCTTCCATTTAGAAGAGTAACTGCATTATGTTTTCCTTGTGTTAGCATAAAAAAAAAGAGGTGTACTTGAGGGGAACAGGAAGGAAGGGATGAACGAACACTTTGAATTTCCGTTAATTAATCAACTTTGCTATGGAAAAATAATGGGTGAAATAGCAAGGAAAATAATATTTGTGTGTTTGTGTGTGGAATAAATCCAAATGTATTAAAAGACCCATTAATTCTAAGTTCCCAGTGGTTAATATTAGTCTATATTTTTGGTACTCTGATATTTGAGATTATAGAATTTATATTCCTTCTGACTTCTCCATAGTCTTTTCTGTTAATTATCATCTGAAAGACTATGTAGTCCACTTCTAAGTGACATAAAAATTCAGTAATTCACAGAAACTTTCCCACTGTTTCTTATGAAGCTATTTGCAAGAGAAACTGCTGGCCAGAGTAAGCAAGGGCTCTGATAAAGGGTTCAAATGGATAATAAATGTATGTTTACTTGATTTATTCTCATTCTCTAACATTCTCTTTATTTAAATCCTTATTTCTTTTTCTACTTATATTTCTAACTCCTAACTCTTGCTCTGTTTCTTCTTCCTTTTATTTTTTTTCTTATTTTTCTCTTTCCTCCTCCTAATATTGCATTTTAACAAGATTTTGTGAGTCACACTGATTCCAGGCAAACAAGCTGCTGTACTGTAAAATAAATAGCCTTGAAATGCTACAAAGTAAATCACTTGCCTTCAAGATTAAGCTTAAATGTTTGCTTCAGCTTCATGTCTGAACATCCTTCCACTTAACCAGATGATAGCAGACTTTTTGCCAACAAAACATATCTTTACTAAACCAGGGCCATCTTTCAATAAGAACAGAGCAGTATGATGCCCTCTGCCATCAAAACATGCCTCTAGCCCTATTTATTTATGAGGAGCTTTGTACTGGATACAAACTGATCATGAATGTTATCCAGCTTTATATAAGACATCACATGGTATTGGTAATCTGATACAGGGCTTTAAATGGATAGCTACACTGCCAGTTTGAAGTGCCAGCATTTTATTTTTTTCGTTTTGCTATCAAATGGCATAGCATGAAGAAATAGTCAAGCCTTCACTCAGTTTATGTCTCCTACAGAAGAATTGCTACATCTTTATTTTGCTGTTTATTCTTCTGAAAATTATAAACTATTTAGTATTTTTATAGAGAATTCTGAAAATAGATTTTTTAGGAAGAATAATCTATATTTTACTCCTTTCACTCAAATATATATTTTTCACAACCTCGTGTTTCAGCATCTTTTTGCTCTATTTTATTAAAATAGTTATACTTTGATTTTACAGGTCTGGAGAGTTCTGAGAAACAGACAGGGCTTCAGACAAGAAATATTGACTTTTCTTGGTAGTTATTCTCATACCAATCTATTTGATTGCATATACTTGTTATTGCAAATCTAGAGAGTCAGCTTTACATGCGGATTAAGTATATAACTGGCATTTGCTTCATGCAGGCATGGGGAAAAATCTAACCTGATGTGAGAAACCTGAAGTGTGACTAACACTCTGAATTTTTGCTTTGCAATATTATCTAGAGAGTGGATGAGCATTAACATGGAAAATCTAGGCTTTTTTTCCCAGAGGGCACCTTTGCATTATTGTAGCTGAAATGCTTTGTGTGCTCTATCACTTTGATCTGAAAGCAAAAATCTGATGAACACTTCTTTGAGAGTAAAGTCACTTCTTTTAAAGGTAAAGTTAGTAAAGCCTTGATGACTGCCTTAAATTCCTAGTTTAAATCATTTTAAGACAACTTAAAGTAAGATTCTGGAACTGGTCTGTGCATTCTTAAGAGAAGGAAAATTGGCTGACTTGTGCTTGACTTACTAAAAAGCAGGTATGAGGAAAAATCTGGCAGAGGGAACATCTCAAAAAGTGAAGATAACCTAACTGAAAATTTTGTAAACAATTAGATGGTAGCATAGGTAAAGGTGTCTCAAGACAGCATTTCAGAGGCCAATTGTTTAGCAAATATTCATTTGCAATTGAAATAGCTTGAGTAGAGATGTGACGGGGGCAGAGGGTGGAACTGGTAAGGAGAATTGCATGCTCAATGTCTGTGTATATGTTTCTTCTACCATGACAGAAAGACCTGTAGGTTTGTATGCTTCCCTAAGTCTGCACATTAGAGAAACTGAATAGCATGACTGAGTTTAAAAGGGGTGACATTAATGTGAAGTCTAAGGATTCTTTATGTGCATGAAACCATGATGGTTCATTCCATGAACAGCTGCTAGCCAATAAGCCTTTTAAAAAGCCTTTTGGAGACAACATTGAAAATCAAGAGCTCACACTCTCACTGCAAGATTTTTACACTGAATTTTCAAAAATAGGGCACCTCCAAATACATGTTAAAGGGTAATGAAAATGCCTCTTTGGGGCAATATTAATTGTATATCTCACTAACATAGTTTGACCCCAGCCTGCAGCTAAGCCCCAGACAGCATTCATTTACTCCCCTCAAAGGGGACTGGGGAGAGAATAACAGTAAAAGTGAGAAAACCCACTGGTTGAGTTAAAGATGGTGGTGTAAGTAGAATAAAAGACAAACCTTCAAGAAAAGCAAAACAAAGAATTAATTTGCCACTTCCCATCAACAGATAAGTGTTCAGCTGGGAAAGCCAGGCTCCATTGTGTGTGACAGTGACTTGGGAAGACAATGCCAATGCTTGAATGCCCATTCTCTTACACCTTTTTTCTCCCAACTCTATATGCTGAGCATGATGCCACAAGGTGTGGATGTATATTTGGTCAGTTGGGGTCAGCTGTCCCAGCTGTGACCCCTCCCAAATCCTTGTGCACTCCCAGCCCACTTGCCGGTGGCGTGGGGTGAGAAGCAGCAAAGGCCTTGGTACTGCACAAGCCCTGCCCAGCAATAATGAAAACACATCATGTCATCAACACTGTTGTCAGTACAAATCCAAAACATAGCCCCCTACCAGCTCCTGTGAAGTAAATGAACTCTCTCCCAGCCAAAATCTGTGCACCAACATGACATTGAAATAGCATCTCTACTTAGTACCGAGCAGAGAATTTGTACAGTGTTAAATACATTTAAAGATAATTAGTTGAAACTGCTTTGAGGTCTGCTTTGAAACTGTTTTAATTGTCCAAGTTTATGTCTGGATGAATCTGGGTCTTCAGTATTTTTATTCCTGACTTTGTGCAGGCTGCAGAACTCTCAGTTTCAATGAGAAGAGAATGCTGTATATAATAGCTGAAGTCCACTAGTGAAGCTATGCCAAAGCTTCTAACAAAAACCTTCCACTTGGCTATATATGCTGAGGTTATGTTGTCAGTTTTTGGTGGAGACTCTTTATTTGTGCTCTGCCTGCACAGTGTTTCTAAGTATTGCTATGCTATAAGAAATAAATAATAAAATTTATGAATTTGCTTGTAAATTGGGCAATTGCTGATGATTCCATATCTCTTCTTTCCTGCATTGTGAGAACCTTAGATATTGAAAATGTGATATCTAAAATGATAAACTGAAGGAAAGCAAAACCAGCCTGTTTGTAATCTAAGTTACTGTAGAAATGCAGAATAAAATAGAAGAATAAAAGATGTTAAGATGTTAAAAACCTTCCTTCTCTCTTTCTCTGATGCAAAATTTTCTAGGAGCTAAGGGATGGGTGTGCCAGCTCTAAATCACCACAAGTGTTCAGCAGTGGTAGAATTGTCCATGGAAAGGAGCATCACATTTCTATCCTTGTATGATCAGCATTAAGGATTAAGGAACTGCAGCAGTGGTAGAATTGTCCATGGAAAGGAGCATCACATTTCTATCCTTGTATGATCAGCATTAAGGATTAAGGAACTGCAGCTTAATTATGGAGAGATGAGGGCAAGCTGGAAAAAGTACTACAGTCACATGGCCACTGTAAAAGATAAACACAATCAGCATTTTTCTATACCTAAGTAAAATATTTTAAAATGTGTTTAATTTTTTATTAATTTAAAGCTATTTAAATTGTAAGGGTTTGTGGGACTGGTGTCCTACATGTCCTGACCAATGCATGGGAAGAGAAATTATATCCCCTTTTAATGAAATTACAAAACATTTCCTTGAGATCTGATCCTGTAGCTTAATAGAATTGTCTCATCTTATGGACAACTTAGCTAATGCTGCTGTAATCAGAGATGGCTGTAGTAGCATGAGTTGGAAATCCATCATTAAGGATCTAACAGCTGCAACTTCCCCTTAAAATTTGTCATTATATCTTGAAGAACAAACATTCAAAATACAAATACAAAATACTCAAAATACAGTTCAAAAGGAAATAGAACCTTCAGCATAGTGACTTTCACCACTGAAATGGAATTACCAGTAAAAATACAAATGACAGACTCAGGCAGCATCTTTGCTGCTGGTGTTTGATGACTACAGCTATAGGTCAGAACAGGAGGTCTTTGATCACAGTCTTAAAGTGTGTTTTGCACTTCCTTTTGCATACTTGATTTGCATCTTGTATGCAAATATATTTGTTCAATATTTGGAAAGTGTCTCCTATTAATCTGCATTGACCTTATTTTCTTTAGCAGATTGACTAACTTGCTTTGTATAAGTTACACTGTAAGGACAGCTTTAATGGGTGAATTAGATGGTCAGCTCACTTTTTACAGCACATTTTATTAGACTAAATGTACAGTAGACAGGCTTAAAAGCAATACCTACAGGTATCTTTTCAGCACAGTGCTCAGGAAATTAACCATGGCGCTCTCATTAGCATTAATGGGTGCTTAGTGGTTAATTTACTGTGCACCATACTAAAAACATTCCCCCCAGGGTGCTCACCAGGCTGTGTGGGAGATTTCTCCCTGCTGATGGTACTGTAATTGTATTTTATTACATCAAGTTGCAACTGAAAGATTTTGATTTCTGTGGCATCTGTGACTGACTCTCAGTCAAAGACAAAACACACCTGTGCTCATCATGAGTCAGCTGTGACAGCAAGATACTTCCCTCAAGAAGTTCTTGTGGAAAGATACAGTAGAAAAAAACCCTTACCATCAATACGTCCAATTTCTTGTAAATGGAAGGTAACAGTAAATGTATTTTTAATCATATATATTAAATATTAAAACCATAAACTTTCAAAATAACTATTCTGAAATTTGGAATAGATCTTGAAATTTTAGTTTAGTCTTATTATGCATGTGTTTTTAATTGAAAAGAGAAGACTTCAAGAAATGAGGAGAAATCAATTGAAATCAAGGGTCTGGGAATTCAAGTCTTAAAGAAATGCAAGTTTCCTTAGTCAGAGGTGAAAAATCTCCCTGGAATTCATGCTCCAGTAAAAGACAATTGGACCTGAATTCTGTTCTGAACAATGAATTTTTAAAGAAGCATTTATCTTAAGCAGAAAACTATAAAAAATGGGGAAAGAAGAAAACAAGAAAGAGTCCTGTGCTTTGTTGAATAGAAACTGGTGAGATAAAGGAAGAAAAAGACTGTCTGTGTCTTTTTTTTAGAAAGAAAATTATTAATTTCTTAACAGTACATGAAGAAATCAGATGTTCTTTTACCCAAACCAGACCCAAATTATATCTGTTTCACTCGGTAATGGGGCCAATGCTAAGTACAAAAGCAAAGACAGTCTTACTAGAGCAAATCCCACTAAGCTTATTGTAAGTATATGTGAAGGAGATGGGAGACAAAAAGATTGGAATATAAAAAACCAATCAGAAAGAGAGTGTTAAGAAATATGAATGTCTCCATAATAAAATTGTGGAGCAATACAAATTCTAGTTACATTTAAGATAAGAAAAATATAGGGAAGAGACTAATATGGATTTGTAACTGTGGCCTCATCAGAAAAAAAATTAGAAAATGTTGATGATATGAAAAAGATGGAAGTAAACAGCATAAAACAAAGGGCTCATAGGTCCTGTTCAATCGATGTCAGGTAAGAATTTTTTGTTGTTGTTAAAAGAAATAAAAGTCAGTCTAATTTGTCTGGACTTCAGACATCTTTGGGCAATCATGGGTTACACTGAGAAAAATAAGAACTTCTTGAGTGAGGGAAGAATTGGCTGGAAGAGAGATGAGTAGATTTTACTTTAATACTAGTACACTGCTTGTGTATTGCTGCTTGTCTGTTAACATAGATCCAAAAATGTTACCTATCTTACAAATAGTTGGCCATTGGGGTTTTTTTAAGATCCTTTTCATCACCATTGTCTGTAATGTTGAACTGTAAAGAGCAACTGTTACTGTGTCTGTCACTTAAACCTATGCCATAAGTGTCACAGATTGTCATAATTCATAATGGTAGTATAATTTTGTACATTACAGGCTTTAACATCACTAATTTGTGATACCCATCTATTATTATTTTTTTATCCTAACCTTCTTCCCCATTATTGCATATGTATACGCTGAAGTGTTTGCTACTCTGTAGTGACCTGCTAATACCCTGGGTCAGCCTGACATCAAAAAGGTACATTAAAAAATGTTTAGGATGGTGTTTTGCACTCTAACAGCTTCTAGGAAAGTTAAGAATAAAACTGAGGTTGAGTAGCCTCTTTTAGACAGAGAAAGTGGTAACCTCCAGAAAAGATCTTTCATTTGTTTCTGATATGTTTACAGAATATAAAATCTGGAGGCACATTTAAAGTGGATATCTGCCCAAGGGTAGGTAACAGATATATTGCAATCTCCAATTGTGAGTGAACTGTAACAGATGTAATGAAGTGAGTGGTGCAGGAAAAGCAGAAGATAAAATATAATATATCACAGCTGGAAGTCTAATGTCTTTCTTTTCACAGATATACTGATTGACTGCATGTAGTAGTTCACAGCAAGTAAAGGAAGATAAATGTGGTTTCACATCAAAGGGGTGATTCCAAAGCAGCTTTTCTGGGCTCAGAATAAAGCAGTTCTAGTGATACAGACAGAAGAAAACTGCAGGTCTTGCCTACCTTTCCCTCCCTTGATGTAACATGTGTTGCTGTGGTTTAGGTGATCACAGTCATCTGTTTTAAAATTTTTCAAAAGAAAATGACTCAGTGTAGCTTTTGTCGCCCCTGTATTTTATGCTTGCTATAAAAATGCTGGGAAAGAAACTTCTACCATTTATTTTCAGAAGTGTCTGTTATTTAAATACTGTCAACCTACGAACTAATGTTCCTTTGCAAAAGTGAGACAAATTCTTGCACTAGAAAAAATTATGACAAAATATATCAACTCTTTTAGAAGGTTTGCACTTGTTCTCCTCAGTCAAGAATTCATTTTCCATCACTGTATTTTTTGGTATTAGCAGTTTTGTTTATCTATTTCTTCTTAGCTTGAGGGAAGATTGAAAATGCTTCTTGAGTTGGTGAGGCATTGAGCAAATAGTGCTTGTAGGAAAGGATAACAAGCAACAGCCTGTTCTTACACAGCATAGGAGGAAATAAAAAGTGCTGCATTCATCACAATTATGAGAAGACCTGAAAGAACAAACTATCAAGAGAGGCTCCTAAATTGCACAATTGTCTTCTTACTTCTGAAAAGATGTATGCACGTCAAAATCACTACAACTGCTTTCCAGAAGTGTGGCAATTCTGGAGTCAACCATGTATATAAGGGCATCTATAGCTCCTGGAATACACCCTTCATTGTTCCCACAATATGAAGATATCCCACCCTCTCTCAGATGTAAAGATAAAGTTCTATCAATGCCCACAGGAAGGCTTAGATGCTTCTGGAGAAAGAAATAAAACTTAATAGGAAAAAATCCTGATTCTACTGAAGGGCACAGAAACAGACTCACCAGCAGCAGCTGTAGAGTCTGATTTTTCTCTTTAATTAGCAAAAAGTCAGCTAGAAAAATAGACAGAACTTGATGCATTTCTTAACAAAGACCAAGTTGTTTGTAAAAACAGACCAATTTTTAAAGAAAGTGAGGACTGAATATAATTTTTCTGACAAAAATTAATTCTTCACTGTGCACGGAGCTGAAAATGTGATGGCAAAACTAATGATAGACAGTAGGGTGTAGTATGAGTAAGGATAGATTGTACATCCACTTTGATGATGAAGAACATTTAATAAACCCAGCATTTTGTGTTTAATAATTGAAAATAAATTTTTTTGTGATATACTTTCAGCTTTACCAATATAAAGTAGTTTGATGAGATATCTGTTAGGAAAAAAAAATTCAAAATATTTTCCAGCAGAAAATTCTAATCTAATGAAATTGAAGCATATGGGGAGATGGACAGACACATGCCAGCTAAATTTATTTAAATTGAGACATTGATCTGCACCTACACAGTATTTTTTTTCCAAATTGCTAGATATTGCTTCACAAAAATAAAGCCAAATAACTCACTGTAATCAAAAGACTATTTTAATGTCTTTGACATTTCCCAGATATTATTTGCTTTGACTTTGCTGCTTCTTTCTTTTTGATTTCTTATAAATGGATATCTCTCATTCCTTGCAGTGCGAATTAAAGGAAAATGTAGGTTTTTTCCATAAATCAGTTTCTGTTAGTTTTAAGAGTGCTCAGAGTTTCCTTTATGAATCTGTATTGAACCTACTTCCTGTGGATGCAGGCAAATATCTTTGTTTTTCTTCATGGACCTTCAGCTAGAACATGAGATTGGGTAACCCATGTGGTTTGACACAGGGTGTGCACTTGTACTGCAACTGCTACAAATTGTTTGCCAAATTCCCAGCAGTTGCATTTTTTATCTTTAGTTATAACATGAAAAATAATTCTTATCTGGTCTCATCATTGCCTGATATATCTAGAACACAGAGATTGTTGGTTGGGAAGAATGCATGGTAATAGGATGGCTTCTGTACTAGAAACACACATAAATGTTTAGTGGGTCCCTTAAATCTTTTTGTAAAAACACCTGACCTGCTGCTATCCTGCATGGAAATGCCAAAACTTTCTGGTATTCAAATCTGGACTGACTATGAGCTGCTCTATATCAGCATGACTGATGCCAGCTCACAGCATGTTCATGTTTTTTCATGCACTTGCTGGTCACATCCTCATTTACAATTTCCACGTCTAAGTCAGGCTCGTCAGTGCACTGTGTAATATGTGCAAGTCCACACTGCTGCACAGAGCAGGTTCCTGTACTGAAGCTGCCAGAACACAGGTGCCTACATCTTAAATGCTGCACCTTGGAGAACCTTGGCTTAGGTATTAAATTTAGATGTCCCTAAAATGTCTCTATAACTGAAAGACTAAAGCAGTCAGGTAACATAAAATACAAAATTTCCTTCTTCTTCTTCCTCCCCTTTAGCACCACAAAATTAATAAGTACTATCTCATAGCACTAAACAGAAAAAAATCACAGGTAATATAATGCCCATATAGCATATTCCTAGTATATGGACTGTAGTCTCTGAAAATTTTCTGCTGTTGTATTGCAGAAAGCTCTGTATATTTTCCCATAGATTTGTGGTGTTCTTTCCAATGAACATGTGAATAGTGGTTTTCTGTGTATATAATCTCGGTGATGTTGTAGCTGCATGGTATGACACAAATATATCTTGTGTATATTTACAAGGAGCAGAATAGTCTAGTTTAATTATGCAAAACTATTTATCTCCCCTAATACCATATCTGAAAAGTGTATTTCCCCTTCTACAGTTAAATGTATCCTCATATCAATTTCTCATATGTAGTTCTCAACACAACACTTTACATTTTCAAAGTGCTTTAGAAACATTAACTAATTAACTAATGCATGTCATTACAGGCCTGTGAATCTTGGATGTCAAAAGGCAAAAGACAAGGCAACCAGAGTGTATTAAATAAAACACAGATTAAATTGCCAGCATAGCAGCCACCAACAAATTTCTCTACCCAGTCTAAAACTCTCTGATCTGCACTACTCTTTCTTGCTTCTTTCCTCTGGTATGAGGCAGCAGTGTTTGGTGATAATCTTTCCCTTCAATTTAGGCCCCATAATTCATGGCACTTGTCTGCTCCTGTTCTAATACATATGAGCATAAGATTGTACTGTCCTTGATATGTGGTTAAAATAGCATTTTTTCTGAGGCATACTCACTGTGCAGTCTCAGAATAGGAATGAATATAAATGCAGTAATCTTGACTTCTGATTCATACAAAAATCCTATTTGTCAATTTTGATCAGAGTCACGGTCTCAAAGTAAAATCTAAATATGAGACAATTATAGGAAGTGTCTTTTGATAAAGTTCTGATATAGAAAGGACTGTCTGTATGAAGGTGTCTGATATTTTTCCTGGGAGAGAATGTCCCTCATACTGAATAAAGCCCAATTAAAAAAAAAAAAAAAGTCATTTGACTCACAGCTCACTTATAATAATTCTCTTTCCTTGAACCTCTTGAGATATTGACAGAGAGTAAATTCTTGTCTAGATGAATTTTTATGGCTGTTTGTTTCTGCTCTCCTTTTTCCAAAGTTCTTTAAATCTTCCCCTACACATAAATATATGGTATGTTCCTCAAGTGACCCAGCTAAATGCTATTCATTCAAAGAAGAATGAATAATATGTAATGGTGCTGTGTTTTCATGGCTGGAACCATATTTTTTCATATGCAACTGAATGTAACCTTCATTTTACCAAAATAAGAACCCCTTTCACAGTCACTGGACATATTCTTTTTCAGTTACACTGAGAAACAACATTTTCTGCACAGACTGATGAATTCATATGACAGGTGAAAAACTTGAGGATCCAGTTTCAGAGGAGATGGTGAAGCCAATATTCTTGATAGGATAGGTGGATTATTCAGCACAATTCCTCCTCTGCAAGAACCAGGAAACATCATGGTTAACTGATTCATAGAGAAAATCAGGTGCTATATTATTCATTATATTCTATTTAACATAATAAAGCACCCTAAGAGCTCCAAGAAAGGAGAAAACTGAAAAGGGAGAAGGGAGAACAGTGAAACACAGCAGAGCATAGGTGTGGCCATCAGTTCAGCAATTCATTCTTTGGGGATGACTAAATAGACAGGTTTTCTGAACTGATGTGAATTTGTAATAAAAAGTTTGTAATGAAAATTACTTCCTGAAATTATTCTTAAATTTACTGAAAAATTAGAATCTACTTCAGTGATTTTATAATTTTTCACTCTATATCCTCATGCCCAACACTTCAGCATTCCTAGGGGGCAAATAAAAGTTGTAGGTAAAAGGCATCTTAATAACTACTGGATAATAACAAAAGTTCTGACAATTTAAATTGATTTTGTACCAGTATTAATAACTGCAGAGCCATTATACAGCTATTAATGATGATACAGCTATTATAATTACAGCTATTGTAATAAATGAGGAAATGATTTCACTGGCTTAAGCAGAAAGATTATAGCATAATCTATATGAAATGGCGCTTTTCCCCCTCCTGCAGATACTTCATTAGCACAATCATACTTCTCTAGTAGTAGCACCTAAGAGTCCCTTATTGGTATGAAAGAATTCCTGACAGCAGTGCCAAGTTGCCTTGCAGTTAAAGTGAAGAGGCCTGAACTATAAATATTTTTGTGACCTTTATGAATGCAACCAGATTGCTAATTTTAAATGATAAGTGTATAAACAGGTTGGAAAAGCTGGACTGTACTGCTGAAAATTTGCCATTAACAAATTTTTTCCCAGAAATATATGTTCAAGTGATTAATTACTTCATGTTACGCTTGTCATTAATCTCCCTGGAGCAGTGCTCCCCCATCTGTCTGTCTCATCATCACAATCTCTCTTGCTCTAAGTGTAGCTCCTTCTCCAGATACATGGTTAGATACGCACCCGAAAGACTTTATAGAAAATGGAGGGCAGAGGTTTAACAAAGTACAATGTGCTGTTGATGGGGTTGTTTTTCAACAAGCTTTTAGAGACAGGGATTGTCTTTTAATGGTGTTCACAGTGCCTCATTAAATGGGCTTCTCTCGGACTTGCCACCCACGGCTGAGGTGTCTAATCTTTACCACAATCCAAAAATAACTGTATTCAGTTCTGACATGTTCCTGGTTTTAATTTATCTTTAATAACAGTCTGTAGATCAAATCTGCCCTTTACATTATAGTTAATAAATAGTGTCCCAGCACAGAGGTTCTAAACAAGCTATTTTGGCTGCTGAGATGGCGACATGTTCTCCAGAGCTAATGAAACTTTTATAGATCTGGATTGGTCCCTGTCCATCAGATCTTGGGGGAGAATTTTATAATCAAGTCTTAACGAGATAAATGTCTATGGTTGGTACATTCAAGGACATCTTTCGCAGCTTTGTGAATAAAAGATATTATCACCTCACATAAAGTAGGAGAGATGAGGTGCATGGACCTGAACTGTGCATCTGGGGCTAGTTTAAGGAACAGTGCTTTGTAAAATGTGATAATAAAACTAGACTTCCCTGAAGCTTTATTTGCCAGTTTAAAAAAAAAAAAAGCCTGTTTTATTTCCTCATGTAATATCCACATCTAATATATATCTCTAGGCCAATGCTAGATGGAGGGACTTAGTTAATTGAAAACAGTTTGAGATTCTTCCAATAACTTTTATCTTAGAAGTGCATTGATAGGTGTGTGATCAACCAGATATCTACTTATTAAAAAACAAGTACTATGCTTTCCTGCTGTACACAACTGATGCTTTTATATTGCCTTAACCTTTTAAATTCGTAACTAAGCAGTGATTTTGTCTTTTTGGTCATGTACAGATCAGCAATGCTGGATCTTCCATTTAAACTAATCCTTACTTTAACATACAGCTTGAGAATCGGGAACGTTTCTTGTGGTTTATGTCTTGGCTATAATTCTATAATTCTTTGGTGCCCACCACTTTTCTTTTTCTCCCTCCTAAAAAATTCCAACCACACCCCCCAAAAAAAATCCCAAACCAAACAATAAAAAAAAACCTAAGGAAAAAATCTCTGGTGTAATCTGAAGAGGGAAGTCCTTTGCAATAATGACAACATATGCACAAAGGTCTGTGCTTCCTGCTTCTTATTTCTACTTTATTCCATTTAAGTGAGCATGAAACATGTATTTTTTTCCATTTTCTCCCTAGAAATGTTCATTCTTATATAACTATAGAGTATGTATTGAAATGGAGTACATGCAAATAAGTGGTCATGAAAGCTCTTTTCATAAAAAGATTAAATGCAATACTGAATGTTTAGTCAATTGTTAGTCTCTTCGATTAGATTCAACAGATCAATAGGCTGTCATTTTCATGAATTACTATAATTCTAACAGTTTTCTGTTTGCTTATAACATATGTTGTTTGCATTTATATTGTAATTTGCCTTGTAATTTGCAATATAATCTTAAGGAAACATCGAATATTTCCTTGATATATAAGATCCCCTACGGTTAGATTTTCAAAAGTCAAGCTCAAATAAACCTTTTCAATTTAAGCAGAAGAAAGGAAATTAATAATAAGATATTAATAGGAACTTTTTCAAGGAATTTCAGAACTTTGAGAAGAAAATGTTTGAACTGTATCTGTGTTGAATACGCCCACGGCTCAATATGACATCACTCCTAATTATGGTCTTGAAAACCGACTATGTAGCATTTGAAGCAGGAGTTCTGTCGTTGACCATATTGGGGCAATATTGATAACAGACTGTGCTGGACCTCCTTGTGAGCCACACTCTCTCACCACAAGGTCCATTGAGTATGAGCAGGACCATACCTAGAGTTCATCAGGACTTCTCAAGAATGCATTAACTCAAAACCAAGGATTTAATGCTACCAAACTTTCCACTGAGAGCTAAATTCCTAAGTACCTTTATCAAGAATTACATGTGGAGGGGCAGCAGACCCTCAATCTGAAACACCTAACAATTCCAAAAGTAGGGAGTTCCTTATGAATGTGTAGTACCAGGTTTAGGCTGTCCTTCTGGCTGACTTTGACTGGGGACTAGAACCTGGATAGTTCTGTGTCTCGAGCATATCATTAACAGGGATAGCATATCTATTTGAAAAGGTATTAAAAGAATGAGAGTTCCTCTGCATTTTTGCTAATATATGAGAGATGATACAGCCATTCTAGCTCTGTCGAGTGCTGTGGTAGCGCTGTAACTGGTAAGACAAAAATTTTGTCTGCATATAGTTGTGCAGAAATATTCTGGCTGCCTGTTTCAGGAACACCTACTCTGCCACCCTCCCACCCATCACTACCAAGCTAGAGTTATAAATGTGGTATAAATAGTTAAATATTCAGTCACTTAGAGGGAAATTTTCTGGGAAGTTTGTTTAATGCCTGGCTTGTAAAAGACATAGTTTCAACTTCTTGTCTCAACTCAGGTAGAAACATTTGGTTTCCTGAAATATTTTCCTGTTCTTGCTGTCTATCTCCCAAAATCTCTCTTTCTTTTATTTTTTTTCCTTTGATTCTTTCTCTGGTCAAAAAAATATAATATAACATTTTTGTATATCAAAGAAAATTTTGATTTTCCAGGTAGGCAATGCCTCAGATGACATCATGCAAGGGCTATGAACTGCTCCAAGTCACCTTCTGGAGTCTGACCACTCTCCAGTAGTTGCTTGAGTGGGGATGACTCTATGTTGGAGTTCAGAGCATTTATGAACCTAGGTTGAATCTGAGCACCTTCCTACCACAAAGTGTGAAAGGTGAAATGTGAGCTGCTATAGGATAATGGGATGTCCTACAATATAGATTGAGCTAATGGAGGAAGCAACAGAAGGAAGAAAGATACATGGAGCATCATGGTTTTATAGATGCTTGAAAAAAACCCAGGTAGGATCCAAACACCCTGCAGGAATTTCAAAAGAAAGAATAAAGAGCTGGAGCTCTTGGGATATTTCCATATTTATTTACTATTTGAGGAGCTATTGCTTTTAGAATTTTACAAATTAATAAACGCATTAGCTGTGCTTTATGATTTCCACTGTAGGAGCATGTGTTGGATATCTGCCTACTTGTAACTCCTTTCAGACAGCCATTTTCCTCCTATTTACCGGCTTTTTATCATTTTAATTGCATGACAAATGCTACAGATTACAGATTTTTTTCCTGATTAATGTTGCTACTGAAGCATTCACTCTTGGAATACTGTTACAAGAAAAATATGTATTTATTCAATCTTTAGGATTGCTTAAATAATAAAAAAACTTGTCACTTTGTAAATCTCCTAGAAAAACATTTTTGTTTTGCCAGATCTTATGCTTCATACAGACGGCATGCACCATGCTAACAGTCAAAATACAGTATTACTGTAATATCAATATTTTATACACAAAGATTTCATAAGCAATAACCTTGCAACTTAAAACAATGATTCTCTGTCATAATACAGATAATTAGGGATGAGCATCCTCATTCTGTTCATTTTTGATCGCCTTCTAATCTCTGTAAGTAAGAATATTAAACTCCAGTAATCCATAGATAATATAGTGGGAGTGACACCACAGTTGTGTACTGGGATCAAATGAGTTACCTCAGAGGCATTTAGTTTCCTTCAAATGACAAAAACAATCCAGAAAAGGAAAATAAAACAACTAGTTTGCATCCCCTCTGCTCCCCCCACTCCCCCAGTCTTTCTGAAAAATAGCTATTTGTATATTAAAAATTAAGCACAGTTGTAGATGTTATTTGGGGATTTAAATTAATTCTACCACAAAGGAGAAATCAATAGATTGTAGCATTTCAATCACTCAAACTTTTCAATCATTTCAAACTTATATTCTCATCTATTGAATATATAAGTGGGATTTTTGTGGGGCACCTCACACACATAAAATACATAGAGAAGGGTTTAGAGGATAAGACATGCAGCCTCGTAACTGTGGACCTACACATCAATGACCTGCACAGAAATTCTGAGGGTATTTCCTCACATAATGCCTGCAAAACTCCAACAAACAACCTACATCCTCTGAAATTTCTCACTTGTCTAGATAAACAAACTCAGTTTCTTCAGTCCTTATTTCCAAATCTTGTTTTCCAAACCTAATTCATTGCTGTTGCTTTCCTCTGGACTGTTTCCAGTTGATCCACATCTCCCTGCCAAAAACTCCATGTGATAGAGCCAGAACCAAGTGGAGTGGAAGGATGACTTCACGAATCTAACATGACACTCCTATTTGTACACTGCCTCTCCATCTTTGTATTTATATATCACAGTACAATGTTTGCTTTTTTCTTCACCCACTGAGGTGCTTTTAAAAACCTGTCCATCTCTTATCCTCCAAACACTTACAGGCTTAAATTGACTTAAGAGGGCAATTAAGGTGTGTAAAGCAATGCACATATTTAAGAATTTCAAGGGTCAAGGTCAAATATTTCTGTCAAGGAGTTGTTATTAAAAAAAAAATAATCGAAGAGCCAACCAGAGTCAAACGCAGAGTAATGCAATAACAGAGTTCTCTAATGTAATTAAATCTTTACTGATCTGCACTTACATGGGATCCAAGTGTACCATTGTGTGAAGAACTAAATACTGTAGTAACAGTATTCTGCATCCCAGATCTTCTGTTGCCTACAGAAAGGATGGAAAATTATCTTATTTCTAATTGAGCTTCAGTTTACTTTTTAAGTAAATAGAATATGTTTTAATTCACTGACTTTCAAGGTTTTTTAAGATACAGAGTGAAAGCAGCCTACCAATTAAAAAATACATAAATGCTAATTGTATTCTGCCAACATTAAGCAACAATGGATTGCTCAAATTAAACTTCACTTAAATATCAAAATAATATGTAGTGTTCACTTTACTTATATTTTGTTGCAACACAATTCAGTAGTTAATAGAAAGTTTAATTCTGATTGTTAATTTCTTCATTCATGCTATCTCAGATGTGTAAAATTTTTGGTTGCTTTTTTCTTCTTTGTAAATACTTTTTATCATTTTTTTAGTCACTGTCAAGAAGCTTTTATTTTCATATCTGATTTTCTGAATATTTTATCCAAAATATATTTTTAAATGATATTGCTTTTTAAAAAATAACTATTTTTACATTTTTACCTACGTGATTATGTAAATAAACATTTAGTTAAAGGTACCATTATTGAACTGCTTTTAAGGATGCTCGGTACACAACAGCTGACCCATCATGATGTGATTACTCATGTTGCCTTCATTTTCATTTCAACCAGAATGCAGGGTTTTCTTGGTCCTATTGTAAGAGCAGAAAAACAATTATTTTATGCATGACTGATGATAGTGATGGAGACTCTATATGGGACACAGCAGGAAGCTGAGAACTGCTTGATGCTTCAAAATGCTGTGTACTTACAGCACATTCAAATGTTGGAAAACCTAAATATTCAGCTTAATTTTATTTGTAACTTTAGATTTTCTAATCAGCTGTATATATATGTTTTTAATTCCAACAACATGCTGAAAAAATAATACTTTTCAAAAAATGTATAATGCATCAGTTTTAAAGCACAAATGAGTTCTGACTAAGTGGATGCTTTACTAGGCAAACTGGTGTTAGAAGTTAATTGGGTTTGACTAGCAAGTCCAGTTATTGGCAGAATTTATAAGCTTTTGCAGAATTGTGACCATTCTGCTATCATACAGTAATATGCACAATGTGAGATCTGACAGTAAGTGCTTGCTGTCTGACAGTAAGTAATGAATACAAGTAAAAAATATCCTTATAAAATAGACCCCTTTTTGAAATGAAATGTAGTACAAGACTATTTTTCAGGGTGCTTAAACATTTATTACATTGGCATATAATTAACTTTTCATTGTCTTTCTGTTCTGTGCCAAATCTGTTACAGGAGTGGTCAGTTGCTCCATGGTGGAGTAAAAACATTCCTAGTTTTTACTCCTAGTAGAGGAAGGATTTTTTAGAAAATATTATTATATAACTATAATAATTATTCTGCATTGGGGGAGACTTCCTGGCTCTTTCTGAAACACACTGCTATGGCTTTAAATCTTAAAGTAGAATTCCATAAATCCTGGTGTTGTATTGCTAATTTTTTTCTTTATGTGCTTAAATTTCTGCAAATGTTTAGATATGCAGCAGATCCTTTAGCATCTAGCACAAATTTGAAATCACTGAAGAAAATCATGCATATGTGAACTGCTGTGTGATACATTTTGTTTCTATTTAGTATTAAGTGAGCTAATCTGAAGAAGCATTTAACTGACAGAGAGGTAAACATTACTGTGAAGTGCATAAAGTTTTGCAATTAAATACACTATCATTTAGGAGAAAAATCACTTAATTTGCCTCTACCTCTGCAATGGCAATGTTTTAAATTTTTTCAGGGCATTGTGAATATTTGAGGTTGGTAATACATCGATCCCCCACTATTTTTCCTTCAATTATCCAAAGGCTGGAAGAACCTACCTCCCTTGAGAGCTTAACTATTGTTAAAATCCCTGTTTTCCTGCAGGATAACCAACTCCTGGCAATTGCCCTGGAGCCCAGAGTTTGCCTTTGCAGGCTCATGCGTGCACATCACACCACCCGTCTCTTTTCCTGACTGCCAATTCCATCCCAATGAGCTGGCAGGGTGCTCAAATTCACATCAATTCTGTTCCATGATATTTTCATCAAATTGCCAAGCCTTAATTGCATAAGTGGGCTACATGGATTTTTTTGTGCTTGCACACCATTGTAAATAGGGCTGGCTACATGGAGCTGTCGGTAGGATATTTTGCATTTCAATGTTCTCATTTTTTTTTCTGGGGGATCACTTTGTGTTCATCCCTTCATAAGATGCTTTTCTATGTTTCTCCCTTGTATTTCATCCAGAGAGTTTAGTTTGTGCTTGATTTTGCATCTCAGAGAGAGTTAAATTTTTCAATTTATCAAGGAATTCAGACGATTCTCAGAAAATATGCAGAACTTCTAGTTCTTTATTGTGATGTTTCACTAGTACTTTGTGGATTACATTAGTTGACCAAATGCTATTATAGAATGGGACTGACTCACCATCCACAGCTGTACCTGGAATTGTGGCCTTACTTCTCCTCCACTGTGTGTGCTCAAGCCTGAAATCAGCTGCTAAGGTGATGCCAACAGCAGTTTTGGTACCACTTCAATGCAAACCCGAGGGGTTTGAGAAGGAGGAAGAGGGTGGGATGTGTGTGTGTGTACGTGTGTGTACTGACTTTTGAATGGGACAGTCTTGAGAACTAAGTATGTATCTTTTTCTTTTTGGAACTTGGTTCCAGCACTGACGTTACAAAGCGTGTTACTGTGATTTTTCTCTGGCACATTTCTAAAGCAGTAAGGACAGTAAACATTTTGGTGTTATAGTTTATGTGAAGAAAAAGTAGACCTGCAGATTCTGATATTGATGTTGAAGAGGAGTTCAAAGATTGAGTTTGCATTTGCTTCTAATAAACATTTAATAGATCTACGGGGTAAAGTCCCGTAGTGGAATTATTTCTAGCCATTTTTAGAAAAGTACAAGCGCTGGTGACTCTTTCCATGTTATACCCAACTGTAATAAAATGATGGGTGATTTATTTGGATACTGATCTAACACCAAACATTCAGGAGAGTAGCTTATATAAAGCTTAAATGCAAGACTTGTTTATTCAAAAGATTTCTGATTCTATTACCTTGAAATACATCACTACAGGCCTGTTAGCCTGACGTAGCTGTGGGGGCAGGTCATGGAGCAGATCATCCTGAGTGCCATCCCACACCATGTACAGGACAAACGGGGAATCTGGCCCAGTCAGCACAGATTCATGTAAGGCACATCCTGCCTGACCACCCTGATGTCAATTTATGACCAGGTGACCAATCCAGTGGACGAGGGAAATGCTGTAGGTGTTGTCAGCCTGGACTTTTACTAAAGCCTTTGGCACAGCATTCTCCTGGAGAAACTGGCTGCTCATGACTTCAATGGGTGCACAGTTCACTGGGTAAAAACACTGGACGGAGAGGCCCAGAGAGTGGTGGTGAGTGGAGATGCATCCAGCTGGCAGACAGTCACAAGTGGTGACCAGCTCAGTACTGGGGACAGGTCTGTTTAGTGTCTTTATTGACAGCATGGATGAGGGGTTGAAGAGAACCCTCAGTCTGTTCACAGCCGACATCAAGTTGGGTGGGAATGTTTAACTTCTGGGGTGTAGGAAGGCTCTGCAGAGGGATCTGAACAGGCTGAATTGATGGGTTGAGCAATATGAGGTCCAACAACATGAAGTATTGAGTTCTGCATTTGGATTGCAACAACCCCAGGCAGTGCCACAGGTTGGAGGCAAAGCAGCTGGAAAGTTGGTCAGTGGGAAAGGGCTTGGGGTTAACAGTGGCTGAACACCAGCCAGCGTGTGCCTAGGTGGCCAAGAAGGCCAGCGTCAGTACAGTGGGCCTGTATCAACACTAGTGTGGCCAGCAGGACCAGGACAGTGATCATCCCCCTGTGCCTGGCACTGGTGAGGCTGCATCTTGTGTGCTGCGTTCAAACTCCTCATTACAAGGACATTGAGGTGCTGAAGCATGTCCAGAGAAGGGCAATGAAGCTGATGGAGAGTCTGTAGCACAAGTGTGATGATGAACAGCTGAGAGAGCTGGTAGTATTCAGCTTGGAGAAAAGCTCAAGGGGAAATCTTATCACTCCATACAACCATCTGAGAGGAAGTTGTAGCCTGGTGAAGGGTCAGTCTCTTCTCCAGGCAACCAGTGATAGGACACAAGGAAATGACCTCAAGACGTGCCATGTGAGGCTTAGGTTAGGTAACAGGAAGCATTGCTTCATGGAAAGGATTTTGAAGTATTGGAACAGGCTGCCCAAAGAAATGGTGGGGTCACTAATCCTGAACATATTTAAAACACGTGTTCATGTGGCACTTAGGGACAAGGTTTGGTAGAGGACTTGGCAGTTGCTGGATTAGTGGTTGGGCTTGGTGATCTTAGAGGCTTTTTCCAACCTAAAATATGCCATGGTTTTATGACTCTTACTAGCCAAAGATCTAGCTGCTGCTGCCTGCATGTGAAGAAACTGCTGCTGTTCTGTTACCTCTGGTTGCCTATCACTAGCCTTGGACATGAATATGGTCAAATTCCCCTCAAATGAAATATCTATTAACTTACTCAAAAGAGGAAGTTGAATTAAATGAGTTGTTGAGCCAAAACATACGTTCTTATGCTGAGTATTGATTTTTAACTGCAAGAAATTGTTAATTAGTCTGTTTCCCCAGAAATAAGCAATAGCAACCGATAGCTGTTCAATGTTTAGTAACTGTTGTCAATTGCATTTCTACATTTCCCTGAAGATTTAAATGCTGAGGACAGTTAAATATGTCTAGATCATTAATCACTAGGTTGTGTTGAAGTCCAAAAACAGACCCCATCAGCTGGCTGGTTTAGATGATGGTATTAACACCTCTTGAGAAGACAATCTCTCTCAAGGTTCTCCAGGACTGTAAATAAGCACTCAAGGATTTCAAGAAGTCTTAAAGAGTGCCATTCATCTCACTTTCTGCTTTTCTTCAATGCTTAAGAAATACTTTATTTACTATGTTCACAGGCAATACTCTACTAAAGATAAAAAAAATCCCAAATATTGATAGAATAAATATACAGCTGATTTATTTTCTCATAATTCTCACCTATGCTCTCAAAGAAGTGTTTTGAAAATTTGCTATATGGAAATTTTTAGCATTATATTCTGAGTCTTGCAAGGAGAACTCAGTACCTCTGGAAACCAGAATGTGTTCAGAAAAGTGTGTTAAAAGGATGAGACAAAGAAGAAATTAGACTGAGGATCCCACCTTGACAGGTCAATTCTTTCTATCTCTGCAATCACTAAGCAAACTAAGTTTTATGCAAAGCAGGAAATGCTCTTTTCACTCCATCATGTTTTGAAATAATTATTGACTTTTGTCCTTGCTGATGTTTAGGTGGAGACTCCATTTTCTGTACTGTGTGGCACAGTATTTCCATGGTGTAGAAGTCGTTTTCCTAAAAAATCAGTCAGCCTCTTCAGTGCTGTGAAGATAGAAGCCCAATCTATTGGTGGCAACAGCTTTGAATAAATAGTTCATTCATTTGGATGGAATATCAAAATGTACAGTAACCTATACATCCGCCTGCATTACTGGAATGCATTTCACATGCCCATTGGGTGCATCACACAGCACTGAAGTGATCAGGGTGACAACCACTGGCTATATTACTTGTACTACTGTCACATGAACGTGCTCAGATAATTGAATAATTTGGTTTTGGGGTTCAGATAACATATAACAGTAAATACACATGCTATAGAAGGTACTCATGCTATGGAAGGTGTTTACTAAAAGGTATTGTTATGCCCCTTTGAGGTAGCATTGCTGTTAATTTAAGTAATTTAGGTAAATTTAAGAAAACTCTATGTTGTCTCAATGTTTTATCACAAATTTCATGAGTGCCAGCAGTACCAAAGGTTTATATGGTTCTTGCATAACTAGTCAGGGAGCGGCATTTGGGATTTTTGCAGGAGTGAAGTCCTGGCTGGCTGCCCAGCCTTCCCTCTCTTTTCCTGGGGGTTGGAACTGTCAGGGGATTCCCCAATAACAATCAATGACCTGCTGGCTCTTCTGGCAGCATGCCATCAAGTTGTGAAACTGCTGAGAATTACATGTCCTGATTCACCCTCACATATGCCAGGGAGCTTCCAGCCAGGAGAATATTCTAACCTGTTAAACAATATAATGCATATATTCTACGTCTAGTCAACCATTTCCCCGCCCCCTTATTAACACAGGGCTAAAAATATGGCTTTTCTCTGTTGGACTTTTGTGCAAGTGCGTCCTGAGGGTCTCTTTTCATTTTAGATTTTAGTGGTTCAATTGGGATTTTGAGTAATATCTTTAATGCGATTTTTTTCCTTTTATTTTGATGTGGATACCAAGAAAATCTAAATACATATTCCAGGTTATTGTTTTTGTGTTAATGCTAAACAATTCTTAACAGATTTTAATCAAATTTGGTGATAATGATAGCATCTATTTTACCTAATCCTTCGTTTCTCATTTTACTTATTACCTTCAACAGTCTTCTGGCTACAAATGCCAGCATGCTCCACCTTGCATGCAGCACATTTTTGCACTTAATTTTAAGGCTACTTTTTGCAGTGAAATACTGGGTTAAATGATGACTCTCTTGTACTTACCCAGCATTTTTTTCTGAAGAAATTTAATTTACCTTGGGTTACAATGACTCCATTCAATGCTACAGGCTGGGGCAGATTGGCTGGAGGGCTGCCCAGCAAAAAAGGACGTGGGGATGCTGGTCAGCAGCCGGCTGAACATGAGCCAGCGTGCACCCAGGTGGCCAAGAAGGTCAATGGCATCCTGGCCTGTATCAGAAATAGCGTGGCCAGCAGGACCAGGAAGTGATTCAGTGATTGTCCCCTTGTAAATGTCACTGGTGGGGACAAAACTGGAATCCCGTGTCCAGTTCCAGGCCACTCCTCACTGCAAGAAGGACATTGAGATGCTGGAATGAGTCCAGAGAAGGGCAGTGAAGCTGGTGAAGGGTCTGGAGCACATGTCTTACGAGGAGTAGCTGAGGGAGATGGAGTTGTTTATCCTGGAGAAAAGGAAGCTCAAGGGGAGGCCTTTTCACTCTACAACCACCTGAAAGGAGTTTGTAGCAAGGTGGGGGTCAGCCTCTTCTCCAGGCAAACAGGAAGACCAACGTTGTCCTGGGCTGGATCAGGCACAGCATCACCAGACTTCCTCAACAGAGGTGATTATCCCACTGTACTGTGCACAATATAAAAAAGATTTAAAGATATTAGAGAGTGTCCAAAAAGGAGCTGTGAAGGTGGTGAAGTGCCTACAGGAGAAGCCATACAAGGAGCAGCTGAGGTCACTTGGTCTGCTCAGCCTGGAGAAGAGGAGACTGAGGGGAGATCTCATTGCATTTACATCTTTCTAGTGAGAGGAAGAGGAGGGGCAGGCACTGATCTCTTCTCTGGACCTGAGGGAATGGCTTGAAGGGGAGGGAGGTTTTGGCTGGATATCAGGAAAAGGATTTTTAACCAGAGGGTGGTTGGGCACTGGAACAGGCTCCCCAGGGAAGCAGACACAGCACCAAGCCTGGCAGAGTTCAAGAAACATTTGGACAGTGCTTTCAGGCACATGAGGGATTCTTGGGGTGTCTTGTGCAGGCCTGGATTCGGACTCTGGTGATCCTTTTGAGTCTCTTCTGCCTTAGGATATTCTATGTTTCTGTAAACTAGCAACAGGAAATGGCCTCAAGCTGTTCCAGGGAAGGTTCCAGCTGGACATCATGAAGAGTTTTTTCACTATAAGGGTGGTCAAGCATTGGAATGGACTGCCCAGGAAAGTGGTGGAGTCACCATCCCTGAAAGTGTTCATGAAATGGCTGGGCATGGCACTTAGTGGCATGGTTTAATTGGCATGGTGGTGTTCAGTCAAAGGTTGGACCTGCTGATCTCAGAGGTCTTTTCCAACTTTAATGATTGTATGATTTAATGATTCTATAGTTTTACTGAAAATAGGACTAAGATTCCTGTCAGATCTCTTGTGAAACCCTAACATGGCATACGTTTTGTGGAAGCATTCTAAGAGAATACTGAGCTATAAGAATTCATAGAGATTTAATGATATTCGTTGCTGTGAAAGTTAATATAGTGACTTGGACTTAATAGTTTCTTATTCTTCAGGGCCTTGTTACATACTTTTTAGGGTTCTAAAAGATTTTCCCTGCTGATTTATTTTAGTTTCCAGGAAAAAAATATAGAAAACTTTGAGTCCTTTTAGGTGTAGTAGTTGTAAGTCATAGATAAAGAATGACATCATGTATCAGTGGCTCAATTACTCTTATATAGTCAGTCACACATGTCTCATGCTATTTTCAACTTTTAAGAACAAATGATTCTGCAAACAATTGCATGAACCCTGCCAAATAGTTTATTGTAAAATCCCTTAGAATGCAAATTCTCCAGAGATTTCTAACATATATTTTATTATGGCTTCATTTCTGGTACAATTTTGGAGTTTAATGCAAATGCATTTTAATGGTTTGAATTTTTATGCCTTTTTGAATTATTAACAATTCAAAAAACCTTCAAAATCACATCTAAAGTTACTGACTTATTAAAAAACAATGTACCACATTTTACAACATACATTTAAAAATACATCTAACAGTGTGCAACAGGTTATCTTACACTTTTGTTGTATAAAAGATGGTTCACTGTGAAATTAGTTTGAGCCTCTCTAAAGAAGAAGCTACCTACAAGTAGGATAAACAAGATATGTGTGTGTAATCATGTTTCTTTCTTCTGAACCAGCAGAATGGTCCCCTTAAAAAAAGATGAGATTAAAGGAAGTATTTGTTCAAAATCATTCAAAAGCTTTGAAGCTTAAGTGATTTCAGTTAAGTGATTTCACTAATCTTTTGGAGTTTGGTTTGGTTTGTTTTTTTGTTTTTCAAATAAGCCTGTATTTAATAAATGTATGTTTTGCCTTTTGATGAACAAAAACTGAAATTGTTACTTTTAAGGGAATCAAGATAGCTCTTAATCAGTGACCACTTACATTATTTTTACTTACAAATGAAAAATCCAGGAAATACACAAATTAAAATGTAAAAAACTCACAAGCTGTGTTTCTAAGTGGTGATTAAAATTGTGACTGTGGATTCTGCAAGGAGTTTCCTTCAAAGCTTTCCAGTCTTATTATGCTACATTTTGGCCAGCCACATTGTGAAACTGTAGGATTGTAAAGGCCAAAGCTCCTCTAACTTCCTGATTCATGTTGCAGATGTCAGACTGTGTCTTGAGAAGAGGAGGAAGAGCAAATAGTGTACTCTGCACTCTGTTTTCCCACTGGCCTACACCTTGTTTCACCTAGAGGTGTTTGCCTCTAAGGTCTGTGATTGCATTCTCCTCCACATGGCAGAGTTGACCAAAATTGTACAGCAACAGGCCTTTACAAATTGCAAGCCTTTTTTTTTCCTCTATTTATGCATGGCTGGACAGGGAATTGTGACTCCTTTGGGTCAAACCTCACTTCTGTACAGTTCCTCACATCCAAACTTGCCTTAGGTGATCTCAATATCTCATTGAATAAATGTTCTTAAAGACATCTATTAATGCAGGAGAACAAGTGGCATCTACCATTTTTATTTTATTATTATTCTGGCAAACACTCTCACACAAATGAAATTCATGTTGAATTGAGATTTCATATATCTGCTTTGAGAACAAAGAAAATTTTTAAGATCAACTTGCAACATACTGAAAAGAAAAACTTTAATGAAAATCCTGAACTACTTTAATGTACTATGACACACATTATGTTGGAATAATTGTGTGTGTGAACAAACTGAATGCAACTGCACTGCTGTCTTGCTATCACTATCAAGAGATGGCATTAAATACCTCAGCAGCTTTACACATTTCATCTCTGTTACTAATACTAATAATACCTAGATGGCAACCCAGAAGCATAATTACTTTGCTATAACCACTCCCATTATACTACATATGAAAGAAAAATTAGACCCTCGCTTTTCTACATTCCAAGCATCACAATACCATGAACATGAAGCATAACTGTGGAACTGAGAAAACATATTGAACAGAATACAAATCAAGAGCTCAATGACATTGACACAGCTACTTGATGTGCTGATGATGTCCTCTGTGATGACTTGCACATGAGCTGAACAAAATGCACTTTTATTTTCAAATGCACTTTGCCCAGCAACACAGACACAAATGAAGCTAACTGTGATAATTTTCAGGTGTGAGGTATTTAGTGATACTGCCCATCTAGCTCAGAAAAATTTAACATTTTTAAAACATCTACCCTAGTACATGTATTAACTGCATGTCATATTGCTCTGGAAATATTCTATTACCTATTGGAAAAGCACTTGCATGCCTAGTAGCAAACATCCCAAGTCACACAGCAAGGCTGAGTAGACGTTATAATGCCAGGGCACACACTTTGTTGTTTACAACCAAACGTTTAATTTTTCTTGACCTCACTGGGCATTCTGTATGCATGACACTCAATGTAACTTTTCTTGCCATGGTAAAAGATCATATTTGCTCTTCAGTAATAACACCTTTGCACTTTGTGTCTGTGTCTGTGAGCATGACACACAATCTGCCTCAAGACTTCAATTGGGAGTTTTCTGCACAGTAGATAATATAGGCTCAATACAACATAATATATATATTCAATATTGCATGGTGTTCATAGCAGAATTTACTATCAGGCATGTCAAAGAAACCTATTCCTCCCTATTTTTTTAAGGAGAGAATAAATGATATTTCTGGTCCAGCTAACGCAGGGCAAGGACTGTCGAGCTACATTTCCTCAGTTTTCATGAGCCCAGGTGTTAAACATGGCACATGACACCAGTACGCACCATGCAGCGAGGCAGGGGCATTGTGTGCTGACAGAGAATCAATAATGAAGTGGAAAAGACAATGACACTCTATGGCATTGTCTCTCTTCCTGACAGAACTGTTCAGCCCCAAAAGTATTAATTCAATTGCTTCCGTAGCATCAGATTCTGATTTCATTCAGAAATCAGCACTCATGAGGAGACTGAGCAGCATCTGTAATGCATAAATATATTTCCCAGTCTTTTTTTTTAAATACTTAGTTATACAAATTGCTGTTACTACTGATGAAGCCATAGTGTGTTCCAAGCTTTTCTTCTCAATGATAACCTTTTCTGTAGCAGAAATCCAATTTTAAGTCAGAGCTACCCTTGGCTTGACTCCATGCTTGGGTATTTTAGGGAGAATCTAGTTGCAATTTAGTTAAAAGTTTATTAATTCAGTTTAGACAACAGAGCTACGTTAACAGTAGCTATATAACAACAAAGTTGTTGCATGTGTTCATTTTTCTCTCTACTCTCTCTATTCACTGTAATGACCACTGGGAATGTACAATGCTTTCTACTTTTTGTTCACAAGTACAGTCACACTCGGTATTAGTTTACCTCTATATACCTGTTTCTCCCAAAATGATGGCACCTATGTACTGAGAAGTCTCAATCATCAATCCAAAATGGGGAAGATCTGAGTAATATGTTTCTAAAATACATCTGAAACATATAGACTGGAAAAGCTGAGGCAGTTTCTGCAAACAATATTTTCCCTACAGATGTAAACAATATTTTTCTCTACAGATAAATAGATAACTTGGTTGTATTCTTTTTTTTTTTAGCTTGCACAAATTTTGCAAATGAATGTTATTTAAATTTTAGATCAAAGCACCAAAATTACATTTGATTTACATTCACTGAATTTTTGTTAGCTGTAATGGACATTGCATCTTTCAGATTTTTTTTTTCTTTTTGCAAATTAAACTTTTCACACACGTTACTTAATCTTTATTTGGGTGTCTGGCATTTAAGGATCATTCTCTGAGTACTTAGGCCCCTATTTTTGTGGAGGTTTGGGCAGAGAAATCAGAATGGTGAATTTAGACTACTTTCATATTTGTTAGCACTTGTGTAATCAGTGTGGGCTTCAGCTCTACCTTTTTTCCTCGTGGTTCAGTTTCTATAGGAGGCCATACCAGAGTCAGATAGCATCATTCCCATGCTAGAAAGAAAAAAAAATACCAGTACTGGAATTGCATCTTAGGATGTGTACTCAGACACTTTAAGAAATAGTCTGGAATGTAAACACAATTTGTGGTGGTGAATCACACAAGGCATTCATAATCTTTACTTGATGTTTTGTTTACATTTATCTAAATTCTGGTGGCCAAAGTTGATTAAAGGGTCTACAAAGTCAGCATACAGCTATCACTACAAAATCAATCTGAAAAATATTCTTGAATCAAGATCTGCTGAAAAATCCAGGGAGGAAGTGTGAATTTTAGACAGTCATAGGGGCTTTAAAGCTAAAGGGACACACTGAACTTCTGAAGGCCAGTTAATATCCTGTCTAATTGTTATTTTAATTTTAGTTGAGTACACTTACTTTTTGTACTGAATGTATATTTTACTGTGGAAAGTGAATGTCCACAGAGTGACTTGCTTGGAAATAGTATTTCTATTAAAGTTATTAGATTTTTGTCTGAGTGAAACTGTGTTGCTACCAATAAAACTGCTTTAATGAAGCCTTATTCTGTAAGAATTCAGAGATTTTAAAATCTATAATTCTTCTTTGTGCTAAATCAGGAATCCTGCAAGATATGCCAAAATAAGATACCATTTTGAAACAGGATTATGAGACGTGGATGTTTGCATGATTTTGTGAACGTGACTCTATTTAAGGGAGGAAAACCAGACCACTTTTCACATTAGTAGCTATTTTAAAAAATTATTTTGCCTTTATTTACTTTAAAAAGAACCTCAAAAAAGCCTGTAGCATGATCCACTGATAGGAAACATTAACATCACCCTGGAGAGAGGAAAAGAGAGAGAAAGGAAGCAGGGAGGAAATGTGAGCTGCTATAATTTTCCTCTTGAATAGGTATTTCTTTTTGCATTTCTGTGTTCATACCTGTGACGTGTAAACTACTGAAAATGTGAAGCTACCTTAGGAGCCTGCATGTGCAATCTTGATTTGTGTATTTGAGAAATAAATATTTATAAATATTTCTTACAGCGTTCAAAGTCTGGTTGTGCTGTGTAGAGCCTCTTGTTACTCTGACAAGGCTTCCACGTCAAACTGGGGAAATTATATTGTCCCAAATTTTCTCCAACAAGACATCACAGTAGATTATCTGGCTGCCACCACTCATCAGGCTGCAGCTGTTACCCTGCTCTCTTTGCCTGAACCCGCTCCCTGCATCTCTGCTGAAGTCAGATGGGATGCAGACCATGCTTGAAAGCAGGTTGGATTAGCAATAATAAGGAGGTAGACTGTGAAGCCAGTAAAGAGTCAAACATGACTGGTGGTGCAAATCCAGGCTCACCCAGACTTTTGTTTGGGGCTTTGGTCCAAGGGCTAGTGAGGTTTATCCATCACAGCATTAAAAATAAAAGAGTACATTGATGGTCTCGACCTTAACATTATCCCTTTGATTTAATTCTGACCTCGTAATTTTGCACCAAAAGGATGAGGTACTGCTAAAACATGTCAAGAATTGAGAATGTAGAGAGTACAAACAGGAATGCTGTGGCAATGTGTATTGCTGAAGACTCTCTCTCTCTACTTCAAAAGGTTTCGTAATTCTGCAGCTGTATACAAATGATCCATTTTGTTAATCTGAATTCCTAGGGTCATTAAAATTTTTTTCTCTCCTCTCCGAAGTAGTTTATTACTTTGAGAGAAAAAAATCAGTTTAAAGCCAGGTAAGGGAGGAAAGCTGACAAAAACATAAATTAGAGGAAGAACTTAATTTAAAAAGTGTCAAAAAGGATAGATAGTCTTAGTTCAATAATAAAGCCTGGTTCAAGAGCCTTCTATCTTAAAATAAAGCATTCGAGCAGTCTATTACCTGTATACAACCAATCTTTGATTTCCAATCTAAGCCTATTTTTGCTTCTTATGTGATTAGCATACAAATGTAACCAAAAAAAATGTGGCTACTCTGATGACACCTAGGATGGGTTTTTGACTTTCATGTCCATGTTAGTGAGAGATTCTGTATAATTTTGAAGGTGAGTCTATAATTAAAACCTCTTGTTTTTCTAAAATCTAAATATCACTACTGAGTCAAGTTATGTCTACACTTCCTGGAATATTTCATGCTGTGCTTTGTGCTGCTTTATGGAGATGCCAAAGAATTTTTATTTTTTATTTAAGGATTTTACCTTTTCTGAGCTACTATACTGTGTTTCTGAATGTGAATACCCATTGAAGTCACATAAGGAACTGTACTTGGAGAACAGAAACACCATCTAGAGTTGCATAAGTAACTCTTGTTTTCCCTAGGATTTAATGCTTGCTGGAGTTCTCCGATAAGATATCCCTCAGGACAGTCCCTGTGAGCTACAGGCATTAGGATACTCTTTTTTCAAGATATTATATATAAGTATAATCAAAGCAAGATGGCACAAACTTGAGGAGAGGGCTGTACTTTGAATTATTTTCTTATAAATATTTTGCTGCTTCTGATATTATAGACCAAGCCTCAATTTTTCTTCCAAGCCAAACATCAGCAGCAACCTGTACAGCCAGTTATCATAAATTTTATGCCAAGACAAATCTTGGGTGACTCTGTTGGACAGAGTTGATTTTCTTTGAATATATATTGATTTCCAGTGATGTTACACAGTAAAGTCATCATATTCAGAATAAGATATGTAATCCTATTTGTAATTCCAAAACTTGGTGTGGAGGAACCACTAACAAGTAAACAATACCAGTCAGTGCAAATAGTCAGAACTGTGAATTCCTTCCTACTGATCCATGCCATCAGCTTGCTTTTTTAGTGGCACCAGTTGTAAGAGGAGATGTGTGTAATTACATCTCTGTAGTTTCCTTTGACTTTTTGCTGAGACAGGGAACAAAGATGCCTGTTATGATGGTGAGATTTGTGAAGTCTGTCATACTTTCTTTGCACTGGCTTAAGACAATAAATATATTTCATGTAGTTCATGCATTGAGATTATTTCTTTCTCAATGCTAAGAGCAGTGGGGTCTGAGGAGTTTGCAAATAACTCTAAACTTCAAATGTCTTTCTCAAAAAAAAAAATCAAACCTAAAATTAAAGTTGTTGGGTATTTGGTTATTTAATTATCTTTATAGCAACAGCTGCATCATTTGCAAACACTCAAATCTGATTAAAATTAAAGATACTGAATTTACTAGCCAAATATTTCAGTCTAATGATCACTGAAATGGCAGTTAGCCAAAACATTTAACAATTTAATTTCTGGTAGTGCATACTGCTTGAGTTCCTTAATATTCACTGTCTCATTAATATTTAATTTGTGATGAGTTTCAGAAGTTCTTTGTAGCTAAGTTGCAACACCATGAAGCTGGTTACTCTGCATTTTTCTCATAAAGGAAACTGAGTCCTGGGGGATGATAATTGACTGCTTGGGTTGGTCTCTGAGGATATTAAAGGTCTTCTAGGCTCTTCATAAGTGCCCTTTGTATCTGTAATTTTTGGTCTTCTGAGGCAAGATGAGTGTCCAAATGGACCTGCACTCTTAAGTTGCTCAGCTGCAGTGAGGTGACAGCTCTCTTGAGGGAATGCTGAAACCCACCCTTCTGAAATACACCTTTTGGTAGGGAGGGACTTGCTCTCTGTCTCTAGTCCATCTCACTAGGAAATATAACTGAGAACGTGATTGCCTTCTACAAATGCCTAGGTCAAAGTAACTTGCAAAGGTTCCACCTAAGTTTTATTTAGGTGGCTGTATTATTGCTACTGTCTGCCTTTGTTTTGTTTCATCATTTTCTTTGGCACAATTTTGTTCTTTCTCTTGCTTTGACTCCTTCTTATTTACTCAGATCAGGAAATTTGTTATTTTGTTAAATCTCTGTTATACAGAGATTCACTGACATTGTAAATGTTCTCGGAAAGAGACAAGTAGGTGTTATCAATATAGAAGCCTAAATAATGAATAATGACTTACCTGATTTCTCTTCAATCCTCTTTTTTCATTATGTCATACAATATTTAATTTCTCACATTGTTGCATTTCAGATATTGCGACTTTTAACACCATTGCTTTCTTCCATTTGTGCTGTGGTGCACCATGATAATTGTTCAGAGGAACAGATGCTGGCAGATGCACAAACATAAGAAAATATTCTGTATTTGCAATGGCAGTATAGCAGACATATATGTGGTTTCCAATGTGGCTGAGATATACCTGTACCTTGGAAGCACTTCATTGCATGTACTGAAAGGAGGATCTTGCAGGAGTATCAGATTCTGGCACAATATTTATTGTCTGGCTGCAGGATTCTTACCTGGACTTTCCTCTAAGAATGTCCAATTCTCTTTTCATTGTTCTTGTATTTTAAAAGTCTGTGTAACCTGTTTATGTGAGGAAGAAGAAAGAGAAATGGAAAGAAGAAAAGTAAAGGGCTCATATAAAGCCAGAGGAGAAAAAAAAAATTCAGTGTGGATATTTTTTTTTGCTTTATTTCTTCATTGGTTTGTTTATTTGTTTTCATTTTCTAAGATTTTGGTTATGGTGATAAATGTCACCACTTACCTGGCAAATTGTTTGAAATGGATGGAAAATAGCTGATTAACAGTGTATTTGGGAGATGACAATACTTTTGCTCTGCTCTGATCTTAGTCAGTTTACAGTGAGATTTATGCTTACTCTTTGCAATTGTACTTGTTGTTGTTTGGGGCTGGGAAGAAATGTTTCCCTCCCTGATGAACTTTGAGATGAGTCTCCACTTGTCTGTAAGGTTTAGCAGCGTAAAAGATGAAGTTAGGTTCAGAATACTGGATGACAATGACTAGCAGAGATGCTTGATCCTCTCTATATTGCTTTATTTTAAAAAACCAAAAAAAACCAATGAAACAAAAAAACCCCAAAACAGTGAAAAAATACACAAAAACCATATCAAACCTTCCCTGTAGCACCAGCTCATGGAGCATTAGGTTGTATAGCAGCTACCTAGCTGCGTATTTCATGCCTTTCACCCAGTCATACCAACCTGCAGAACTCAGAAATTCCTCTCTCTCCGACATCTTATAAAACAAGTCCACAAGTCCAATGTACTGTGAGAAGACTGGTAAAAGAAATGCAGTCTTGGAGGGTACAGATGACATCTGGGTGGCTTTCACAGGTCCTTTACTAAATTTATGGCTTCAGTAAGCCACATTCCTGGCATCTAAAGGTGCTGTGTGGTCAGGCTTCCTGTTGCTCCTGTCTTGTAGGAACCCGGGCTGTTTGTGCAAACACCTCCTCTTTTTACTGGCTTCCAATTTACACTAATTCAAAAGTAAAAATAAACATGTCCAGGTTCTTGGTAATGAAATATTTTAAGAAGAATAAGATCCTACTTTAAGACTGAATAGTTAAATTTTGTACTGAATGCATAGTTAATTATAGCAATTTCTACGTTTGCAGTAAATAAGGAAGTCTGTAAATGTAATAACCCACTGCATGAATACAATACTACCATGAATAGAAAGTAGAACAGAAAAGAGGGTTAATAAGGCAGACATTATAATAAGTATATTTTTATGTGTAAATCAAAAGATCTAAAATGTAAAATATTACCATGCAGGAGAATTGGCAGTAGAAACAACAGAGCTTTAATCTAAAGTACACTAATGCAGCTCAAGTATAATCAGGGTTGAATAAATATTCATCACCTGTATTATACTGTACTCTGAAGAGGAAGATACAGAAAAAAGTCCAGGTCTGTATTAAAATTCAGTTTTTGGCTTTGCAAGCTTGTTCAAGTCATTAATTTATGTGCAGCTTTATAGCTAAGGGCTCACCGGTGCTGCTGCTCAGAGTATGTGCAGTTTTGTCAGAGTCAAAATGTGTCACTGAAGTGGCCAGTTTTGCATGAATTCTGTTTGAAAAGGGAAGGTATGGGGGAGAATCCAATTCTGTCAGAACAAAAAAGGTTAAAATATTAACTTCAAGTTGATTTTTCTTGTTGACATTTGGTATTGTGCCTTAATACAAAATAACACAGTTGCTACTGAATAATCAAAAAATACATTTAAGGTTTTTGTTGTATTAGCTTTTGCTTTGGTTTGGAAAAGAGCAATGCTTAGAGTCTTAAGTTTGTTTACATATTTTGCAGTCCTTTTCAGATTAAAATAAACATCTGACCCCTCAAGGATGAAACTCTTCCTCAAGTGCTGAGAAACAATTTCTGTTATTTTTAATATTTTACAACAACATTGCCCTTTTCTTAATTCTGGTTTCCTGCTGTGGTTCCAGTATCCTGTTTCTGCTACAAGCAGATATCTCACACCTTTTGAGTTTGCTTTCTGCTCAGGAGCAGAGGACATAGACAATAAATTGAAGTATTTCAATTGAATAATAATAAATTGAAGAGAATCTGGCAAAGACCCTTTCTAAAATTCACCTAGAACTGTGCCCTGAAAAGGGTTTCTTGTTAACAGTCTGGCTAAGAATAATTAGAATCAAAGCTCAGAGAGAAGGTCTGCGTGGTGCTCATCCAGGGTGAAGTTACTGACAGCTTTCCAGCCCCTACCAACACTGTACTGAAAGCACACTGCATCTTCCAAGGAGTGGTGTTTTCTCATAGATAAAGACGTTGAGAACTTGACATTTCCAATACACTGAGATTCCTGACGAAAGGGATTTATTCATCACCCTGCACTGGTAAAGTGAACTTGAAGATTGCATTAATCACCAGTTGCAGATGGTTTCCACAGTTTTAGTTTCCACAGTTTTACGTTTGTACTTCCAACCACTTTGGTTTCATGCATTCCAGGCAGATTATTTTTTAAGGTGTCAAGCAACATCAACAACAGCTAAAGTTATTCACACTTAATCATTGATTTCACTCACTGGTGAAAGATCCCCTCACAGGAGCCCTTGAGGAAGCTGAAGTGAGATACCTTCTAAGAATATTGTTTCTTTCAAGTATTCCATTCTTCTGAGCCTCAGTTAATTGCACCCATGTTACTGCATTGTCCTAACTCAGAGGTAGTTAACGGTACTTAGTTATTCACTCGACTGTGAAAAAAGCTCATAGCTTCTCCTTAAGTAGAAGTAATTAGCTCAGAAACAAGACATTTCCAGCTAAGGAGGTAAAAATCCTGTGAAAATAATTGATGATAGGACTAGGAGAAGAAAACAGGTCATCTAGTTCTTGGTCCTGTACCTAAAATGAGATTATTCTTCCTTCTGTGCTTTGAAATGTCATTCCATTCATCAAGTTAAATATACAGTGGATTAATGATACCAGTGTGTTCTAGCCAAATTATTTCCCTTTTGAGATTCTGTCATTGTAAATGACAATATTATTTCAGTAAGCTTTCATATTCTTTGTAACAATAACAAAAATTTTGGACAATATTACAGATATTAATCAGATCCTTTTAATGTAGATCTGATTTGCAAATTGTTTGTTTCCTTTCTTCTGTACTAGATGAATATGTTATTGTTGAATAAATGTTTCCATTATTCAATTAGTTGTATAGATAGTCAAATAATGTTTAATTTTGTGACCTATTCACATTTTTCCATCAATTGGTACTAAAATACTCACAAGTAATTATTTTCATTATTCAGCCAGCTTTCTAAATGATCCAATAATATTATTAAGTTAAATCCAATTATTATCAGCAAATGAAAAACTGAGTATTAGAGTATTGTTTTTCATTTTTTCCTTCAATGCACTTGCCTATGCCATGAACCTGCTTTGAGATGTTTCCTGTAAAAGCAAAATCTTTTGTACATTCACGTGTACCATTAATATAACCTCAGACTGAGGAGTAAACCTAATGGACTGGAAGAGAAGTACTGGAGATCTCACTTCCCTACTGTTGGTAGGGAGGTTGACCACTTCCTTCCAACTGTGCTTCTGTCCATAGTTTAGCATGTGCTTTTTTTTTGTCACATATGAGGAACCATAGACTACTATTTCAATAAATACAGTATTTATATTTTAGTGATGTTAATGTTGTTAGTTGAAATTCATTGTTCAACCTGGAGGCAGATTTGTTTGCAAGATACAGGCTTCTTTCTTTCCAAGCCAGTTTTGGATTTTTACACCACTTATTTTTATTTGGTATATTTTAAATTCAGTCTAATATGGTGTTCAAAAACTACTGGTATAAATGTGAAAGAATGTTAGTGTAGGCACAAGAACACTGCAGTGCACTTGACAGATGGAAAAAGTTTATAGAGAATGTATCATTGCCCTATGGTGGAGAATAACACTGTTCATAGATTAATGTTCATTTTATTACAGTCATATCTTAGCATCAATCTGTGTGTAGAACTCTCTGTGAAGTTGCTCTAATCTGTGTGCATCAATCAAGGGTAGTATATGACAACACTTAGGATTGTATTTTCAAATGTCAGCTCTTGGCATCTGGAAACCCTCTGTCTTACATGTCCAAAATATTTATTATATGTGCAAATATTGGTGGTTACAGAATACTTTTTTGAGTGAGACAGTGAACCTAAGTGTTTGAAAAATTCACTGTAGATTTACCTAAAATTGAGTTAAATTGGGCCATAGGCTTAAACCAGGTGGACTCATTCAAGCCAGTTTGACAAAATTTCCATTCACAATGGCATGAATGTAATTTCCACCTGCCTGTATGACAGTGCAATCCCCTTGCCATGTAGCTGAGATGATATCTATTAATTTAATTATTAAATCTGTTAAATGTGAGTCTATATAAACCCACACAGCAATACCACAGTTCTAAAAAAAGACTTTGGGCCTTATGAAGGCCTATGTTAACAATTATTCCAAAAGCGTTTTGCATGATTTGAGAACCTGAATTGTTTGCATGTCAGCAACTTCTGTTTATCACCATTTCTGATATCTCAGACCTCAGATAACAGAAGTAAAAATGCGGTCCCTGAAAAAAGTCAGGTATAATCTCTATTTTTAGCATACAGTCAAATGGAGGAACAGTTCTGTCCACACTTGCTCAGTATGACCTCTACCTTTTGTGAAACCAGCAATGACAGAGGATTGTATTCTTCTAAATTGATATTGTTAGAAAAGTCCTCTAACTGTTGAGATTTGAGAGGAATAATTTACCGTCAATATAATTTCCTGTGTCTCCCTTTGTAATGCTCTAATGAAGTTATTATAGTTTGGCCCTTCAGCCTATGACAGATTGAATTTTCCATGACTTGATGATGTGACAAAGTCATTGCTCAAAGGCAAATATACTTTGTAACTGATAAACTAATGCAAATTAATTTATACTTCAAGTAAAGTTTTATTTAAAAAGGCATCCAATTTTATTTTTAAGCTCAAATTAAAACCCAAGCACTATCACAATTTAGTGGTCTCAAGAAAGAAATAAGTACAATCTCTTATGTGAAAAGAAGTATTACTAGAGGATTAGGAAAGTTTCAGAACGTTAATCTTTTATTTTCCATATTGTTCGACTATGATGATGGCCAATGTCCTTTTAAAAAACTTTAGCTGTGTCATAGGCTGATTTAGGATAGAATGAGGAACTGGATGTAAAAGTAATTTTCACTTGTCATGTTCCTGCAAAGAATATGTGAATTATTACTCTCAACAACAAAAGCTTTACCCAGATTGTCAATTCACTTATTTCATTGCCTTTAGGCCAGAACTCTGGACAAGGGTTTGGTGCTGTCACATATCCTTTTCCATCTCATTTAAGTGATCTGGCCTCTGTTTTGGGAACGCATTTTTATTGTGCTGCTAAGCCCAGTGTCCCTCACATGAATATTTCATATCTCTACTAAGTGCTTTCACTGAATATATTAGACCCTGGGTTTTTTGGTTTGTAGTTTGGTTTTTGTTTTGTTTTTTTTCATGCCTGTTGCCACAAATAAGGTGGCAAGCATGACCTAAATATACACCAACAATCCTTTATGGGATGGGAATTTTCAGATGCCAATAATAGCTACTTTGTTAGGTTCTGGATAGACTATTGAAAATGCTTAAACATAATCTGTCCGTCATACTACGTAAGCATTTTTCTATTTATATCTGCTTTACCAGTCCACAACAAACATAATGAGCAATAAATGAAGCAGTGGCCAAAAGACACGTTTATGACTCATGCAGATGCCAAGGGACCATCCTAATTTGGGCACTGCTTGGCATTTCTGCTAGCAACAGACCAGAGTGTAACTCTTATTTGACAGTAGTTTTTAAGTTTACAGTCAAAGCCCCCAAACCTTACTCATCATAATGTAAATTAATGTCAAAGTTACAATTGACTTATTCTGCTTAATATGACAGACATAAAGGGCAGGAAATGCTAGCAGTTTAAATTAATATTTTGCAACCAAAACACAGTACAAACAAGAACAAAATTGGTCATGTACTGTGGTAAAATGACAACATGGAAATGTGCCCATTTGATACTCTTCAGACAGACCTTAACTAAATTAACAGTGGAATTTAGCTTCACCTATTTTCTAAGAAATAAGCTTGGCTGTGGTAATGGCAAAGATTCATAATCTCATTCCAGCCATTCTTGTGACAACTAGAATATTTCCCAACAATGAATCTCCTGATAGTTTATGCAGATTGCATCTATAGAGCCGAAAATGTATGTGCACTTCCCATGAGTGATTTTGAGATGAAGATGGAAATGGAGCAAAGAACGAGTTAATAAAAGGACAAGAAGGATCCCTTAAATCATGTTAGAGAGCTATGATCTATTTTTTGGGCCTATGTAGAAACCACCTTCCATGGTATACTAGCCTAAGGTTTAAAAATAATGTCCTAGGGGACTTTTAACCCTTTTGTTTCTCCCATTTGCACACTGGAGTTATGAGCCAAATGTACCAGTGATCCAGGAGATGCTCTTGGGGTTGTCTGGCTTTGGAACACCTGACAGATAAACTTTCTTTTTCTACACATAAACTTTCTCTCTGGTTAAACATTTCTTATTTGCTAAGCATAGTTATGTGTCCTTTTGCTGTGGAAACAGGGCCCCTTTTCCTCTTCAGAAGGTGCTGCTGGAACCACTTTGCTGCAGTTTAAAATCATGGTAGCCTTTCCCTGCAAAAAGCAAGCTGTACATGCAAGGCTTGGAAGTGATACAATGCCCTTAGCCATGTGCTGCTCTGAAACAGCCTGTTTCTTGGCTACACAGGAGAAAGCTGTGCTAACACTCTTGAGTCCTTCTCCACTGGTGTAGAACTTCAGGAGTCAGCTATATTATAATACTTCTGTCTGAGAAATAAAGTGCTTTTCATAAAGTCCACTTCTGCTGATACAAACTGCTTGGCTGATTCCCTGTACTTCCAATAAGACCAATCTCCCTTATTCCACGTGAAAAACACCTTCATCCAGAAGTTTACGTGAAGCTGTACAGTAGGATGTAACTTTAGTTAGACAGGGAGTAAAAGAAGCGTTGCTATTACCCAGAGAAGAGAAGCCCACATATTTACTACCATGCAGGTTCGGCATTATTGACATCTCTGCTTCAGACTGGAGTCCTGCCACCAGTTTACACTAAAAGCTTGAAGCATGCTGAGTTCAATGGAAGCTTTTTGCATTAAAACCCGAGTGCTGCGTCTCAAGCTCTAGGTGCCTATTTGATGACTTTTAAGAAATAAACATGTTAAAAACCCTTCTTAAGGCTTAGAAGAGGCTCCACATCACCAAATGAATTTTTTATCTATATGTTTTATTTTGTATTTATTTTTCAATCATCTACATATTAACATCTGATTAGCAACCTCTTGTTTAAGAGAGCATATCAGGTTATCTGGCTGGAGATAACAAAGCATGTTTTCCATAGAGGCTTCCAGACTAGAGGCTACACAGATGTGCCTGAGTTGAAAGGATCTCACTGTGTACTTTGAGAAGTGTAGATGGCTTCTGTATTTAGAGAAAACTCATCTGAAGCATCATAAAATAAAATGTACGGAAAATATAATATTCCATAATTAAGATTTCTAATGAATTGCCTTGTTAATCCATACAGTGTATGCATGTTGCAAAATTTTCCTGGCTTAATTAGTGCACTTGCTGATTATGTTTATTTCCTGATGTACACACTGATTAAGCATTGTCCATACACTGAGGCTTGAAGCGGGATCAGTCTACAAAATAGTACCTAGTCATTTAACTGGAGACTCAGAATGCAAATAGATCAACTTATGTAAAATTAAATTAGTTCTAATAGAACCCATTTTGACTGAGCAGCTGGTGACACATTATAAACAGAATTCTCTTGTTATGTGAAATAAAGGGCTTCTGCTAACAGATGCTTATATACTTTTAAGCCACAAAAAAATATTGTATTATGTTTAAGGTCTAAAGTTAATAAAGAAAATAAATTCTGAGCTTGTTAGGTAACACTTCTGCCCTGGATCTCAGCATTGCTGTCGGAATACTGTATAAGGTCAGGTAGCCCATTGCAATGCTCCATGTAGGTACCTAAAGGTGAGTAATAACTAAATCATAAGTCTCACAGCACATCAAACATGTTCTCTTTAAGAAGCAGTGTCTCTCAGCTGATTTCTTAAATACAGTGCTAAGGTTTGGTACTGTGCCTTAAATCGTAATTATTTTGTTCTTTTAATATAAATGACAATTTTTTGTTTGTTATTTTTTTGGAACATAATTTCAGACTTGTTGTAACAAAATGGCTCAAAGTAGCCATTACAAAGCAGTTATGTGCCATTCCTAAACAACATTTCACAATGAACTGCAATTTTTTCCTAGGAATGTTGTCAGACATCCTGAAATGTGTAAAGCTCCCGTGACAGGCATTTTTCTTGGTGGCAGAACGTTTAGTGTTCTGTATGAATGAGTCTGGTGTGTTTAAACTCCTGGATGTACTGTTTATTGATGGTAAATTTAACCCTTTAAAAACCAGAACAAAATAACTTCAACAGAAATAAGTAATTAAGCAAGTGAGTAATACATTAAAGGTCTAAATTTGTATTTTATGGATTTAATTCATTTAACTCTGATAATGGATTTAAGATAACTTTTTGTGATGAAGGCATTACACTTAGAGACTCCTTGATTTTTGTTCTATGTTTGACAGTGCTTACCCTAGAAAAATTTATCTCCTTAAATTTATCTCCTTAACTGACATACAGTAGCATGCAAATTGAAGCATATGGATGGTTTAAAATATTATAAAATTAGCCGTATCTCTAGTAAGTTAATTAGGAAAACAATCAAATGCTTCTTTTTATTCCATTCCTGGCAAATCTGTGATTGCATTTTGTTTTTTAGTCAGTGGCGTCTACTAAGTTAAATTAAAAATATTGGTTGATCCATTCACACTCTGGTAGTTTTTCTGGCTTTACTAAATTTTAATTTAATATCAATGTATTCTATGGAGTTAGGGGTCTACAGAGTCCACAGTATTTTGATCAAAATATATTAAAATAGATATGTGAGCTGAACCTAGATGAGTAAAGACAGATGAAAGTCACAGCAATTTAAATGTCTAGTTCTTACTATCATTTGAATAAATGAGCAATAAACCTTGACTCAAAGAATTTCATTTGTATTCTTAATGCAAGAATTGCATTTATTTTCTTAATGCGAGATTGGACTATGAAGATGTGGATTTTCAAATAGCACTACATTTGCACTACATTTGCTACTTCTTTTTGACAATGTGGAAGATACACTAGCTTCACATTTAAATGAAAGCATCTGAATGTACATTTCTTCAATTACTTATTTTGTGTATTTTGTTTGAAATTTTAAAATAATTTAAAAATTTTTTGTCTTAAATTTTTTTTTATTTAAGGGACTTAAATTTTTATCCTTATGTGGGTCACTGTTTCTGTGGGGAAATGAGAATTCAGTGTGGTACATACACAATCAAACACTGATATTATAATTGATACATAAAATTATGGTTTAGATACATTATAAAAAGTACTGAAACATTCTACACCGGGAACTGATTTTAAAACAAAGTTATGATATTTTCCATGCATGGTTTGCTGTTTTATGACTAGTCTTTCCCATGTTTATTCACGTGTTTATTCATACATGGACTTGAAGAGGAAAAAAGTGTTACTGATTCCTCAAGACCTGAGAATTCTTTTTTTTTAAACTTTGAGTACCTAAACCAGAAAGGAAGTACTTTTCCTGGATACCCAAAAAGGCATGGTTCCAGTCTTCTCTGCTAGTAATGTAATAACACCTTTTTCAAGTGTGAAATGCAGCACTTTTGTGTTCTGAATAAGACTTTTGAAAAACAATACTTCTGTTTTCATTAATATTTGGAAAGGATAATTTTAACATTAAAGCCTACTCTTTAGAGTATTCTAGGGAAAGAATACACAAAAAATAGTTATTATATACTTAGGCAGTAATTTTAGGAGACATTTTGTAAATGTCAAATGTAAATTTTGTCTTTAAATGCAGTTCTTTATTCCATCATTTCAATTAATAAACGTGTGTGAGAATTAAATTTTTAAACTAATTTCCTCCATAGTCACTTAGGATTTTAATACTGCAGAAAAGAATTAAAATGCATTAATCTTTTAGCAACTCTCACTGGTACCTTATAGTTCTGCTCCAGAGTTTCCAAACTGTGAGGGAAAAACCCTGCCTTTTGTACATATGAAGTTTCTTGTCTGCTGTCTCCGAAAAGGTATGAGCCTTTCTACCCAGGAGTTGTGCTTTTAAGTGTGGTAGGCTCTTAATCTGCATGCCTTAATGCAGAGCCTTTAAGTTGGAAAGGTGTACTCACCTGTCATTGTTATGAAAACATTTAAAAGTGTTAGGTTCACTAATCATAGATTAGTGTGCTAATCATAGCACAAATTCTGGCTTGATGGCTTTTTGCAGAGATTAGAAACAGCAGAGCAATAGATACAGATGGACTTAAGTCCACACCAAAGTTCTGGAGACCAGACCATATATCTGAATTTATAAGTAATTAAATCTTTCCTCCAAGGAGTTCCATTTTACCATGTCTCATCCCCTCTGAATTCTCTTGAAGACACTGAAAAAAAACCCACACCAATATGATTTATAATTATTTGAAAACAATCCCACTTTAAATTTGCATAATCTCATTCTTTTACTTGCTCTTTGTTGTTGTCAGCAGACTTTAATGGTGGTAAAACATCCAGATGACTGAAAAACATTTACTGCTAGTCAAACCTTTGTGCAATACAAGCTGAGGCTAATAATATCATACCTGGGCACTGGTTATTATGGTCACAGTTTACATTCCTGACACTGTCTCTGTGGTCTCACCCATTTTATGCCCAGAAAAAAGAAAAACAGCCAGCATGCATTCCAGACTGAAATTTAAACAGCCAAAAAATCATTCTACCGTTAAGCAAGGAGACAATACGAAGCAAGAAAACTAAATCCAAACATGTTTAAATTGCTGCTTTAGCCTGCATGGCCTTTTCATATGATTCATACAAATAAAACAAAAACCAGTCACCTCAAAAAGCCCCACACCCCCCCCAAAAAAAGAACACAAAAATTCCCCTCCAAAAACCAGTAACCCAAACTAAATTGAGATCACAGCTCTGAAAAAGTGCAAAGCTTCATAATTTTCCCTATTTTTAATATATATCAACTGCAAAATGCCAGTGTGCTGGGATCAGAATTAAAACCACATGAAGTGAAATATCAAACTTTATGCTCAAAAAACCGAAGAAAGTTCCTGAGACACAACCTTAATTTAAAGAAGCAAAATTACAAGAAGACATGCAGAGCAGTATTCTCCTCCCCTCCTTGGAAATGTGCAGCTCTTTATTATGGAAAGGCAGTAGCCCCTCTATAGTTATGGTTGCAATCAACTTCCATTATAAAGCCCTATTTTAGCCCCCTGTAACTTTGGCTTGAAAAAATTGGAATACAAATTGCCATATTTTCTCCAAAAGCAAAGAAGAATAGCTGAGGATTTTTTTTGTTTATTTAGTGGGGTAGACGAGTGTGATGATTAGGTTTTATTTTAAGCTTTTTTTTTTTTTTTTAAATTGAGGACAAATTGGTTAACTGTAAAAAAGTTTAAGGGAGTAAGGAAAAAAAATAGCACATTTAAATTTTTAGGTTTTTGAAGTTTTGTTTTTTTTTTTTTACAGTTGCTGCTGTATTTGCCCTTATTAGTTGAAATTATTTTCAAATAATTTAATAGAAAAAAACCACTGGCTTTTCTCTAGTATGAGGGATGGGCCTAATTTTTCTGCTGCTGCTGACAGTAAGAATATTTTGCTGGTGACTTGCATGGACATAGGACTAGACAATCTGATTGATATTTTCAAAAACAAGTCATGTTTGGGAGTATGGTGTATATCTCACAGCAGAGCATAATTCATGTGTTGATCTACCTGGAGTTTTTGATCAAGTGATTAGTTTCTGGGGCTCTCTGCATATTCTTGGTTGACATTTCCAACACAGAGGGAATGACTGAGCTTTAAATTAAAAGACTGCTTTTAGAAATGCCAGAAGAAAACATATACTTAGTTACTGAGGGCTAGTGACTAATGACACAGTGGTTTACACTAGCCACTCCCAGCATTCAGCCTTATTTATCATGCTTGGCTCATTTCCGAGGATTAGGTCCAGAATAGCCTCTGGCCATGTAGGCTGTTCAACAAAGTGTGTAAGAAAAGAAAGCAAGTCTAGTTCATGGTTCCCTCTTTTTTCAGATGGTTGTTATCCCTTTCTGGATTTAAGCTTTTTAAAAACTTCATGATTAAAGACCAGGCATTCTTGTAGATCTCATTGATTCAGAGGAAAAAAAAAAGACAAAGACAAACCCTCTGATGGTTCTCCTTTCCTTTTGTGCAAACTATTTAGAAAAAGTTTATAATACCATTTCCATTCTATTAAAATTGTCTCTTCAGAGTTAGAAGGATTTTTCTGCCCTGAAGGTTTAATTTAATTATGCCTAAAATATACACATATATATTTACAAGTTTATATGAAGTACATATTTGTATATAAATACTTGAAAGCAGAGATTAATTTACATATGCCAATTTATAGTGGCTTGGACAGCCAAAGTTTGCACACACTTTGTTATAACATTAAGTGTCTTGTTTATTGCATTAAAATGGTATTTTAAAATCCTAGCAAGGTGCATAAAATGTAAATTTAAATCCAATTGTGGTCATATACTCAAAATATTGCATACACAGACTTTGGATCCTTTGCATGCAATGTTTAAGGTTTCCTTGTGGGATTACTGTGTCTTATGTCACAACTTTCTGAATACATTGCAGTAAAGTAATTCAAAGTTCAGCAATATTATTTTAATGTTATTACAAAAACCCCAACAATATAAATTTAGAAATTTTAACAGTGAAATCTGACAAGGTTTTAAAAATATAATAGAAATCTCTGAACTAGGAAGATGGTTCTACTGAACAAGTCAGATTGGTTTAAGCAGGATATATCTATAAAATAGATCCTAAAAATGTAGAAGCAGAAGGAAAATCCTGTGCCAAAATCCTGGCGAGTTAAAAAAGGAAGAGGATGCCAATATTTTCTGTCTTTATATCCACAAAAGATATGTTTAAAAATACTTCTTTCAACTGGCTCCTTTCATCGTTATAATTAATGTTGAGACCCCTTTGAATTTTGGTTCACCGTGTAGAATTTTTATACCCCAGGAACACTAAGATCACTGTTTCTACAGTGTCATTAGGGTTTTCTTTGGAGAATAAGGATGTTCTTTGCACAAGCAGAAAGGAGAAAGGAAAATGATGTGCAGGATTTCCCTGGAGGAAGCAGCTGTCAAGGATCAGGTAAGACATTGCTGGCAATAGGTATTGAAGTTTTGTGTATGTAGCTGAGACAGCAGCAGAAAAGCTTGCCTTGGCACTCTCCCAAGGCATGCCTATCAACTACAAAATTCTGAAGAACCACAGCTGGAAGCCTAGGGAAATATGAGGACAGGAACTTAGACTGCAAGACAGATGGGTGTTTACCTGTTGAATTCCCTAATCTGGAAAACTGTGGAATGTGAGCAACAGAAACAGAGCAAGCAGACATGCTTGCCTGCAGACAAGTCCAAATCAGAGAAAGAATGCTTCCCAAACAGAAACTGGAATGCTCCCAGTTGCCATAGGTAGGCTTTAATAAAATACACATAATGAAAAATATTAAGAGAATTAAGGGAAAAACGCAGTTGTCAGAGATCAGGATATTTACACAACTTTGTTGAGCTTTGTACTTCTCAGGAATATTTAGATTAGGTGAGCTTCACATTAGCATTTTCAAGGTTCACTTGCTCTGGTAAAAATAATTGTATTCCCAGAGTCTGATGCTGCAGATACACACAATAAAGTTTTTCGAGGTTAACAGTAGAAGTTAAAGGTATCACACCCCTACTTCTTACAAAATTTATGACGGTGGGTGAAAGGTATGAATGGCACATACAGTCACATATCCTTAAAAAAGGCAGCAATCAGATCAATAATTTAGAAGTCAAAAGTTCTCTAAAATAAGGTTTACATAAATATAATAATTTTGATTTCTGAGTCAGGACTTAAAAATTACAAATTTATTACAAGATCAAACATTTTGACTCAAAATAATTTTTTCAGCTGATCAGCTATCTAAAATGCAAATGAAAATCTGATAGTGTCTAGGATAGAAGTTACCGCTATAGCAATCTGATTATTGTTTTTTTTTATTTATGCATTTAATAATACAATGATTAGGAGAAAGATATGTTTGAGAGCTTTTTTTAATTAGCAGCAAGAGTTGAGAAAATTTGTTACTATTTAGCCTTATTATGGGAGTTGTTGAAAGGCTTAATCCATATTTGACATCACCTACACCTAATTTTCAGTGAATATCAAATAACTGCTTTCAGTTACTTATTAAGGCTATATATTAAAGTAAATAAGACTGCAAAAAGACAATTTCACCCCCACCCCACCCCCAGTTTTAGATCTGCCTGAATTTCATAAAACTGCAAATCTAACTTGCAATATTCCAATCTCGCTTTCAGTGAGGTACAATCGCAACAATAAGCGATTTATTATTACTTTTTTACATCCTTTGCTTGGAGAATTTTCCATAGTCCTTTGAGCATTTTTGTAGAAAGCCTAAGAGAATTGGGTGCATGCCTGCACTAGGAGACTTCGAGAAAACTCACCTGAAACGTCTGTTTTCAGCATTCTGTGGTATAATTTATTGGCAGGAAAGGAGTACTTCAAAATTTGCTGGCTTTCTCTAGGGCAATGTTGAGCAAACATTTAAGAAAGAAATTGGCTAGACAGAAGATTAAATCTTTCTGTTATTTCAGTGAATAGAGTATTTTATAGAGAACATGCTGAAAACCTTTACATTCCTATAAGCCAATATATAATTTTAATTGGATAATTTTTTCCCTGTTAATATTAGTTCAGGTATCTTTTCTTCTTCATCCTTTCTGTTTCTCTAAATGGACACTTTTGAAGTAATATGTTGTACAAATATAGTTAGTACATTTTCTAAATGTCATTTCAAAGTTGAATGCTTAATGATTTGTAGTTTTTATGCTATGTATATATCTGCCAGCTTTCCTCAGCATAAGCTGGCTAAAATAACTCACTCCAGGTTGATTTATTATTTTTATTCAACTAGGTGCTTCATGGGTTTGGCAACTTTGGCAATGTTATTGTCTATAATGACTCTGCACTTGGTGCTTGATGATGTCAACTCATGCAATGAATTTACTGGCACCAGCAGAGAATATTTCATTCCCTTATCTCTTTGTGAAGCAGCAAGCTTCATCTCCCATATTGCTTGTTTTTCAATACGTCTCATGTAATCTCTCTGATTTCTTTGATATGTCTCCCTTTCAAGAATGTTTAGTTATGATTCTGCTGAGCTAATAGCTGCTCACAGAAGTAGAAATACATTTGTTGTGCTGAAGTTTCTTTATAATTATTGTCACTCTCTATTTTTTGTCTCATCATGTCTCTTAGGCATTTCTGTTTTGTTTGGGAGGTAGGACAAACGAGTTTTTCTCTTTTAAGCAGATCTGGAATATCATTTGGTAAGATGTGGGGATACATAGAGTACATCTATTTCTGCAGAGGAAGGAAAATGACATTTTTTCACCATATTAGTCTCTTCTTCATAACTGGAAATTAAACTAAATTCAGGTGAAAACATTGAAATTTTTAGTACTATTTAATGAAACATTCATGCTACTTATTTAAAGTTCTGTGCAGTTTTCGAAATTTTCCCTCAATTTGAATAGCAGTCTGAACTTTGCTGTACAAGGAAATTTTCTTTGTCAGTCTGGTTTATCTGATGTATTATCACCATTAATTTCTAATTTTATCTATGGTCAGTGAGGAATATTTTATTTATCAGTTGAAGGTTTTGAAGTCTTGTACCTGACCATGAGTGCACAATTTCTTATCACAAGTCTGGATAGTAACTACTGCATATTGCAATGCACATTTGTTTCATTTGTGTTTCTGCAACAAGCCATCACTCTCTATTATATTTCACTTTTTCCTAAGTATCAGGGATAATTTAGCTTTTTCTACCTTTTTCTCATTAGTCTTGCAAGTTTAGAACCTCTTACCACTTAGAGGATTAAAACAGTATGACTGTTGCAACCTAAAGTTTTGCTAAGTTTTAAGCAGTTACATCCTAAGTACTTTTTTTTTTTTAATGGATGCAAAATACAATCCAGTCTGCCAGTTTCCCATTACTTATGGGACTGCAAACCTTGCAAAATGCAAAGTTGTGTTAAATCTGAACTTCAATTATGATTGTTTTAATGACAGAGATTTTTTTCTTTCTCACTTAAGTGTGTCAGTGTAATGTAACAAATACATTTCAAATCCTTTTTTAGGATGTAGTTTTCAATATGCATGGTACTACCACTGCAACTATATAGATAGTTATCATACAGGAAAAAGTAATCTGTATGTACAAATATTACTCATCCTCCCAGTTGCATGTTCCTCCCATGTTCAAGAGGATCCGAATATCTCTGCTAAGTGAGCTGTATCTTTAAAGTAAATTAGGTGCTTATACTTGACCCTGGAGAAAATAAAGACAGTGACCTAAATGCCAGTCTCTATGATCAATTAAGGCCATGCACAGCAGATCACAAAAAAAGGGAAAAAAAAAAAACGACTAGGAAAAAAGCTCCATCTGGTTCAGAAGACAGTGGCCAGTCCCATAAATAACACAAGCTGTCAGGAAAGCATCATTCCTGAAGTACTCTCTGTATTGGCTTTCTGTCCAACTACTGCTCCACTACAAGGAACTTCAGAGCTTTGCATAGGCTTGGACAAAACCTATCTCTTCCTGTTGCCTCAGTGCCTCATTCATGAGTTATTTCAAATTACAAAGGTGGAAAATGAAATGTATAGAAGTAAAGAACATGGACATATACAATTCTAGAATCCTATTGCATATGTGCACATACAGGGACACACACAGACACAAAAAGCCCATGTGCACATTAAAAAAAAAAGTCTGGGTTTTCATTTCAACTGAGCTTCTCCGAAACAGGAGAAAAAAAAACAAATGCAACATTATGTTTGGAAAATGTAATTGCAAACTCCATACCAAAGTGTGAGGTTTACATTAAATTTATTTGTTTTTCCAATCATTGTCTTGGGAACTAGTGACATTTGTACTCCGGTAGTGTCTATTACTAGGTCTGAAGGTGAGAGTGCTGGTTGATGTACAATTGTAAGGTAAATAAATAAATAAATAAATGTATGTTCTGCAAGTTTATGACATTGGTGCACAATATAAGTTTATGACATTTGTGCCTGTCTTGGTTTTTTTCAGTTGGAAGATAGGTTTCATAAAAAATGGAAATGCTAACAGAGAACATGAACAGTGCTGAGATGGTGTTGAGCCCTGACATAACTGGAGAAGAATCCACACTCCCAGCACTGCCTCTGTAGTTTTCTTTCACTCACTTCAAGGAAGCATCTGGTATCTCAATTTTCCTTCAGGTGCCACTCAGTAGTGTCTCCTCTGTGGTGTTAAATTTAAGGCTCAGAGTACGTGGGCTAACAGGAGAGCATCGAAAATTGCTTTCAACAATCTCAGCAGTTTGGAGGAATTATCTCATGTAAGGGGTACCAAGTTTCCTTGATTCAATTCTGCACTAAATCTCTAGCACGTGATGGAACCACTCCTTTCCCATAGTGTTACATCAGTTTTACTTAAACATTCTCCCCCCTACTGCAGAGGGAGACAAAGGATTCTCCATTTTTCTAAGGTCTTCCCTGGGGAAAAGAACAAAAGACAAATAGTTTCTTTAAGTATATTTTCTTAGTTAAACATAAAGTTTACAGCCGAACTGTATTTCTGAGGAGTCAAATGGTTACTTCCACACCCAAAGTATTAAAGTATGTGAAAGTTGTGGCATGAGCAGGGTGAAGAGACAGTGTGGAGATTTTGCTTGCTCGGGGGTAAAATGGAGCTCGGAGCTCCTGCCTGTTAATCTGTTGAGGATAAATAGCAAACTACTGCATTCATTTCTTCTTTCTGGTTTGCATTTAGAAGACAACACACAGGAAATTCACTTTGAAACATTTTCTTAAAGGTGCATGATCAGTCCCTAGGGAGAAATTCACGGCCAGGAGAGAGCCTTGTGCTTGGGTTTGATAGTGACAGCAATGGAATACGGTACTCAGTGCTCCGAACTAAGAGACCATTATGTGTGCAACTCACAGTGAGACTACGGCAGAATAAAGCTCCCCCCAGCCCCACCCAGAAGTGTGGCTGCCTTTGTAATTTTAATTGGCCTGTGTTTGTGGAGTGGGGCCTCTATTTACTTATGGCTTGGGGCTTGTGTTTACCAAGCCTGGTGGAGGCCAAGTGTCATATCACTGAAGCTTAGTTCCTGCAAGCTCTCCTGCTATATCTTGAGGCACTTTTCTTTTCAGTATCTGTGCCTGTCTAATTCACGAGCTTCTGTGAAACAAGCACAGGAGGGTACAAGGCCTACAGGGAGGAATTACACCTAATTACTCAAATAATTGCTAGGCTGTTGCCTTCTTAGTCACTGAAAATAATTTCCAGGTCCCTGGCTTTTATAGATAGTCTTCTAGAGGCAGGAGGACACAGCCCCCTTTTTAACTCAGCCCATTCACTCACAAAATCAGAACACTCGAGCCTGCAAAATTAATAAGCACCACTTCCATTACATATATTTTAGGTTGTTGTTGCCGTGGCGATAAAGTCAGGGACATTGAATCTCCTCTGTTGAGCCATTGTTATCATCCCTGGCCATCTGCTGCAGAGGAGTGATATTCCATCTCATTTGCATGATGACTGATATATGGGAGGTTTGGAAGGACATATGCCACAGCAATCATGTGATGAAAATTAAAGTGAAAGTTTTGGGCCCAGAGCCGAAAAAAATCTGTGTATGCGCATGAGGCTGTTGATGTGCAAATGTGAATCATATTGAGAAGGTTTGAATAGGGAGGTGTGACGTAAAGAGGGGACACAAACGCAGGTGCTTATCTCTAGGCAGTCAAAGGCGCTGGATGTCATATCATGGGAACTACCTTTCAAAGACACAGCTTTAGTGCACAGTTCAGCACACAAGGGAGGAGAAACATATAAGTTTTGGAAACAAAAATAAAGTAAGTTTAACAACTTTTTCACACTATGAACCCATTGATGTTTAAGCAACTTGTACTGTTAGTAACTTTCTGTCTTTTTTTTTTTGTTTGTGCTCTAAGATTGCAAAAAGCAAAAAATCCTGTCCATTTATTGATGTTAAAATCTTGAGAGATTTGTGTTAAGAAGTTTGAGGGGTTTTAATCCATGTTTAAAATGCTCTCTGCAAACTTTTCTTTTTTTTTTTAATGACACTAATGCTGTTTCTTCTACAATGTATGCTTGGTCATTATCTTAAATGCTATTTTGGGCCTCAATTAAAAAATAGCTACTTGTAACTGCTTTGAGACAGCTTTCTGAATAAAATGTCATGGTGTAATTGCATTTATACTGCCTCAGTAAAGCCTTTGTTCATATACATTTTACAATTGTGCAAATTTGCAGCTCTGGCTATTTGATTTCAGGAAATGATCACAAGGACTCCTTTTCTCTCATTTTGAAAAGTTATTGAACTTAAATACTAGCTTTTTAAAAAAGAGTGATAAAAAATGAGGTGGGAGAGGGAAAGTGGGACCAGTGTATTTGTAGGAACTGTTCGATAGATGCAGGTTCATTTGCAGTTCAGTATTACAGACCAGAGAGCTTTCTCAGGATGTTTCAGAATGCTTTAAAATCATGTGTAATGCTTTTGAAATGAAAATTGTTGATCAATATGCTTATTAACTTTACTCAAAGGGGAAAAGGATCTTTCAAAGCATGGCATTTCTGTCCTTTAAATTATTTGGGATTCAGAGAGTGAATTGAGAGCTTCTGATTAAAAAAGCGAATACTGTACTTCAGAATGAATGTGTGTGTCAGGAAAATCTTTAGAAAGTTAAATGACAGTAATATCAGGCAAGGTTGAGGAATGAAATGGACCTTCTGGGACAACATTTTGCAGGAGGATAATTTTTATGAAATAGCATTTGATGCTAGAGAAAGTCTGTTTAACACTCTGATCAGCAATAGCTCTCTCTCTCTGACTTTCTTTTGTCTTTAACAAAGCAGTTAGTTCAGATGTTTGTCTTCCTTCATATGTAAATAGCAAGACAATCTTGTGCAAGGTGCTGTGAATTTTTCATTTAAAAGATTATAAAAACACAAATCCCAGATTTTATCCTTAAACTGTAAAACTGTATGGGGTGAACTTTGTTAGTTAAGGATCTTTGTGGGATTCAAAACGACCATTTACTACCTCTTTTGTCAATTAAATTAGTTAAGTTAATTGCGTAGATGTGTCCTTGGTTTGGCTGCGCAGTAGTTTTATAATTCTTGAGGAAAATTACAGCATTTGTGATGAAAGCTTTCTCTGAGACAATAATATATTTCTGCTCTAAGGTGACGAACTAATAATACAGATTTGTAATCAGGAATTTCTAAAAATAGGCTTTGCCTCTTAACTTCCCAGTTTGGAGCATTTTATTGTTACTTGTAAATATCATCTTTGTGTTATAGTACTTTCATGCCTGCAGGCTAAGATTACCAGTCTTCCTTTTTTTCCTCCTCCTTCTAAATATTCAATTACTCAATGGTAATTATTATTATGTGGCCTTCTTGGCTTACTGCATTATTAGATTAATATAGATTTCTTGTGCCAAATTAGCGGAAATCACTGTTATATACAACAACGGATCACTTTTTTTTTAAAGTTTTATTTACTTTGTTGAATAACAGGAAGACTTTGACATCATGATGTTTTATTCTTAAGACATTTAATACAATATGTCTTTAAAAGCTGAGCGGGAGAGGGTGCCTTTTTGTTTTGCTTTTTCTCTTGTAGGTTTCTAACAGAAACTTGGTTAAATTATAACTTAATTTTTTCAGAGATCTATTAATAGGGATCTTTGCAAACGAAATTGCAGTTCAAGCCCCCTGATCTCTGATTCTCGTGGCAGAGGTGAGAAAACTGAACAGGAAAGAAGAGGAGCTGTCCAGGGTACTGCAGCTGACTAGTATTTCCTGTTACTGCACCGAAAAACATCATTACTGATGTGTTCACAAAACTGCCACCATTTGTTACTTTTTATTTTCCCCCTCAGAAACAGAAAAAAATCCCCACCCACCTTACAATGAAGTCAACTATAAAAACGATGTGCATGAAAAACTTAATTCAGGAGCATGTCATCTATCTGTGAATAGCAAATACACCCTCAGATAACAGTAACTTTCAAATATCGCTTAGTAAGATTAAATTTTTATGCAAAGGTTTTTGTCAAAGTTACAGACAATAAACTTTACCAGTCTAAATTAATCTATGAGTACAACACAAATGGTTTCTATGGTAGTGCTGTAATGTAAACAAAACAAAGGGGAAAAAAAAAAAAACTATGCAGATCCCAATCGTGCATTACTTGATTGCTTTTGAAATGAATTCTTGTCCTTATGTGACCTGAAATGTGTGGTTATAAAGCTATAGAAATCCAAACGATCATATTTGTTTGATATGAAATGAAAAAAAAAATAGTTAAATTGAAAGTTTAACATCATGAAATTCAAAATCCCAAGCGGTATATAAACATTAAAAGAAACTTTGGACTGCTAATCCTAGGAAATGAGTTTTATGGATTGAATTCAACAAGGCTTCAGAAATGGTTCCATCTGCTGCCTAGCAGCTGGTGAAAGGATAAATTTAATTCATTAATTCATTTGGAAAAAAGGATCCAAGTAGTAAAGAGTTCATTGCTCATAATGCACATAGGTGAAAATCAAAACTGAAATTAGGTCCAGTTGATCATCTTTGATAGTGAGAAACATTTTCTTTGTAATTGTTATAATTATCTTGATCAGTCAGTTGACAGTATATTGACTGTTAACCGGTTAACAGTTAATCAGTATTTTTATGTCCTAAAAAGTTGAGAATAGTTCTCAACTCTCTCCTCTTCCAGAAGGAGCATTCCTACTTTGGGAGTTACAGATTGTGTAGGTTTTAAAAGTTAGGTTGTTTCACTGAAACAATATTGGTGTCTTTCTATGAATATTTGCAGCTTGTCTCTTACTAAGTCAATTTAAGAATACAAAATAAGGGACCACTGAAATTAAAAAATAGACATGCATAGTATTATAATAATCCAAAGCCAGAACATCAAATGCAGAGTTTATTACTTTACTATCCTATTAGAGTCACAAGTTTTCTATTAGAATCACAAGCTTAATCTTTTATTTCTTGTCTTCACCCATTTGAGTTTCATGGTAAGTGCTACAAACCTAGAGTATGAGTGAATAATATAAGTTAAGAAATGAGAAAGGGTGATATTTAAAAATCCAGGATTTTAAAGGCAAAATTAATTGGACAAATGCTTAAATAATAAATTAACATTCAAGTTCTAGCTATAAAGTTTTCCAAATTACCACAGTCTCCAGATAAAGATTTTTTTAAAGTGGTTGCCTCTAATTTAATCTAAATCTCAAGCATTGAGTGCCAAGTTAGCTAAGGCTTTGGAACAGTAAGATGTCAAGTGGAAAAATCTCTTGTTCATCTTCTACCAGGCACACAGGTGAAACTGTGCCTCATTACTTGCTGAAGAATACAGAGAACTGATGAGCCTGTTATCCTGAAACCAGCTAAATATCTTCCAATGCCTATTTTCAATGTTTCTGCCTGAGATGGTGATTTCATGAATGATATTTGGCTTTTCCCATTTCCTCTGTAGCCCATAGCTCACTGTGGTGGGTTTGTTGGATTTACTATAAAGGTTCTGTTCGCACCCTGTGGGTTGGGTTAAGAATTAGGATTTATGCATTTACTTCTACTGTTGCTTTGTTTATACAGCTTTGGTTTAGTTTTGATCCCTTTTTTTTTGCCTTTGAGGCTCTTCCACAGTGTCAGCTGCTGACTGATAGTAGGAGAACGGCCTCGTGGTGTGAATGAAAGGGACCTAGCGGTTGGTAAACAGAGATAAGGAATAAATAGAGCACAGGCAAAAGGAGATAGTTCTGTGGGAGCCCAGATTGCCGCCAGTCTGTTCAAGTGAGATGCAGTGCCTGTCCTTTTCCCAGATTAAATTAGTGTGCGAAATCTCCAGTGACCTCCTCCCCTTCTCCCCATACTCTTTAGCCAAGCTGAACAGCCTCTGCTGTAAAGTATTCATTTTATCCAGGGACAAGTTGGACAATAGAACTCTCCCTGTTACTTATGGACAGCTGTCGTGATTCATGGGGCTTTTCAGCATTTCATTTTTCATAAGAGTTAAAAGGGTTTTACCTTGTAACTGACGAGAGGTTAGAAATGCAAAGATGCCAGCCCTGAGGTTGCCTGTAGTAGGGTAGTTAATAAATAAATATCACACACACACACAAACACATCCCCTCCCCAATGTGCGAAAGGCTGTGTTTTTTGTTAGTGCTGCTCTTCTTATTTAAAGGGGTTTAATTGTGATAACATGATTACACTGAAGCATGAACTGCATGGAGAAATTAACAAGCAGAGACACAGTGATATGCAGGGCCCCCAAGGTTCCCTAAATTATAGGTGACCAATGCAAACCCAGTGAGTGCCCTTTTCCCTTCTTTGCCCTTGCTTTTGCCTACAACTCCTATCAGTTTATTACCTGCAAATAACTCCCAGGAAAGAGTAAACACTCATGAGATACCTCTGTGGTCCCGTTTTTTTTTTTTTTTTTTTTTTTTGTGATTTACTGCAAATATATTCAGCATTTTGACTGATTAAATAGACCTTCGGCAACCTTGAGGGTCACTGTGTAGAGTATGTACATAGAAAATGCATCAGCCCATTGTACCCTGGCAGCTAATGAGATTGGTCGTTAAGTAAATGACACAAAGCCTACAAAAAAAGCTTAGCAGCTCACTAGAGTATCACAGAGTGTCCCTGCACACCACACAACGACACAAACAGTGGACTAACCTAGCCCACCCCTGCTTTATTCTACATCACTGCTTCCCTGATGTCAGCGTGAGAGGCAGAACAAAGGCTAAAAGGCACACGGTAAGTCAGTCTGACAATTATGCCCTAGGGAGAAAGTAGAGCAAATCTTAGCCTAACCATGGGGTTGAAAGTCCGTTTCTAGACAAGTAGGTCATAATGAAGGGATTTTTTTCCCCCCCTGTCACTTCATGAAGGGGAGAAAAAATGTCTCTGGAATCATGGTTGGGTTTGTTTCTTGTTTGTTTGTTTGTTTCCTTTTCTTTCTGTCTAATTTGTCAGCTTGCAAAAGTTTCTGGAATTCCGAAAGTAATGTGAAACAGTACGTTTTGTGAACTGGATATTTCAATTACAGTCTAATGAATTAAATATTACTTGTAGGAACTGCCACACAGTAATCATTGCCTCAGATGTACATTACATCTGATGAACTTTAAGGACAGAAAGTTTCTTTTTGCTTGTCTGTAAAAATCTGCTGAAAATGTGTTTATATATATATATATATATATATATATATATATATATATATATATATATATATGAAGGCAAATTTCAATCCATTAGACAGCTACTTACACCCCTAAATCTCTGGTACAGTTTTTACAAGTATGCAGATATAAATGAAGTTGCTGCTATAATCTATAATTTTGGGATTTTTAGAAAAGATTTTTGCATGATGTCTTTCTCTGTGTTTCTTTTACACGAGCTGAAATTAAAGAGTTGAAGATTACTGTTTAACACTTATACAGTCATTACTTATTTTCCTTGCACAGCAGCAAAATATTCAGCTGATATCTTATAATAGCAGGTACCTGCCTGTGTAACCAATGATAAAATCTTTTCTAGTAGTGTTTCAGTGTAGTACCTCAGGACCCTTTATTTTGCTGAAAAATGGCAACAGGAAGTTGCCGGAAAGTCTTGTTTGCATTACTAAAATGTTTCTGTCTGCTTTGCACTTTGGAGGCTCAGGGGATGTTAGCTTCAAAACAACATGATCTTATTGCAAGATGCCTGTGTGCATTAAGTAATGCTTCTTCTCTCGTCCCTGCAAAACCACTGCAAACCATATGTTTTAAGAATTCTTTATCAAATACAGACAGTTAAAGAGGTGCATTTAGATATCAGTCTGCATTACAATTTATCTTTTGTTGGGTTTTTGGGGTTTAGTTCTTTGTTTTGTTTGTTTTGGTTTTGCTTTTATTTAATTTGTTTTGCTTTGCTTTGCTTTGCTTTGCTTTGGGAGACTTATTTAATTTATAAAAAAAAGCTCGTCAATATATGTGTACTTAGACATATTAGGATAACCTGCTCACTTAATTAAAACTCTTCACAGGTCACAGAAGTCAGTTCGTTATGTCGCTTACCCAGGAACATCCTTTTTACTGCATGGGCAATAGAATTGTCACCACAGCTTACAGACACTAAGATAAAATGTGAGATTCTAACACATACCTCTGATGATTCTTAGCAAAGGGGTATGAGCATATGCATATATACAAATACATGTGCACATACTTGTTAAAAAAGTTCACATATGCAAAAACTATATTAACCTATATATTAGGTATATCTGCAGATATATCTGAACTTTTTTTTGTTTCCCAGTAATTCCAGTTTAGAAAATATAATGAGAAAGTAACCAAACAGAAGTAAATTTGTGTATTCCATTTTATTTTCCCTATTTTTAAAAGTTGTGTACATCTCAGCAATGCTTTCCCTGTGTTACTTCAGCAAATATGAGATACTCAAGTACCAGAGAAACAAGCTTTCTAAAGTCCTATAATTCAAACCTAGATCAACAGAGGTTTACCAGGCTTCAGTCTTGCAACTGTTTTTCTTTAAAATATGCTAACTGATATTAAGTTTTCAGTTTATTTTAACAGAAAATATTTCAAGATATTTGATGTTCAAGTGCATCCCCACAGCTTTTAAAAATTAACATATCCCTGCGACACAGTCATGTATCCTTTTTACGTACCCACACCAACAAGAGTAAAGGGTATTTGATATTTCAACATTCGCCCCATTAATAAGTTCAGCTATTTGTACTGCTAAAAGCAAAGAATGGTTTCATAGGAGTAATGCACATGCAGAAGTGTTACAGAAATCCTACTGCTGTAATCAGACAATTGCATTCTGCAATCTGACAGGTTGAGCCTCAGTAAGTTTCAGTAGTTTTTCACAGCTTCATTTTTTTTCTTCATCTTTGTCATTTCTTTGCTACAACTAAGAGAAAACCCAAAGAAAACTTGATTTCTGATTATTTATGTAATTCATCTGATCTCCCTGATAAACTATGAAACACTCTAGATTTTTAGAAACCACTTTCCTCTCAACTTTTTGGACTTTACAATCCAGTATGAGGCCTCTACATTTATCATAGCGCACAGTTCCAGGGCACAAGAGTATTAGCTGTACATATGGATCTGAAAAGCTTTATGGTATTATGCAGTTGGTTTGAATAATTCTCTTTCAGTTTTTTTGCATGTTTATAGTTTTTCAAGCCAGTAACCCCAAAATATCTGATATCACTGACAAGTATCTCCAAAGTCACTGACAATCCTCATAAAGGCCTGACGCTGTCGCTCCAAAATAAAATATAGAAGATAACATGCAGAACAAACTTTATATTCTAGTATGTCCACAAATGTATAGACAATCTAGACCAAAGTCTTTTACTGAACTGATTGATTTTGGAAGCGTACATAAACACCTGGGATCGGGTCACTTTATAGTTATTGTGCGCATAGTTGTGGATTATTAAAAACTACCTAAGCAAAGTCAGTGTTTCTGGATTTTAATTATCCTGAAGTACTTAAGATTACAGATACTGTTTAATTAATAATAAAAAAAACTTTTTCTCTTAACTTTTTTTTAGTATTTATATCAAATTTCTTTGGAGTGGACAAGAATTGCTCTCTTTTATGCTTATGGAAGACTTTTAATGATACTAGCCACTCTTGCTTTTCTAAATAGCAGATTTCTGATTCAAGAAAAGGTGATCACCCAACAACAAAAGTTGTTTTAGAATGAAAAAGGGTTTGCCCTCTTGTGTAGGTGAACACTGACAAAAACATTCATACACGTGAGTGATTCCACTGAGGTGAGGTCAGTGGCTCACTTTAATACAGTAAAGCACGTGTGAAAGCATTTTGAAGATGAGGGTTTTATTGATCTGCTTAAGAGATTCAAATAACATTTGCTAGCATTTATTTTAGGTTTGGTTTCATATGTGAACTTTTCTCTTCACGAAGCAACTTTGGTGAAAGAGAGCTAGATTTTCATTTAAAAGCATGAATCTGAACTCTGCTTTGTTGGGCTTTAAATTTAAAAAAAAATACTTTAGAACTTTTCCAAAACATTGGTTCAAATGAGGACCGGAGATCCCAATTTTTTTCTGAACAGTGGTCTTCTTTTTCCAGCGGTAGAGTCACTAGGTCAGTTCCCTAAATCGCAGGAGAAATTTTGACACTTTCACTGGCCCTCCTGCCCCCAAGCTGAAGCACATGTACAGCATCTGGATTGGCACAGCAAAGTAGTAATGGCTCCAAAGGCACTGTTATGGACTATCAGGTCAATAATCCTTATGTTAAGAAGGATTTACATGGTACAGAGTAATGGTGCTGTCGTTTCTGAAGTAAAAATCCACTTTTTAATGAGCATAAAAATATTGTTTTGCACTCTTCACATCAGAGATACAAGGGGAGCTAAAAAGATAAACATATATAACTTCCTGAAATAAAAGTTCTCATTTAAATGTTTGAATAAAATAAATGTTAAAATACTGTAGGTAGAGAGCTACAGTGTGCCAAATAGGGACTTTTAAAAATATTTACTTATTGTTCTTAAATTTTTTATTCTTTACTATATTAGAAGAATTAAAAGATGTACATATCATATCTTCAAACATAATTTTTATGGGGCAGTCCAGAAATAAATTTGGCTTAGGGTTTTTTGTTTTAATTTGTTTAATTTTTTCTACTGTGTGATTTTCTCCTCCTTAAGGCAGAGGTTTGACACAATCTAACAGACATGATCTTGTTACAAAAGTAAGTTTGAAAGTAAGATCAGTGGTCATACAAAACCACGGTTATGATTTTTTTCCTATTATGTTTTCTTCTCTCTGATTGAAAAAAAATATTTTCTCTAATTGAAAAAAAAAAAAAAAAACAAACCACACACACATACAAAACACCTTTCTTAAATATCCCACATTTGGGGAAAAAAGTATTTTCTTCACTAATAATGTGGTTAACTCAGACTCCGTAAGTGGCATGGAAAGTCACCAAATCCTAAACAGAAAGAATAAGCACTGCAACAAAAATGGAGAGAATGAGTGCACATGACATTTTCATTGCATCTCTAACATTTTATAAAATTAAAGACCATTTTGAAGTATGTGTCTGATGGGAATCATCCTATATATAAGCATTCAACATTTAGTGAGCAGAGTGCAACTGAACATACAAATCATACTAAATAGCATTGACACTTGGTCAAAAGAAACATATATTTATTGCTCAAGTGTATGTCCAAGCTAATCTATGGAGAACCTTGCCATTATTTTTGTGATAAACAGTACTGTCTACAAAAAGGGTTAAAGAAAATGCATTCTGTTGCATCTGCTTACTAAATCCCTTACTTTAGTAGAAATTCAAATTTTGTAAAGATTATTCGTTTTATTGATGCATATAATTATAATCACAAGCCATCTGCTGATTTGGCAGGCATGGTTAAAATTCTCTAACTCTCATAACCTTTCAAGTACAGTGCCCTTGGGACTCTATTTCACTTTTATATTTTGGAAAACATGTAGGGACAAACAAGAGAGGTCATCTGCCGAAAGTCAGACCTGTAAAACACTAAAAGAATAAAGATCATGTTGACTGCTCTTGTTTTAATAGGGAAAAAAAAAAAAGTATTTTATATTTTGTTTCTCACTTCAGGAAGGATTATACTGGTTTTCATCACACACTTTGGGAATTTGAATTTTTTTCTAGGGATTAAAGCTCTCTCATAGCACCTCTGGGATCTGGGTTCCAAGTTTAAACTAAAAGAACAAATATTGTTCAGTTTGGTTGCCACAGGTGAATTAAACGTATTTAACCTTGGCCTTAATTTTTCTTTTTTACAATTCTCATTGCATTTCCATTTGAAATGTTTTAACAAACACTATTCCATTTTTTAAAAAATTTGTTTACTGAGTTTCACAGAGAGGCACCTATCACATATTTAGCTTTTTCCTGTGAAGCTCAAAAGAGCATTTTGATTTCAAGGGCTACATCCAATAAGGCATAACATGAATGGCTCACATTCTTTGCCATAGCCCTTTAGTAACAAATGACTTTATTTGTATTAGCATACCACTAACTGGTGGTTAGCCACAGTTGCAAATGTTTGGGCTTTTGGTCTGTGAGAAGTTTTTTTTTTCTGTCCATCACCATGTGTAGCCAAACTATTTTGTGCTTGACAGTTCTTTTTTTTTTTTTAAAGAAATCTTTGTAGATATCATTGTAGTAAATGTGGTGTTACTGCTTCTAGTAGAAAACAACCACAAGGGTAAAAAGCCCTAACCTCTAAGGTGCTCTCTCTGTCAAAAATAAAAAAAATTATCCCATTTCAACTAGTTGTAGTATATTGACAATGCTGTGATTTAGGAGAGTGTTTTTGAGAGAAAATATAGGAAGATGGAAAAGCTGTCTGCCGAATGCGATAGTCCAGTGACTTCCTGATATTAGCAGAAGGCAAAGGCAGTAACCCTTCAACAGAGTTGTCTTGGCTCTTTCTGTATTGATGTGTATCTAGCAGGGACAAAAGATGCAACTCTCACTTCTGTTTAATTAGTGTATCTGAAGGCCTGTATGCAGCATGCACACTGCTTTACTCCCTTTGGAGGTTGGATTCTCACCCCACACCCTCATTATGAGAAGCAGGAGGGAAATGCACATGTTTAAAAGTGTCTTCACAGCTGAAACTAGGGAAACAGGCCGAGAGTAGCTCTGGTTTATTTCACAACCAATTAAGTATGACATCTGTTGAAACTCAGGAAATAAGTCTCCCTTCCCCCGTTCATATACTTAAGCTGCCAGACTTTTGTTTAGATATGATGAATTTCACCAACAAGGGTTTTTCGTTTGGGGTAAATACATGAAATAATAATAATAATAATAATAATAATAATAATAATAGTAGTAGTAGTAATGTAAAATTTTTCTTCATTTTGTTTTTACACTGTATTTCACTGAGTGAATATGACTCAGATCTGTTTGACACTCATAAATCAAGCAAAGAATTGTGTTAATAGTTCTTTGCCTAAACACTCACCTTACATGCTAAAAAAAGGAGCATGTTTGTGGCAAGCAATGCAAGCATAATGACATTTTAATTTTTTAAAATCTGGTTCTTATTAACTCCCAAAGACCAGCAAAACTCGTGAGAAGGAATTTAGGTTTTAATTTATTACTTACATGGTTGAAAACTTGGCTCAGAAAAGAAGACACCAAATAAAACAGGGCAGGTTGAATCATGTATGGGTAAAACCAAATAATATGAAAGGATTAAAGGCAGATCCACTGTCACTGGTAACATCAGGTTTCTCTGGTGTGCTGCAGTTCATAGCAAAAGAAACAGAGTTAAGTTCTATGAGCAACTTTTATTCATATCAGACTCTTTCCTTTTATCAGACATTAATCCATGTGATGAATTTACTTACTTTAATTCCTTCCTAAAATATTGTCTAATGTAAATACTAAAAGGATGGTGTTTCAGTCCATACCGACTCTTAGAGTTCTGTTCCTCTCTGTTCTGCTTAGAGCTTGATTGTCTTCTTTCTGCTATATCTAGATAAGAAATATTTACTATATCATGCTGATCTTCTCCTTTGCCTCTTGGCAATAAGTTTTCCTGTGTCTGACACCACACTGCTCACATCAAAGCTATGGCTAACTCTCCTTTTCTGTAAGTTACTCCAGCTACCAGCACTCCTTTTTATTTGTTCATCAGCTTCGTGTTGTTTGCCAGTTCTTTCCAACAAGGACTGGCACTGCCTTCCTTCCTGGAAGATGCTTTCGTACTCTATTTCTCTCGCCTTCCCAGCCCTACTTCACAACACAGCTCACATGGCATTACTCAAGCTTTAAGATGCTGTTCAGTGATCGGCACTGGTTCCTTGGTTAGGAATCACCATTTGGTGAAATGTCAGTGTGCACAGTGGAAGTGGCCAAACCTGAGCCAGTCATCCAGATTCCCTTTTAGAGTCAGAGGAAAGAGACATTTCTTGTGTGCAATTCATCTCACCCTGAAGGGTATGAAATGAGTAAGATGCATCACACATCTACACAGCCTCAGAAATGCCTGCAGGTTGCCTACAGGCTACCCAGAGACCATGGAAATCCAGCAGCTACTGCCTCAGAAATATGTGTTTGCGTTTCAGGCATGTAAAGTTATGAAGATGAATCCTGACTTTCCCATCCAGCCTACAAACTGGACTTGATTTCTTCTTAAATCATCTCTACACAGAAACATTTCTCACATATTGATACGAGATAGTGATATGGATAATATGATACACTGTAGATCAAAAGTCTCCTCTTGCTCCTCTCCTCACATGACGTTGATGAAAATCTTTTTCAGCTTAGCTATTATAGGAGAGCAGAATAACAGAAGTGAATTCTGCTGTGCAGCTCAGAGGACTAAATTTTGCTCCTGAAATATAATTTTTACAAAAAGGAAGGAGTCAGTTCCTTGCTTTATTCTTAGGAGCCAAACTACTTCTTAAAAAACCAAGAAGTATAGAACTGTGAAGATTTAACAATATTCATTAATTCAAAAATACCTTGAATCTGTTTTATTTTTTAAAGACTGCTGATAGAAGCATTTCCAGACATTTTCTTTTCCTGTTAGTCACCACTTAGCATCCAGAGATACTTTTAGGGGTGGTTTCTCTGTCTCCTCAGGCTTTCAAGACTCTGTTTCTCAAGCTTCAAAGTAATAGAAAGATTGATTTGATTATGGTTTTGCACTGTTTCAGTAGGTGATTATAGTGATTCAATATTCCCCATGCTTTCATAAAAACTATAAACAAGCTTTCAGATTAAAATTTCAGATGTTGTGCATATTTTGCATAGATTTCAACTATTTTATTTAATTTTTCAAGAGATTTGATGACACAAATCTAGATTTTTACAGAATTATGTATCATCCCATGATTTTAACACATAGGCATGTGATTTTTAAACAAATAATCTTTTAAATTCCCAGGGGCAGCTTCTCAAAGTTCCTTCAGACCAAGGCAAAGTTCTTAAATTCTCCAAGTGGGCAGTTCAAGATTCCTTCAGGCTTCAAAGCTGCATGCAACTCCACAGATCTGTGCTAACCCTAATGTAGTGGATAGTCCCTATGAGACAGAATTTGGCTGTGCACTCCCCTAATCCCTGCCACGGAAGGCACAGGTGGGCCTTGAAAGCAGGAAGCAATGGCTGGGTCTCTGATGCTGTTTTGCCTTTTCAGACTCTTTCTCTGAGGGTAGGATAGACACAGGAGTAGGTTCTGCTGGGAGATAATGCTCAGCTTGATCTTATTTTGAAATTAAGAGTTTTAAGAAGGATGAGTGACTCTACACCTCCAGTAGCACCTCCACAGACTCACATCAATGAAAATCATGCACAAGACTTTGGGCATTTATTGTGGTATAAATTGGCACCAGTTCAAGAAACATAAACCTTTATAATGTTATAACATTTCTTCTGAAAATTTAAACATAATATTCTCAGACTTTTCTTCCCAAAAAGCAATACTTTATTGTCTATCATTAAAAAGTATCTTCTTACATATCCCTAGGTCGCTCTGAATAGCATGATAGAATAAACAGCTTTAGCCCTGAATGCTTTGGGCCCAGTGTTATTTATAGTAACAACATTAGCAATACCAGTTATTTTTATTGTTATTAATGTGACTTACATGCTACTGTATTGTGATCATGGGAAATAGTACTGTGATATTGAGGAAGTGCAAGCTGCTTTCAATCAATGATTGCCAGCCTACAAACAGCAAGTTCAGCACTGCAGACACCCTCCAGGTCACAAGGCTTACTTCCCTGCTTATCTGGGGCTTGGTATCTACTTGTTAGTTGCATGATGAACCCTGTCTGAACTTTACATGATACATTGGGAGTAATGAAGTCAAGTTTATAAGAGGAAACAGTAGGGAAGGCACCATGGTTTTTGGCACCATTTTTCTTCCTTCTTCCTGAATTTCCTACAGAGATCCCCACAACAGGAATATTATCAGCTCAACAGACTCTTTAGAGAAGGTGCCTTCTAGCATCCCAGTTCCTTCAGTGTACAGCACGAGCCTGTTTCTAGTAGGGAGATATTGAGCCTGGGTACTGGCAGAATACAAGCTAAGCAAACCAGATCTCAGGAAAGGTGAAACTCATTCCAAAGGTGAAGCTTTTCTATTCACCAAGTAGAAAGGATTTTTCCCTATTTCCTGCTGGTGGATGAAGGAGGAATAAAGTTCTTGAGAACTCAGGAAACCTAAGAAAAGCCAGTACATGAGAAGAGTTTGACTGTATGGAAAATAGTCATGCTACCCCTGGGAATTTATTTATTTTTTTTTTCATGAACAGTAAGTGAGATACAGTGTGTTGGAAGAAGGAATAATCTGGTCAGGGGAAGAATCTGAGACAAAATGAGCATTACATGACAGTTTTCCCTGGCCTGACCTGAGTGATCAGGGGTTTCTGTGAATCATTAAACTCAATTAATGCACCTTCAGGAAATTCGCTTTCACTTAATCCAAAATCAAGCAGGAGAATTGCTTCTAATGGTGCAATAAATAAATATCTGCCTTTTAAAAGAGCATAACCACACAGCTCACATTTTCTCTCTGCTCAGAGTGTTCGAGCTGTCAATACAACTTGCACAACCTAGGATTCTTGACAGAAAGAAGTGGTTTGCTACAGTAATGCTCTAAGGAAAGTGTACTACTCATTCCCTATATGACCATTGAAGTGATCCCTTGGAATGCCATGGTGCTTTGCTTTGGTGTTCTCAAAAGGAAATTTATCATATTTTGAGCTGTCAGTCCTGCAAGGTTTACCAGGAGATGGAAGCTTAAATTTCTTCTTCCATCTTCATATTAAGATGTCTATGTTCCTGCCACAGTTTTGTCAGTTTCCATTATCTCATGTGACAGCTAGCAAGGAATTCAGCCTCAAATAATAACTTCATGAACAGGCCTGTTGCAGATGAAGCTGCAGGTAGTTGAGCTCATTCTCACATGACATGTACTTGCATGACATGTGTGTGTATGTTGTCTCTTTGGTGTCTGGTGAAAATTTGTTTTCTCTGCTAACATCTTCAGATCTTACACTAAGGAAATCTCCTAGATCAGGGCAACATCAATACAGATATTGTCAGCATAAAATCATTTTATAAAGACAGTACCAGATCAGAGTCCTGCCCTCAGTTATACGAGAAACATTTTCTGAATGTTGACACAAACAGAAGTTGAATTTTGGAAGAGCTGTCACTGTGCTTGACTTTAGCCATAGTCTTTGTAGCCTCCCACAAGAAAGCTGAAATAACCAGTAGTGAGGACTACTCTTGATCTTATATGGCTATAAAAAATATATCCTCTTCAACCTAGATGGAAATTGTGTGTTATTCTACTCATTTGTTATTGAATTACATGTTGGAATTACATAAAAACCATGAAAATATTAACAGTTTACTGAAAACCTTAAATCATTGTCTCATCAAAATTTGCCATATAAAATAATACAAACTCTTTCCCTAACTGCATTAATTCTTGTGCTATTTTCTCTTATACTACTTAAACCAATATTTTACAAAAAAAGTTTTCTAGTTCCTAGATCAGCAAGCTATAAATAAACATCCTCACTCAACAATCAGGTAAGACAAGCTAGATGGCTACAAGGATCTAATATTCCTGATACAAACTATTATGCAATATTGCAAAAAAACACCCCTTTCATTAGCTTTTATGTCCTTAAATTCCTACTTCTGTTGATGCATTTAGTAACCTGGAGAACATGGTGTTTTCCCAAAAAGCAATGTTGTTTCCATGAAAAAAATATTGGATTGGAAGGAGTTTTAAGTATTTTTTTTTAAACTGCTTTGCAAATTCTTTGCACAACAAACCTCGCCAATATGTAAACAGGGCTCTAGCTACTGTGTTTGTCCACAGCTAGAGCTACAGATGAACACAGTGTAGTTGTGTGATGACAGGAACAGCTGACTCATTAGTAGAGAGCAGTGAAAGGTAATTAACCCTGGGAAAAGTACAGCTGCCATGCGAGCTGTTCCTTTCTGTAGGATCTGATTAGAAATTAGTGTTAAACCACTGATTCTTTAAAAAAATGTCATTGATAATTCACTTTCTCTCTCAGGTGTAGCCCCTGAAAGGGGCCTAGGATAGAACGAGTGTACAAAAGATCTCCTATCTAAAAAGGTCTTCTCTGAAAGAAGTGCCCACCTGTTTGGCTGCTTCTGGACTTTTCTTAACCATGAATACTATCCCAATTTTCAATGTTTTGAGGACAGACTCCAAGTACATGGGCAGTGCAGAGAATGCGCTGTCAAAATGATTTAAGGTTGTTGGTTGCCATAATGGAGTCTTTAGTTAGGCTGATTATTTAAAAGTTACAGCTACAACTACTTGTGTCAGGATACAGTTCTAATGCAAAGTGATCAGACCTCTTCAAAAGAAAGCAAAAATCTGTCTCCTGAATAGGTAAGTACAGCATATGAAAATAAAAAGAGAAAAAAAAGGATTATGCCCAGAGCACAAAAACCACCCCTCAGCCCGTCCCTTTTCCTGCACACACTTTGTTGTTTGTGGTTCCAACTCAGGATACAGAGCCCATGATTTAGTCAGACCTCAAACAACAAACATACTATTACACAGACATGCAGACACCTGATTAAGGCCTACTTAGCAAGAATGAAATAATTATCACCTAAAATAACAAAATTTCATTTAGTGTGCTCTTGGAATTTCTAAACTGCTGTTTATTATTTACTGTGCCATATGCAAAATAGTTTTGATCACCTTACTTTGTCAGACCTTCTGACCAGGAGTTTGTATTTGTAAACCTCTGTGATTAACACCGAGTGTATGTGAGTATTTCACACGCAGATAGCTTGTAGTGTTGAGGTCCACCAGAGTGTCCTGGCTGTTTTCAATGCAGCACATTCCTTACACTAGGGAATCTGAAGGGTAACTGAGCTTTAAGTGACAAAGTTTGTAAGGCATCTCTCCACAGGATGATTTTTTCATCTTGCTGTAGTCCAGTTTGCTACAATAGAATTATTACTATTATTTTTCCAATATAAAATAGTACTATAATTAGTACTGATATGTATTAGTACTACAAATATTACTGATATATTCTTGTAGCGTTATTCTTAATTCAGTATTGTTTAGTGGTATTCCCAGGTCATTTCTTATCACACATTGAAGAGGTTCACATTGAAAGAAACTTTCCTCTTTCAAAGTCTTTTAAATTAAACATGTGCTTGTTGTGTGAGATATTTGAACTTAATGTTACCACAAACATATCAAGAAATTTGTATACACAGAAATATATATGTTTATACTCACACACACATACATAGTCATATGCACTCATAAGTAAATATATATATACTTATATATACACCTTATTGACACTTTCAGCAATGAACGCAAAAATATTCAAAGGAAAATAGTAAAAGATATTTTCTCTGAGAATGTTTCTCTGTACAGGAAAAGAAACAGATTTGTATGATAAGGGTCTGATGTGTAAAGATTACAGTTATATCCAGATTGCCTAAGATATTAGGAGAGAAGTGAAAGTAAATGTGTTTTAAATTATTTTGCTGTTCACCATATGTTTTTTAGTACCCATCCATCTTACAGTTGTCCTTTTATATTTCTTTTTTTTTGTTGTTTGTTTAGTTTTCTGTTTTTGTTTTCTTGGGGGTTTTTTGGGTGTTTTTTTTTTGTTGTTGGTTTTTCTTTTTGTTTTTTTTTTTGTTTTTTTTTGTAAAGCTTGCAGTGAAAGAGGAAACATTTCAGGTTGAGTTTCAGAGGAAGTTAAATGATACTGAACTGATGAATCCATGATGATGAAGATAATATCTGCTACATTAAAGTATGTTTAGAAATGGACAAAAGCACTTTACAGCACTCTACGTTGTTATCCTCATTTAGCTGAAAGGTGAAAAGACTTGCTGAGGGGCACAGAACAGATCAGTGGCAGAGGCAGGAAGAGAATTCCAGAATCCCTTTTTTCCAGTTATTTGCTCAGTCATGGTGCCTTCTATTTATGCCTATGACAGAAGACAGGTGTCATTTTAGGAAATCATCTTTGTCTCACTTCAGAATCATAAAAGGCACTGAAAAGAAAATTTGAACCACAATTCCTGGTGACGCAGACCTCTTATCATAAGTCTGAATAAACTGAACATGCTTGTCCTTGCCCCATTTACCCAATGCAAGCATATGATGAGCAAAACTCTTTGCATAACAAGTCTTTCCCAAGGAATATTTGACATGCATGTTTTTGTATCTGACAAGTATTAGTCAATTTTTGCTTTGATTGTTTTATTATAAATAAATAATAAAATTATTTATTTATAATAATAAATATTTTTATTCTTGGAGGTTTTTTCCTGTGCTCTTCAACATGTCCCTAAGATCTTCAGGGCAGTGCAGTAGTGTAAGACAGCCCCCATTATCTTTAGCAGTTAGGGTCATTACAAGTCTTTTAAATGGTGGCAGACTGTACTTCACATGGCACTCTTGAAGTTAATGAACATATGTGATTTGCATGTTGAGGGAAGGCACACTTCTTCCCTTTGTGTGACTTTCCCTTTCCTGGGACATGCCTGTCATGCTTAATGAAGAGAACTTGTTCAAAAAGGGCAAGATGAATGCACAGGATAGCAGAGTGGTAGTTTTAGATTTCTTTTACTAAAAGCAGATTGTGTTTTTAGGTGTATTATTCGCTTTGTCCAGAATTATGATATCCTAATTCCAACTATTAAAATATTTCTAAAAAAATATTTTTATTTTGGCTGGAACAGTCAGAAATCACAGGGAATTAATGGAGGAACTTAGATGAAGCCTGTGTTTGAGAAGCGACCAGTTTTACTGAACCTAACCAGCTTCAGGACTTCTACAGTGTGCAACCATAACAGCACCCCATAAAACTGCCCTTGAAACCCATCAATTCCTAACTAGCTGGAAAAATCAGGCGCAGTAGAAAGACTGTCACAGTGGCAGCCAAACAGCAGGTGTGCAGCAAACATCAAAACCAGACCAGGATCCTCCTGCCTCGGAAGAGGGCGGTAACAGAGCAATTAAACCCACACAATTTCGCTGATCTTGGTTGTGCTGATCTGTGTGCTCAGGCATCTCCTGCTGGCCTCCATCCTGCAGCTACTGGGCAGCTCTTCCATGGGCAGAGCAGGGCCATCTCTCGCTGAAGGTGGCAGTGGTCCCCCCACACAGCACCTCACAACAGAGATGACTCCACGCAGGGAAAGTCATCCTGGCTGGAAAAGAGTAAACATGTTTTAGAAGAAAGCAAACCCTGTGTTCCAGAGTCAACGATGCACACTCTTTGAACTTTCTTTTAAAATTACTCTGAAATCATAAGGTTGTTATGGGGTGGTTTTACTCAAAATAATGCATATCATTGTAACACAAGCCTTGAAGTTAAGTGGCTACTTTAATGAAACATAGTTGCCATAGTTACTGTCAGCGAGCAGAGAATAACTTTTAGTTCTTTTGAAGCTACAAATTAGTTTAAGAAGAGGAAAAGGAATAAACAAGCATGCAAAAGTTTATTATTCAGTGTTTCATGCCTGATCAACTCTTAAAAAGGAAAACTCTCCCTAGACTAGGACATTAACTTTTTCTAGCCGAAATCTATAATTGCCCATCAACAAACACAAAATTACTTTTCAACTCTCCACTATGTCTGTTTTCATGTTTCCCCCCATTTTTTTCTCCTGAAGAAACAGTTTTACAAAGTTCTGCTTGCAGAATTTTGTTAATAACTGTCATTTTACAGCATCTAAATTACTATAAAAATAATGTTCTAAAGGCAATAATGTATTGCTTAACACAACTCATGAAATCTATGGTCTAGCTCTATTATTCATTATAAACACTGTCTTAAAGCTGATGAGAGGGAAATGAGAATTTATCATGCTGAAGATATCTTCTAGGACCAGCTTCATTGTTTTTCAGTTTAGCATCGAGATGTGCTCTATCCCTGAAGTGTTAATGGAGGTCACTGCTGTTGCTCTCCTTTACTGTGTCGAGGCAAAAGAGTTCCTACATAGTTGACTATTGAGAAACAAAATGATGTTCTTTCCAGTATATCACCTTCAGCTTACGAGCCTCTAGAGCAGTCGTGATTAACAGGACTTTTACAAAGTTTCTGTGTAGTTACAAGGACAGCTTCAATCTTCTGTCATTTTTTTGCATTAGCTATGATTATGCTTTTACCACCAAAATGCATTTATTCTAAAGGTAACAATACCGACTCAGAGAATAGCTTATGTTTCATCTATATTTATCAGCACTCACTGTACATTTGTGTCTTCATTACCAGGAAATATTAAGGGACATTGTGCCATCTATTCCTGTTTACAGTTTATTATGCAGAGATAGGAAACACTTAGCATGTAAAATGAATGTAGAAATTATTCCTGGATAGAAACACGGACATTTCCCACTCGTTGGCTCTTTCTCCTCCATCACCGGATCAGAGTGTAATTGTCAGTAATCAGGCCTGCTTGCTGCTGATAAAACCACTCTGAATGCTAGCAGCCTTCTTTGTGTGATGACTCAATTATTCCAGAAGTGCCTCATCAAATCTGCCCCATCAGCTGGGCTAATAAATAAGGAGAAGAAACTGGCCCCCCAAAGCAAATTATAAATCCATTTGCATTAACCATTTCGCTGGTCCATGATCTAGGCAGAAATAAGCATGGCAGATTGCGTTAAGCTTATTTGAATATGTTTATAATGTTTACAGCTTGCAACCTTTTTTTTTTTTTCACAAGGTGTTGGAATTATCGGTCATGAATAGCATCTAAATGCAGTTATGTTAATTACAGCAAAGCCTCCGGCATCTTTGAGGGACAGTTAGTTGCTTAAATCAGGTGAAAGTTAAACTCCTCTGCTAGGTGAAATATGATCTTGGCTTTGGAGTTACTGCTGTTTAAAAGAGAGGATAAGTGGAAGTTTTTTAGAGGTATTAGAAGGGCAGCTGCCTGGGTTACCAGCTGGTCCACACTGCTAACATGACCTTCTGTTCATCTCAGGCTAGAACAAAATAAGATAAAGTTTAGCATTAAAGCTAAGAAAGAAAATGCGGATATTGAAACAGCAATAATTCTGCTTCCTGTGTACTTTGTACTGAATAAAAAAAGTGCAAAGACGAGTGCTCTGCCACAAGGAAACTCCTTTCTGAAGCTCAAATTATACACAAAAAAAAGATGTTTACAAGTAGAGTCCTGCAGATTTCTTGCAGGGAGGGTGTAGGCCAAATTAAATTCAGTGACTCATGAGCTGAACATTTTACACGTACTTCAGGGTCTCCCTGAAGCTTGTGCAGAACTTAATGTGTAAAGTCACAGACTTCAGACTGTGCAGGATAAAGATCTGACTGAAGTCCAGAGTTATCTTTATTTATTTGTAATGGTATCTGTCTTTCACGTGTTATTTTCTCAAATACTATATATGCTGCATTATTTTGTCTTGGGAAAGAGAATTCACTGTCACTGTAGAACCACAAGAAATGTTCAGGGGTCATAATGGTGAGTGCATTGGATTTTGTTTCCTTAGATATTACTTATATTCAGAGTTAACAAATCCTAAACTGAAGCCATTATGCATTCCCACATTTGCAGTAGATCAACCAGGTAAATGACAGAAAATCAAATTAACCTGTTGGAAATGGAATGTATTATGCTTAAAAAAGCTTTTTGGATCTTTCACAAATACAGTAGAGATTTGAGTATTGAAATTATGATAGAGAAAACAACTTGGGACTGCTGCTGAGATAATTTTGTGGTGGTACAATATGTGTTTTCTGATTTTAAAATCCTCAGGAGCTCTGGTAATCTGACCTGAATGAGTGGACTTTTACCCACAGATGATGGGTCAACAAAAATAGCTGTTTGAAGGGATTTGTCACCAACATCTGATGTAGAGGATCAGGACCTAAACTGTCATTCACATCAGTATCCTGGTATGACTCATGGATCTCAGTAGGATGGCACTTCAGAGTCAGTACAAAATCATGTTCACTGGAAATGGCTATAAACCAAGGAATGAATTGCAAAGGCTCCAGGTGACTTCACTGAACAATTACACTGACAAATCAAGCAACTCATATATTCCATCTTTGTGGGTTTATAAACTTTATTATTCTAGTTGAATTGAGATGATGGTTGAAAAAGGTGAAAGTTTTCTTTATAGTCAAGCAGGCTTCATCTTCTAGAATAAAAAATGCTGTTCAGACACATAGACAGTTGAAGTGAAAGAATAATTTACTGTCTGTAAATTGCTTTGAATTCTTGATTAAAATAAGAGAAAGGAGTTAATGCAAGCTGTGAATGGATTGGGCCAAATGAAGATACGTGTGGACCCGAGGGGAGTGACCCCACCAAGGAACCTTGATTGACAAATAAATAAGTTAGCTCTGCCTCATTTCCATCAACAATGATTTTATCATCAAAGCCACCAACAACCTGGTTAGATGTACCTTCTGGGCTCTTGAGGCTGAGATCTTATTTTCTCCAGTTGGTATTGCAGATTTCTACACTTCTTGCAATACCTCCAAATTTGGCCCATTATCAATTTTATAACTCATAAAACTTACTAAATAGATTCAGTATAAGGCCTTGATATTCCTGTGAAATCTACACCAAGCCTTTTTTTCTCCTGGAACTATCAGATCCCAACAATTATATTTGAAATATAACTTACTTCTTGGAGTGAGGACAGGGGTGACACACAGTGTATGTTACATTAAGGGTATGTCACATCCCATGACACAGCATAATCCTGCAGACCCTCTTTGCAGCATGACAGATGCATGACATTGTATTGGACTTTTTATGGGGCACCCTCTCTTCAAATGTGGGTACTCACCCACGAATCAGCTGAATGGCAGCCAGCACCCTATAATGTGAAAGAAATCAAACCCAGCACATTTAAACTTACCAACTACCAACAACTTCTGTTGTGTTTAAACACAGCAGAAGGGTGCAGGTTTTTGTGTTTTGCCGCTGTTGCACTTAGTTCCTCAGTACAATTTTAAAACCTGCCCCTCAGACCCATCCCAGTCCCAACTCCTTTTCTTATAAAGAGGATTTCCATTATACTAGGTTATTATGTACACCTAAATGTGGAAAGTTTAGTATGTTTTTCCTTGTCCTTTGTGCACTTTTCCAAGTGGATCTCAGCTGTGCTGTCTTAGCTCTCTGTCCCTCAGGATGAGAGAGACAGCAGATGGGGTTAGGGCAGAGGGCTGATGCTTCTGACAGCAAACGGCCTGGTTGTTGAGTGGAAGCTGTAAGCGTCAGGAAGCTCCTTTTCCCCAGAGAACCAACTAACCACTGAAGAAAGTTGAAAATGAGCCCTTTGAGAAACGCTATTAAAAGTAGTAAAAAATTGCAATTGTGCAGATGATGTGCTGCTGTGTGGTTATTCGGATGCTAATGAGTTTGACATCAGGGAACTCAAAGGTTTGCAGCTACTCCCTTATGTGATTTAGTTTTTTATTGGCAATCTTTGAGAAAATAAAAGAAAAATATATTGTTAATAAATACTTAAACTGCTAGAATTTGTAGAGAAAAAAAATTGCTAGTTTTAAGTCTTTAGAAAGCTTTGCTCACCATTTTAGTTATTTTCAGAGGTCTTTTGTTTTAGGTTAGTGTGTTTTGAACAAAGAGGAAGAGGAAGGTAGAAAGCTTTGAGAGTTCTTTTGTGGTTTTGGGTTTTTTAATGCATGTTGAAATAAAATAACAGGAAAATGGTTCTTTGAGGATAAGTAGCATCTCTTTCTAGTAAAAAAAAGTTTAAAAAAAGATTTAAAAATCCTTCTGGTATTGGGATGTTTGCTTTGGATTTTCTCCCTTCTTTATCATCTTACATCTGTTGCCTGTTTCATTATTTGATCAAAATGTACTGATTATAATTAAAAGTACTTGATGGGATGAAACCAGCATCCTATCTATTGGGACATAAGCAGAAATTAATCACCCAAGAAACTCCAACTTCCCTGAGAATCTATTTAGAATGAGCCTTTGCAATTTCAGAAATGTAGCATTCAAAATTTTGTTGAAAAAGACATTATCAGATATAATTAAAAGGACAGCTAAAGTTCTGAATGTTCATTTGCGAACTTTGTCATAGTTGGAATATCTTCAATGAATAGATCTATTTTACTAAATACACTTGATGATATGTGAAACAGACCTTGGAAGTTGCAACTGATAGCAAAATTTTAATGTTTTGGTCACTAGTATTAGGAGCAACCCCTAAATAAAACTTGTCCTTAATAACTGCCCATTGTCAGATTCTTCCAGGTTGCAGGTGCCTAGAACTTTAAGTGTTAGGAGGGTTTGGGCATTCAGTATTTCTGAAAATATGGATCTCTGTGCTGTAAACTTCTGCAGTTCTACTTCCCTCCCTGTCGCTGTTGATTTAGCATAAAGTCCCTCACAGAGAGGAATAAAAATTGAGCATGGAGAAATGTCAAAGATTTCCTTAATTTGGCTTAAGCTGAGAACATTTGCAGCCTGCCAAACTTTAAATTTTAATATTTGAAGTCAGAAAAAAATAAAATGGAGGGGTTTTCTTCTGCTTTTAAAATATTTCAGAATGCTTTTCATTTATTTTACATCATGAACTGAGCCATCCCACTCAGTCAAAGGGGTTCTGATGCAATTAAAACATTTGACTAAGGATTTCTACATATAGAAATTGTAGATTTTTGTCCACACAAGACAAAAAACTTTTCTTAGAACAGGTCTATTTAATAAGCTATCAAAAGGCATTAATGATGTAGAGAAACTACTATAAGAAAAGAAAAAAAAACCCTATTCTTTATGACTTTTAGAAGCACCACTGATGCCTCTACACCCTCTCTTTGTAAAACCGCTGAAGAAAATATTGCACCTGGATTATTTACCCATTTGATTTAAAGAGTATCTTGTTTCATCTGTGTTTTATTTAGTATAGCTCTTTTTTTGTTTTGTTGTTTTTGTTTCTTTGTCTGTTTTTTCCAGAGAATGAATTTGAGGATTATCTGTTAAATCAGGCAAGGCATCTTGGGCTGTGTGACAAATTTGGTCCTTTGGAATCTGCACGTATTTTCACCTGGAAACACGCAAAGGTGGGATAATTTATTTACAAAAATTAATTGGAGTAGAAATATGGCTATATATTAGTAATAGAATGTGGTTTCATATGTCATGCCTCTTGTACTAGGATTACTTTTCATGCATAATATCTGCTGTTTTAAGAAAGCCTTCAACAGTCAGGTGTAGCAGTACTAAACAGTAGAAGAGATGAGAAATTTTATAAATACATAGAAATTGTAGTTCTTAAGTTTGTGAATTACACTCTTTTAGCCGTGCATATTGTCAGTAACACAAGTATCTTTGAATCTATATGACCCCAGGAACGAGAATATATTTCACAGTGCACTGCTTAAATTTAAAAGTATTGATTCATAACTTATTGGTGATTTTTATATATATATGTATAAGGTTTATTGGTTTGGGACTTTTTTAACTATATAGCAGTTGGGTGGTCTAAAACTTTAGTGTATTTAAAAAGATCTCAAAGAATCAAAGCTTTAATTTTACCGACTCTTTCTTTCTGTTACAAAATTATGCTTAATATATACTAGCACAGGAAATAGTGACAAGACCTTTAACTACAGAAAAAATAATAATCTAGGAAGAAAAGCCTCCAGAAAGTAGCCTGGGTTGAACTTCATTTCAGCTGACTATGTTATATATTTTTTTCTCTGAATTTAAAAACTAGCAGTTGCCCCTTAATTTCATGAAGCTGTGACTCTGCCCTCTAAAGCGTTGGTAAAGAAGACTAATAGAAATACTTGGCACACGTTGGTTACCTAAGGGAATAATAGAACTATTTGCTGTAGTCGTTTGGCAAAAGGACATAAACATATGGCTTTGGTTTATATTCAGCACTGCCAGTTGTGCAAAGTTGCATGGATGAAGTATACAACAGCAGTGACAACTCCAAAATCAGAAGTGAGAATCAAAATAAATCATCCTCATTACAAAGCTATTCAAGCTTGCCTCTGTTCGAAGGTTTATTTTGTCTCTGCATATTTTCAAGTAGTCAATCCAATAAAAAAAATCTACTTCTCAAAAATGGGTAAACCATTCAATCACACTATAAAATGCCAAATTAAATTGTTGATGATTTATATTTGTTATAAACATGCTTTAAAGTTTGCATTTAGTAAGTGTACTTATGTTAATTCCCAAGAAATTCATAGAGCTGAACCGATTATTTCCATGTCATTTAACTTTTTCCTAGAGAAATCAGGCACAGCATTGAGAAAACTAAAGCAAAATTTTCAAAAATAAAGATGCGATGTCTCCTTGGCTAAGAATAGTCAAAATCACTAAAAAAGGCATATTTTTAATGATAGTCTTTAGGAACATATTTCTAAATATTTTTCCTTTCTGGTCATCAACCTATTATTAAAAAAAAAAAAGAAAGAAAAAGAAGGGCAAGAAACTTTAACCACATTACAAGAAGTGTTCCTAAAAGATATTGTACTTGGATTTTGGATTATTTTTATGGCCAGCAAACAAAATACATAACTTTGTCTAGAAGCTGTTGTTTGTGTTCTCAGCATTTCTTTCTCTCACTATACTTCGCACCATCAGTGTGAGATTAGTACTTCATATTAAAAATGTTATTGTAGACTGAGAGATAGATTCAGTCAGCACACATATACACTACAGACAAATAGTGATCTACTCTTCTGGGCAGGCTATAAGAAATTTTCCTTTCAGATTCATTTTTTTTTTTTTCTTCTCTATAACTTTATTCTCTCTTTATGTGATAAAACCTTACATGAGTTAGTGAAATGAAATATCAAAATGTGAATATCAAAACCACTGAAAATCTTGATCTGAGGGTATCATTTACTGTAGAGAGAAGTACACAGAGTGTTATGTCACCTTGGGACACAGTATAGCACATTCCTGTTCATTGTCCTTAGCAGAATCTGACTTCAGCTTTGAAGTTTGTGGCTTGTGTTGGAGGCTTGAGAATGGATTTTTGTGCTTTAAAACTCAGTGAGTTTTTTCCTTCTGACTGAGTTCATGAAGTTTGTGACAGATATAGCTCTTATCTCAATACTAACTTCAGTAATTCACAAATTAAAAAGAGTAGAGAAAAGTTGTTTTTTTTCAGACCTCTCAAAATTAAGCAAGTTTGTCCTAGTGAAATGATTCCAAAATTTAGTTTTGAAAATCAGGTATAGCTTTAAGTCAGAAACTCATAGTGCAATGATAAAGCTTACGCTCTTTAGATAAACTGGGGATTTCTATTCCTCAAGCTAGTTATGCAAAAGGAAACAGACTGACACTACAGCAGTGTGAAACCCACTCCAGGAAAGCCATGCTTGTGTTTACAAGATTACAATGGAAATTACAAAGTGCATAGCTCTTACATGAGCTCTTTCCAGGAGATGCATTTCACTTTTACCTATGTCAGCAGCTCTGGCTTCCCTAAGCCATAGTTTATTTCACAGTAATGTGCTGTAAAACTTTCCTATCCAGATAGTAGTGTCAATTTAGTTTCTGAAATTCAAATTTAAAAATGTGAAAGTAAACTGAAATAGTTGCTATTATTATTATTGTCATTATTATAATTTATTGCACATGCCCTATTTTCAGCTGTTAGTCATATTCTTAGATCCCATTATAACATCAGTACATGCACATGTGCACAGACAGACTCCAGGCACACAAAAAAACAAATTCAGAGCCAAATCCTGATTCTCTCACTCAGGGAAGTATTTCCAGGTGCTGCTCTCGAGTCTGTTAACTGCAGTGGGATGGTACAAACAAAAGAAGTACCATTTGGTTCCTGCAAGCCAGGAACTCTGAAATAGTTTGCTCAGAAAGTATGATTGCTGCTATTGCGCCAGTGAATTAATCTGGAGAAACATGAATACCCAGTAGCAGTTAAATAGCAAATTATTACAGTTGCAGCCAAGCAGAATTTGGGGTATTGTCAGTGACTCCAGTCAGTTTTCTGTGATCTGGTTGTTGACTTACTCTTAAATCTCAGTCAACATTGAAGAAAAAGTAGGGGAAAGATCAGAATGAAATTCACAAAGTCAGGCAGAGGGCATTCATAAACCTCGGGGGATTTGTCAGAAAAAGTTTTTAGAAAATAATTCAACATCAATATCTTCAATAAATTTTGAGATCACAGAAATAGAGTATAACTGAAGCAGAAAGCATTTATTTCTTAGCCTACTTGCTTAATGATTTGGGACTGCAGAGCTGCTGCACCTCTGTCCTTGTGTTTCTGACTGTATTTCCCACTAATTCCTTTAGAGTCCATTAGCTAGCTTCAACTAATTTTGAAAAGAAAATGTTTAGATGAGTTTAAAATCCATCAAATCAGATAATCTATATATAAAACACAAAGATTATGTGGACTTTGTTCCACTATTCACTCGCCATTATTTTTATAAATCTTGCCCTTAAAAATTATGGGGCTATAACCCCCAATAAATTTTCCCTGGCAAACATTTCATTATCCCCATGGTCCCCATGGCTAAAAAAATTAGCAGTGAGATATTGTGTGAGGATTTTGTGCAGACATGACCATTCTATTTACCCCTTATGGATTCTTGACTCAAGACAACATATGTAGTGTGAGGGAGGGTGACCATCCCCCAGCTTTGACAGCATGAAGCACCTTTCAGAATCCATCCAACCTCTACAGTCACAACAGTAATAATACATGTCTCAAATTAACACCTTCATGACAAGTATCTCTAAAAATGTTGGCTAGAATTTCTCAGAATTTAATACTTTTGTTGTTTCATGGGTGATTTGAAAGTTTGAATGCTTCTTGCTGACCATCTTTTGATGTAATTTAAGGTAAAATTATCACTATTGTAGATGAAAAACAGAAGTGAGACACTTCATTCACTTTGTATCAGTATCAGACAGTCTCTAAAAGAACTACCAAACTCCGAAGATAGTACATTTAATTTTTGAGCAAGAGAAGGGTTTTTATTTTGCTGACACAATTTAGAGACTTTAGTTTTATTCAGGTACTTTCATATTTCAAGTTAATACATAGGACTATTTTGCAAGTTAAGGTGTCTTTTGTGCAACACAGACATGATGTGTATTTTGATATGTGTATGCACCAGGCTAAACTGTCCTATAAATTATAGGTTTGAGTTGATAAAAAGATATCTCATAGTGTGAAACTTTACAAGGAAAGAAAATCAATTGAAAAATCACCTGCATTGATTTTATCATTGGTTTTCACTCTTTGTGCAGTTTTTAAATATTCATCACAGTGCAACCTGCTGTTGAGACCAAAGTAACTGCTGTTCAGTAGAAGCAGTGGGCACTTTTTGTTTCATAATTAAAAGAGCAGCACTGTGATTGGTGTGGTATTTATTATGAAATGATGACAAAGGAGTACCAGTGGTTTTAATAGTTTTAGCTTACAGGAGCTGTTGTTAATTTTGTCTGTAGAGTTGCAGGTGAAATAATGCACAGTGGATAAATAGTCTATATTGGTTTAACTGAACATAATATATAGTGTGTTCTGGAGTTGTTTGTCTCAATAGACTATAGTAATCAAAAGTAATGAACCTATTATGTGCAGGACCTTGGAGAGCATAGAATGGCAGTAAAAGTGTGGCACATAAAAGGTTTATTAAAGGAAATTAAAGTCCATCATTGCCACACCTGCTCCCCTATTATAAGTCTATGGCAGGTCAGTGCCTTCAATCACAACTCAGCATCAGAGAACAGAGCCATGTTTCCCATTACCATTGCAGTCACATTGCAAAAACTCGTTCTCCAGCTTTTAAGGATAGTAACAAGTAAAGGCTGCCATCAGCCCCACTACATAAACAGAAGCTCCTCATGTTTTTCCCTGCTAATAATCAATATCAGATGTAAATTTAAACAGAGAAAAGGTATAATTGTCTGGCTTTGATGTACATTTCCATCAATTTATGTTTTCATTTCAGACATCACTAACCTGTGTTCTAGAATTAAACTTCTTCAAGTCTATGAATACCCTTTTCAAATGTTTGTGTTCTCTCTTTCAAATAGGCATTTTGATTCCAATATCTGTTTATAATGTTCAAACATATATAAAAACAAATAAACCCCAGGAAATTAGAGAAATGTTTTTTATCCCCTAGAAAGGCTGACTTCACTCTTTTTATTTCTCAGGTCAATTTTGTCATATTCTGCAATGTTCTTTCAGATAAGACCTTCGAAACATCTCAGTAATCTGAGTCATATTGAGCTAAAAATAAAGCATACTCAGATCTTCAAACTCTATAAATGGAAAAAGGCACAAACAGGACTTCTTGCATCATTCCTCAGTTCAGGGCAGTTCAGCAGATCCTCAGAAAGAAAAAGTGAAATAATTGACAGGATCTTCTGTTGACATCAGTATTTATCTTGTGACATTTTCCAGGGAGAGATGCCTGGCAACTTCTGGTCTCCATATTTATCTGTCACCCAACACAGTTTCATAACTCAGACACTGGTGTCTGCAAACTGATCTGCAGAAGCCCATGGGAGTTGCTTTGTCTACAATATATTTATCATTACCATTTTACAAATAGGGAAGCTGAGTTTCAAGTCAAAGACAGATAGCAGGCTTCCTTCAGAGACTGAAGAAAAATCCCATACTTCTCAAAATTTTGCTTAAAAAAATTCCTGGTAATAGAGTCTTCCTTATGTATAAAGTGTTACTTTTAGACAGGAGTTTGCCTCCCTGGACATGGTCAAAATTGCACTGTCGTGCTATCTGCTACATGTCACTGCAGTTCTCCACACCGCAACATGAAATCTTAATCCCTTTGAATTTCAGGGGTTTGCAATAAAATCCATGGATTGAAAGCCTACCCCTATAATTATGTGTCTGGGCCACATCCAAGACCAGAAGGTGCATATTTCCAGTTTGGGTTTAGATGTAGCCAAAAGTGTAATGATGGCAGCTGATCTTGAAAGGATTCTCTTATTTCAGTTAGAAAACTTATGACATCAGCTGACTTCTGGGGGTCTGAGCTTTTTGATTGTTTGGGTTTGGTATTATTTCGTGCAAAATAGAAATCTGGACACTACATTCTCACAAAAATATCTTCTATAAATTCGTAACTCACTGTCTCTTCAAGCAAAACTTCTTAAAGAAATAGTTAGTTGATTAAGAGTTGAAGAATTTCAATGCTGTATATGTGTAGTTATGCGTTGTAAAGCAAGAAGGTTTCGTGTTTTAAGGATGAAGTTGTCAGAAATGGGGTTCCAACATAGCTATAGACCTATGCCTCAGTTACAATGAAAATGAAGGGTTCCTGTAGTCACGGCAGCTTTCTGGGACCTTTTGTTTCAGGAGGTGGATGCTGAAAGCAGCACTCATGCAGCATTACTCTTTCTAACCTTATGCCTTCAGCTAACACCTGTAGACCTCATCATTAAACCTTACAGAGTCACTCATAACTATCACTTTATTAAACAAATCTGCATCATTAAAGGTATCTCCTAGGTATTTACTAGATATTCACAGATGGCTTTTTATCTCTTTGACAAGATTAATAAGGCATGATTATTCTTTTTTTTTCTATTACTGTCTAGCCTTTGGAAATGTGAAAAAAACACCATTGGAGTGGGTTTTTTTGCTCAATGGCAAAAGGTATGAATTAAAGACCTTGTGTTAATATTACAGATGGATGCAGATGGGGAAAATAAAAAGCTGCGCACACGCTCCAAAGGAACCAAGGGTGAGTTAGCAAGCACACTCCACGACCCTGTGCCCAGAACACCATGAAATATCATAGTTCCTGTGCACAGTCCTTAATGTGCACTGAGAGACTCTGGAGCTTCCTTACGGCTGCTTTTTTTAATCAGGGCAGGACACAGACTGCTGGCATTAAGAGGCACAATGGTTTTAGCTATGGTATAAAGAAAAGCCAAAAAAATCCACTGATGCTATTTTCTTTGAGTTGTTTTTCAAAGACAATAAAGGCTACACTTTTTATTATGCAAAACAAAAACAACAGCAACAACAGCAACCCAAAAACCTCCAAAACCCCAAAAAAACCCCCCAAAAACCAAAATCCCCAAAATTATTTTCCACAGTGAGTAGAACATTGAACGGATGCTTTAAAAAATTGCATATCAAAACTTTATCTCAGCCACTTGAATTTTTTTTCTGTCTATTGCCATTAATTATCTATAAAATTGTTGTGTAAATGGTCCAGAGGTAAATATTCTTTAATCAAAAGCTTCAGGTGTATGTGGCAGAAGAGAATCTCGTGGGGTTTTTAGGTATTGGTGTTCATGTTCCATTTGCAAAGTTATGACACAGTTGTATTTCCCTCTTTTTGTAAGGAACAGATGGAACTGCAATACAGAGAGATAAACAGGCCCTTAATGATCTCAACATCTGGAAAACATGATTGACTAGCAGTACAGCCCTTCCAGGAAAACAACTTTTTATTTTAATTCATAACACTTTTTGTGACTCTTGATAACAAGTGAAAAATGGATATACTTAAAAATAAATGTCAAAGTTTTGCCTACCCTGTGAATATTTTTGCTTATGACAATTTTCAGAGGCACAAAGCACTTATCCTTCACTCTAATTTTAATGAGAATTGTTTATTCTCAGGATCGTGCAAGACAGACTACTACTCGTTGTCACAACTCACTAATTTGAATTGCTAGTATTTTGTCTTTGTGTTCAAGTTATGGTCAGAATGAAAAATTAGAGAGGTTTGGCATTACTTCTCTATTTTCAAATGATCAAACGGGAAAAAAGTGCTAGACTTCACTCAGGGAAAGACAGAGGTAACTGCAGATAAGGGGATAAATACAGACAATCCTTTCTAAAAAACATAATCATTGTCATATCAAAATTTTGATGCAACCCTCACTGGTGATCACTGAAATGAATATAAAATTCATATATATTTCAAAAGTACCAAACAGAGAACTTGTAAAGTTCTCTGTTGTTCACACCTCAGCATTAGGGCATGTCTTCTCTATTGGTCTGGACTGTGAGTTAAAGGAGTTTGGCTGGCATAGCAAACTTCAGTTGTAGTTGATTGGGGTTTCATACCCTTTCACTCAAAAGGCTAATAACACAATTTTAAAACTTATGGAATTTTTTTTTCTCCTTGTTTTTATACATGTGCATATACTCTTATAACAATTAATATATCAAGAACATTTTCCCCAGAAGTGAAAACAACAAAAGTTGCCTCTGGAATATGAGTAATCCTGAGACACCTGTTGGCCTTGTCAATATGCTGTATACTCCTGTGTGAGCAGGAATTTGTAAACACCAGCCTTTGCAATTCCCCAACTAATTTTAAATTCTGAAAATTAGAGATTTTGCATTCTATTTTCAGGAAAATCAAGGATCTTTGATCTTACTTTTATTTTTATTATTTTCCTTATTGTTCCACTGAACATCATACTCCAGGTTTTATGCATCCTAAAATAACTGACAATTACACCTCCATTCAGCATTTGTCACTAGTAGCTACAATCCTGTGGTTAGCATGAAATAACCACCTGTGTTTTGATAGCCACTCCCCTGTCATTACAGATAGGCAGGTGCAAGGCTGCAGAAAGAACAAGTCTGCAAGTGTAAACTAATTAATTCTTTCCTGCTTTTATTAACAGTTCAAGTGGACTCTATAGCTCAAGAGCTCAGGTAAGAACTTATGTTGTTTATTTTTTCAGTTTTATTTTCTTATATTGACAAATTTATACCACTGCTACTGCTATAAAATAAAGAATCAAACAAATTATTTTGTAAAGCTTTAGCCTAGATCTGAAAAAGGATAATATATGCAGATTCACTTTTTAGATATACAAAAAACTAAAGCAAAATTTTAGCAATAATTATGCAGGCATAATCAAACATAATGTGAAGTGGGCAGGATTCTGGTATGTTGACTTTATTTTCAGCCTGTGTCAGGGCACAAAACAAAATAATTTCTGGTGAATATTCAGATCTCCACTCTTCTTTTTCCTGTAGTATGTATTATAGTATTTCAATATTTGAACATTACAAGATTTATTAATATATTTTACTAGATGGCTTTTATAAAACTGATGTGTACACCCCTGTAAATTTTAAGTGCACTAATGGCTCATTCTTCCTTCAGTATTTATTGAGGTTTCATAGTTTATGGAAGTAGCAGGGAGTATTTCTCAAACTTGCACAAAGAATGTCAGTCCACTCAAAAACCACAAACTGCACAAGCATATTTCAGACTGCAAATATCTGTAAAATTTCAACATTACTACTTTAATCTACCTATGCATGCACCAAATCTTAATCACTGATCCAAAACCTTAGATTAAACTCTGGAAAGACTAACAGATTATTCTTTACCAAATCTTCAAGAAAGAAAATATTTAGAGGTACCTACAAATTCCTAGAGTTATTAATCAGAATTGCAATTCACAACAGCTTCAGTGTAAATACTGGAAAACATTTTTGCAGAAAGATCTTTAGAGTTTTTTTGTAAATTAGTTTATATTCCCTACACTCACTTTTCATCACATTACTGAGCTGCTTTAGCAGGCATCCAAAATATGTGCTTGTGGGTTCATCCATCTAGGGAAGAGAAACACCATTGTGTGATTTATTTGATCAACCAAAAATGCCCAATCTCTTAAAATAGGACATGAAATATTTACGGGAAATTATTTACAGTGAAGACTTACAATATTTTAAGGTTTTGTTTTATAATAAAACCGAGGAAATTATAAGCTTCTTATAGCTACTCCATGAACAGAAGTGTAGGCTAACTTTTTGGATAAATTATTCATGGTGAGTCACTCATTCAGCTCTGCTGTGAATCTCATTTTTTTGTATGGCTTCAGTTTCCTGAGATTTAGTGCTTCTCCTTTTTTCCTCTGTGCATCGCTAATTTATGCACCAGAAGGATGCATTAATCCGAAGAGGCAACCATCCAAAAAAAGGGATGGTCCATGTGTTCCTAAGAGAAAAATGTTTGAAAAATAGAGGATGTGCAAGTTTCTGCAACATCAGGGAAGCTGTGATTTATGTATTATCGATTGCTATAGTTTTTTCCAAGCAACTTTATTTTACCCTGTGAAACACATGCTGTCTTAAGAACTACTGTGCAGCAGACCACTCTGTCAGAGATGTGGACTACCTCTATAAGGAAACATACACTGGTTTAAAACAGTGAGCTAAACAGCACAGAAAAGCATTATCCCATCCTTAATGTGGTATTTATAATTTCTGCTGTACCAAATTCTGTATTTGGTATCTCCAGAGTCAAGTGACTGGCAAACAAGTCAGGTGATCAACTTCTACGGATCTACTTGTCCATGAAAAAGTAGAGGGAGAGAGGCAGGGATTGCTCTTTGGAAATGCAGCCTTGGGACTGCATTCCTGTTAGTCATATCCATTTGTGGGAAAACTACTGAACATTCCTCAAGAATTAAAGACTGAAATAGTCTGTTTTGTTCCCTGGATACAGATATTGGAACCACTGTCTTTTGTGACCAAGGTTCTAAATGCTGTGTTGGCTGAGAAATTTAAATCCATGTTTAATTAATTTCCCCTTTTCCCCTGGCTTATCCTATCTGACAAAGCACTTTTGCACTCCTTATTGAGTTTCTGTTACGAAGTGCCTTGGGATACTTCTACATGAAAGACACTACATAAGCTTACATGCTCATTTTGTATTATTATTAATTTCATAACATTGATTGGTTCTAGAGCATTTATTAGCCTTTTCTTATTCTGTAACTCCTGTTTCACAAAAGTAGAGAATAAAATAAATGAAAAGCAAAACAAAGAGTTTCAACCACCAATTAAATTCAATAAAGCATGAAAATTTCTCTCTTCTAAATTTCAGGCATTGAAGTATTTCTTGATAGAATTCCATGCCAAAAAATTTCTTGATTTTGAGAAAGCCAAGATTTTAATAAGAAAACTGGCTAATGTTGTTGTTATCATCCATCTTCTCCTGAAAAATAGGACCACATTTCTGCATAAAGATATTACCTTAAGAGACAAGCATGGTTTTAGAATTATTTTTCTTTCTTAGTAAATAACTAAAAATTCTCTTGTACTGCACTGCCTTTTCAGAGAACAGACTTTTCTTCCAGGTATGATCAATGATTTACGTGTCAAACTTACATTTATTTTGTATATGTATATGCCCTAAGGAATCCCAACTTTCAGTAAAATATAAAGAATTTTCTTTATACATGAACACTATTAACATTTCTGTGTTATTAGTTCAAATTTATTAGGGTTATTTTAACAGTTTCTACTGTATGTGCTGAAGCATAGTATGCTAAACTTAGTAAGTCTTTCAAAACAGAACTGTTACTCCTTGAAGACTTGATCATTTGTATGTTAACAACATGATTTAATTTTTTATTTAGGAATATGCTGCTGTAGTGTTTCCATTGGTAGCTAAGCTACTTTAAAAAAAGATGAATCTTTTTATCACAAGCTAAACATAGTAAAAAACAATGTGTGGTAGAAGTGAGTGCTGAAGCCGGGAGATCTCTGTTGCATACATTCAAGTTTGAATCTGACACTTTTTGGGCATAGAAGCTCTGTTGTGAGAAGCAGAATGAAGAGATCTTCTCTTAGACAATTTTGTCATGGACCACTGAAAGGACCAGGACCTTCAGCTGTGTTCAGGATTAGAATGGAAACCAAAGTAAAGTGAGGAATATTGGAGTGATGTATTCTCATTACTGTGTTTTATTTAACAGATGGGATACAGTACAATGAACCATCTGTAGGTTATGGAGTGGCATCTGGGTCAGACCAAGGAAGAGCAAATTGGATTGATCCAAGCACAGAATTGCAAAAGAATAGATCAGTTTGGCTAAATCCATATCTGAATAGAAGGGGTACCTTTTCTGAGTTAGATACAGGTGAAACCAAGTGTTTTGGGCTTCTGTCACTGATGATTAATTTAGAGCCCACAAGGTGTTTCAAATCATGGAGAACAGCATTGCTGTTTTACAGGAATCGTTATACCTCTCCCTATTTTCTGCACTGTTGCATCACTTCTTCAAAAGTAAGGAAAATTACTTTTTTTATCTGGAATTCTTGTTCAAGACATTTTAGACACTCAGAGAAGTGAACTGTTCATTATGAATGCACAGAGTTATGAGTATCTAGAACACTTTAGCAGAGAGAGGACTAATAGCGCAAAGCTATCTCGATGTCTCCTTGTTAGAAATAGTAACTGAACAATTCACCCTTTTGTGGCTGCCCATTGATTAGGAGGGTGAGAAAACAGCAAAGCAACCCTGCAAGCAATGGAACTGAAGTAGCTCAGAAAGTCTGTGTTACTAAAATGTATTCCTTATCTTTACCTGCCATGTTAGAAGAGGTAGATTCATGTACAGTTGTATACGAGTATATGACAACATCAAAAAAGTACTGAACTAACTGAAGTAGTTATTCCTTATTCTACATTGCTGAATATTTTCTTGGTTTCCTCTAAGAACTATTAAATTGCATGCATGCAATTATAACTGAGCTCTGTTTCAGCCAGTAATAGAATGAAGGTAGAGATTTTGGTAGATAGAAGGGAATTTGGCTAGTAAGGAAATGCTCATGGCATGAACAAAAAGGCCTGTTCATGCCTAGCTGCATTTAGAAAGGACTGATTGGCAACTCTTTTTCTGAACTTCATAAAGTAAGCAGATTTTTTTAAGAAGTATTGTGTGAAAAAATAGAAGTAGTATGGCAGATGACTGGAGAAGGAGGTGAGAGTGGTATTCAGATGATGGAAGAACTGAGCACATGAAGAAAAATCACATAAAAAAGGCTCCAAGGTGTTCCTCAGTAAGAACTGAGATTATGGTTGATTTGTGTAGCTATCACCTTCACAGTAGTGTTATCCCACAGCACTGCTTAGAAATGAGACAGAGACTGAGAAATCTGTTTTTTCCTAGCTGGCATCTGGAAAACCTGTCAGGTTTGTCCTTTGGGCTTGGCTTTGGTTTCCACAGGAGCTGGTCAGAGACTGATTTTCTGGAAACTGCTGTGGAAAAGCACGTTTGACATAATCCTGAATAAGCACATTTGGAACAGAAACTGAGGTGGACTCTTGCATTTCCTGGTGTCTCATCTGTCTCCACTGGCAGAAAGTGTAGGACCCTTGCAGTCATTAATGTGCTTTGCTGAAACAAATTGTAAGTCTGAATTCAAACAGACTTAGCAGTAAATGTTAAATGAAGATGGTCAGTAGTTATAGCTACTGCCAGACATGTCTGAGCTTCACAGAAAGTCTTTTATTTGCAATTGAAGATTGGATGTTGACAGCATACACTTCCAGCCCTTCTCCCCAGTGCTCCCCATGATGGTAACTGGCTGGGGCAGAGCTGGCCACCTTGGCATTTAGGTATTTCTCCATGACATATTGGATTAAACATTCCACCTGAGTCAAAGTTCTGTATCATGCTGTTTCTATTGATAATTGATCTTCAATTAAACAATGGGCATTAATCTTAAGAGTAGCTATTCCCAAGATATAACAAGATCTGTTAACAGAATGGGTTAGAGTATCTTCTGCTTGCTCTTTAGCTTGGAAAAAGAACTTACTCCCTGCCCTAGCCATTGTAGAAATTGAAATGGTTATGGGGTGCTGAAAATATTAACCTCTGCCTCTTACTCCATGATTTCTGGTACAAGCAAGTCTGTCATGTTATTATGAATCATGCTTTCCTAAAGTCCCATTAAATCATGTTCATTTACTATTCTTTTCCGACAACATTGTTAGGTTCCTAAGGAACTTCATCTGATGTGCTAGACCTTAGACTCCTCAAAGAATCTGTTGAAATCTATGTTTTACACTAAGCAAAAATGGTTTTGTAGTTGATGTTTGATAGAAAACATTGAACAGTCAAATATAAACATTGAACAATCACTATGTGGTGCCATTTACTGCAAGGCAAAGGTAGTATATAGTCACAGTATATTGTCACAGTCAAAGTAGTGACAAAAAATAGTGTTAGAACTCACTTATCCTTATTATATCCTGTATGTCAATATAGTCATCATAACTAAAAAAAAATCAAGCATTAATTAAAATTGTAATGGCAATCAAGTTTATAGTCTATCATGTCTAAGTTCCTCCCTTGTTTCCTCCTTCACCTCCCCGTCACCCTCTAATTAGCCATCAAATTTTGAAATCTACAGAACTGTCATCCCTCCTCTCCCTTCTCTGCCTCTCCATTTCATTCCTTTTCCTCCTTTCTAGAGTTTGAATGAGTTGATGGACCTCAGGCTTTTTGACTTTTTTACATCACCAGGTGCTTTCATAGTTCAGAACCAAGTTATTCTTTCAGTACTGTTAAACCAATAAACAAGACAACAGTTAACAACAGAAAAACACAGAAAGAAAGTCAAAATTCAAACACCTCCAAGTTTTCTTCTTTCAATATTCATGTGACTTGTTTAAGGCTTACATTAAATGTTTGCAACTTGTGTATAGAGATAAGATAATTTTTTTCACTCTTACTAAAATGTCACTTTGAATGTAAAGTAATAAGGTAATAAGAACCACCATTCTGTTTCAGTAAATGATAACATGGTTCTGGTTGATCACAAGTTATGACTTTAAACATTTTGCAAGTAAGCTTGGGATTTACAGTTCTTTGACTTAAATATCAGTGAACTGTTCTGAATAACCAATAAGATAGTTTAAATAAGAACTGTATCTCATAATTCTTTTGAGATAATTGTGGTTGAAGCTGTTAATTATGATTAATAATTTTCTTAATTCCTATACATGTTCAGACCTTTTGATCTACATATTGTGACCTCTATCTTTTCTTCCTGGATTTATTTAGAACTTTTAGAGACAGCATTTCATGTTCAGATTTCTATTTTGGCTTGCTTTAGTTGATAATTTATGTGCATTTGCTTTTTATAGGTGACTTTTACAGCTCTGTTAAACAACAACTGCATTAGATATATTTCTAGCATATTATAGGCCTCTTTTGATGTCCACTATGTTGATTTCTAGCCAAAATCCACAGTCTCAGTGTCTTTTTTCTCTTTGCTATTGTATTTGATTGTGGTTTTAGAATTATTTTTTTTTACTTAAAGCCTCCATTTAATATTAAAAATATTAATTATAATTTAGTTTAAATTTATGGTTTTCTATAAGAGGTTTTTATAATATAGGTCAAATCCACATCACATTATTGTGGCTGCTAGATTGAGATAGCTATTTTCAGGGTTTTTTTCTACCTGAGACCTAGTTGTATCTTAGAATATTCCCTGCCTTGGAGTAAAATTTTTATGCTATTTAATATATAATATGAGTCGTTGTCTTCCCAATCACAACTTCTGTGCTTATCAGCACATAGTAAATGTTATCCTCCCAAACCTACACAGAAATTTAGGGTTGCATATGCCTTCATGCCTTCTGCTGCCTGACAGAATGCATCAGAACATTACAGCCCCAAATGTTCTTTTCCTCTTATGGCAGATCTTTTCCCTGTAGATGACCACAAGCCACATAGAGATGGAAATGCCAACCCATAACTTCTGCCTCATATATATCAATCATGAGTTAAATATTATGGCTAGCTGAATTGCTGCCTCTGACTGATGTCAAGGGTTGATTCAGCCAAGCAAAAGTGAGCAGAAACAGACTGTGTACAGCCTGGAGATAGCAAGGAAAGGGAAAGAATGCAGCCATGGGACCTCCTGCTACATTAAAGGGAAGTACTGGCTCCTGACAATGAGTTGCTTACAGTCCCATTCTCTGTTGGCAAAAAACCAAAAAACCAAAAAGGACCCACAAAGCTGATCTTCTTTACTTCTTTAACCAGACTGTAGTTACCAATATGCTTTTTATTTAAGCATGTACTGGTGCTAGTAGGCTGACCACTCATGTGCAAGGCTTTCTGAATGCAAAGGTTGTGTGGATGATCTCTAGATTTGCCTAGAAACTTAATCCATTCTAAGCCAAATTCTTGGCCTGGGTCCCACTGGAATTTATTGACCTACTGAACCTGGACAGATTGAGTGAGTAAATGAAAAAGAGGCTAGGGAGGCTGGATTTGGCCCAGATCTTGGGCATTCATTCATATTACTGAGTTTAAGAATTTCTTGAGCTCCACAGAATAATAACTAAATTTTCCCTAAACTAACTCTTACTAAAAATAACTTACCTGTTAGAAAGGGGTCCAGCCATACAACTTTAACCATGTTGAGTTCTTGATTTATGGAATGGCACTCTGAAGAAGTCATCCATTTAATTGATATAGTATTTCAAACTGAGGGTTTATATGTAATATTTTTCATATGATCTGAATATCCTTATGATCCTACAAGCTTGTTAACTGAAAACAAGAAAATCAGAGAAGTTAAATCCCTGTTGTCTTTCTCGGAGTTGCCTTTCCTTTGTGGAGAATCCTGGCAAAATAATAAAATAAGTTGAATAAATATATATATGTATATATATATTTGAAAAGAGAAATAAAAGGCCATTTCATCAACCTCTTGCAGCCTGAAATTTTTGTCCACAGAGGCAGGAGCTTGAGACATGTAATCATAACTGAATGTCTTTTTCCTCTGTTACTGCTGACTTACCATTTTTCCACTCTTTTTACATGTGTCTTTGCATTTGCGCAGTCATTTCACAGTCCAGTTGTTCTTTTTGGTCAGGTGGCCTGTAACATTCAGTTTACTGCCTGAAACATCTCCAAGCTCAGTACATAACAACTCAACACCATTACCCATTTCTCCCCAGCCTCTTCTTATGGGGTCTAATAAATCCTCTTTTATCAACAAGGCTATGACAGTTCCTTTGCTTTCCTTATATGTCTTTTTAAAATAAAATACATCTTTTAATATCTTGCTCTAGCCAGGTTTCTGTTATGATACTGTATTTTCTCTACATTACTATCTGTCCAGTTCTGTTCCTTTTTTTCTAGCTAAACCTTCCATTTCTGTATATAGAAGACATATAATACCCCCGAGTTACTGATCTTGTTTTTCTCTATATTAGTGTTCATAAATAAAAATGTCCCTTTTATCTTTTTCCCATCTATATCTCATGCCCATTCCTTTCATCTTGGTCCAGCCCTGGACTGAACTTTTCACGACTCTGGTGTTTTTGAAAAAAGAGCATTGCATTAAACTTTCACAGTTGTAGAAGGTTCTTTAACTCTGGAATGGTGTTACAGGACACGAGAACAGCCTCTGTCCAAGCCAAGTGTGTGAGTTACAAAAGAATGACATGCATTTCTTTTTTTGTGTTGTGTGTGCTGTTTAAAAATGAGAATCAGCCCAGTCTTCTTTAAATACCATTGGAGTAATTCCTCCAAGTTCATAGCTTCATTGCAAAGAATTCTCTCTGTCCAAATGAAGAGCAATTCTTTTCAACACATTTTATTGGTTTATATTCTTACCATTTTAATGCTTTAAAAGGTTGTGGAAGAAAATGCTTTTTACCTGATGAATTCTTTCACAAATTTATTTTTGAGGAGTTTCCAGCTGGCATATTTTTCCAGATTTTTCTCATCTCCTAGTCTGTATCAGTAAAATACAATACACTCAGACATAGAGTCCAAATGTTATAAATTATCTGAAGTAATCCTGTAGCTTGGTTAATTCTATAAAGTAGAAGAAACCATTGATGCAAATGACTTTGTCTCCAGATGAGCAGTTGGGGCAAATACATGTTTATCTTCTTGTCAGTGATGACAATTCAGTGGTCCTTTCCAGGACTGGCCTTCAAAATTTCATCTGTAAAATCTCATATCAGAATTAACAAATGTACTTCTTTAATATTTTCACCTAGATCCATAACTTTTTATTTGCATGTTTGGATATTTTTAGCAATTGTAAAAATTGTTCAAAATAGCTAGAAAGAAAACTGTTGTTTTCTGATTTAACTTGGTCTTCAACTACTAATGAATTTTAGCCCAAACCTTGATGGCAATTTTCTCAGCTGCCAGTCAAAGTCTTACTTGAGGTTCTTCAGGTAGTGGACGTGTGGCTACCTATAACTTGCAAATCAAACAGTTGTTTATGGACATTGGCAATTTTCCATCACCTGACAGTTCACCAACCCTACTATACTTATTTTAAGTAGGTAGAATGGTGATTTCTTTTATCCCTCCATCATATTCCACTATTGAGGCATAAATTCATGGACATACAAAACCTCTGTAAGCAGAGTTTCATTTGATTTTGCGTTGATTTCCAGTTTGGAATTGGAAAATTCATTGTGGGATGGAACATCAGAACGCAGTGCAGTAGAAATCCTAACATAATGAATTAACATTTTTAATAATCCATACAGCAGACAAAAGAGGAGATACTGAAAGACAAATCCTTCTGAGATTGAGAGTTGAAGGGTACACAAATGGGTTGAAGCCATTACAGCCTTTTCTTAACTGACATTTTCACTTATGAAAAGCATCTCATCAAGTATCTTTCTTAAAAAATATAAAATGAATGGGTCAAGAAATCCTTCTTTATTACACAAATAGTTTTCTTTATATGCTTTGAGAAAATTTTCTTAATTTTAAATCCAGCAAATATATGGATTTTAGAGTGGGATAGAGTAAGCAGAATTACTGTTTAGCTGTCATTTTTTCCAAGTGTCTATAAACCTTGTAAATTTAGTGTCCATGATTCAAAGTGATGAATTTTTCTTTCTTTCTTTTAGAAAATATTCAAATATTTATAATTTTGAACACATACAAACACACACACACACACATATATATATATATATATATAATCATATATATATATATATATATATATATAATCCATGACCAATCTGGTTTTTTTAAAGTCTCTTGTATCTAGTTTTCTGAAGCTAGGATTTTATTTTGTATACAGTTAGGTTTTGTGAATTCTTTCATATTCAGTAAGCAATTTCATGCATTGAAAACACCACCCTAAGCTGTGGATTTTCAGACTTTCTGTGGAGACTCTGACTTCTTGAAACTGTTAATACCATCTTTCTGTCTATTATCCTTTTTCGAGAAACCTGAGCTGACAACACTCTCACTGAGCTACACGATTTACATACACTCTTCACAAACAATGAGAGTTAATTAAGAAAGTGGAATATAAATCTGTTTTAATGTGAAAACAAACCACTGAGTCATAGCAACTCTCTCCCTTCCCAGCCTCTCTTGTCCCTCTGAAGTTACTGTAATTAGCAACACCTGTTTGGGTTTTCAATTGCAATGATGAGGCTACCAGCACTCTTTTTTGAACTCTGACATTACAGCTCCTTTCATGAACCTCTGTCATTGATAGCTGATGTAAATTACATCAGAAATGAAACCTGAACTGATATGCAATCCATCCTAGGAGCAGATCATCCCCTTTCTGTATCCAGTGCTAGTAAATTCTTCTAATTGTCATCAGCTTATGAGGAACTCAAAGTTTTAATTTGAGTGATTTTAGATGATCTGATATTTTCACTGCTGTAGCCTAAACCCTAGGAAGCACTTGTGCTAAAGAATTAGACAAAATCCAGTTAATCTGTGGTTTTGAAAACGAACTGATATAAAAGAGAGACTAAGATGGGGAGGTGTTCAAAATGTATCCTCCTTAGATACTTCTGATTCTTAAAATTCTTAGAAGAAAGCCCAACCACGACAGACACTTGTATGTTACTGCTTCATCTTTGAGTGGCAAGTGTCCCTAAATTTTCAAACAGCAATTCTTCCCTCCTGTCAGGAAAATGTAGTATTTGACTACATTGTCTTAGGGCATCTGAAAGTTTGAGAAAAAAAACAAAACCTAATTAAGGTCTAATGCATCTGGCAATATCTTTAACCACAATATGATTAAGGAATAGTTAGACCTCCTTCCTCTGTGTAAATACTAGTGTGAAGTCAAATGCTTCTGCACATCAGAAGATGCTGTCTCCTTTAACTGTAATTCAGTAGTTAGGCAGAGTCAAACACCAGTTCATGTTATTAATTTAAAATTCTTTTCTCCACAACTAAAAAGTTCCACTAAGTTTTCTTGCACAAACTCACATAAGGTATGGGATCCTTACATAGTAGTAGAAAATAAATATAAGTGCCTTGATATTCAAAAGCACTTATTTTCTCTCTTGAATCTAAGTGTACATGAGATGTGGTGCGTTCTGGCCCCACTGTTTTATATGGCATCCATTACAGGCATATTAAACACCAATTTTCAGGCTGAATGTACCCCTAGTTTTACCAACTATGGCAATTCTTTGCTCTGTCTTCATGCTTTGCCAATCTGCAGGCTACTGTGAATAAGAAAAAATCCTCAGAGATCTGGAAGCCTTGCCAGCAGATTAACTACAACAAATCCTTGCTGGCTACAAAATGGTTAAAGGCCAGGTTGAAGGCTTGACAAATACATCACTTAGATGAACCAATTACAAGAAAAAACACCAAAAAAACCCAGAAAATACTCCCAAAAAACTCCCCCCACAAAAAAAAAAAAACAACAACAAAAAAAAGAAAAAACCCCAGACAAACAAAAAATCAACAAAACAAACAAACTACAAAAAACCCCCAGAAACAAATAACAAAAAACCAAATATGGCCAGTTTTAAGAAAAGTTTTATGTGTTTGGGACTGCTTAAAGCATTTATTTCTTCTGAGACTTTTTTTGTGGTGAGGATCCAATGGGCAGTACTGCCTGTATACTGCCTGTGTCTGCAAGATGTGATCTGAGAAGAAATAAAGGAAAGAGAATGACCAATTAAATCCCCCCAAAATTTTTTTAGGTATAAAATATCTATGAATGATTTATCTTGGAGCTTTTTTCAGTATATGCAGAAAGATCCTAAATGTAATAGATTTTAACTTCTTGACTCATACTATGATAATTGACACAATACAGATTTTGGTAACTGAATCATTGACTGAAAAAGATATAATAAAAACTTTGCTCATTCTAGATAATACAGACATAATTTTTTACCCATAAATTTTAAGTGCAGTTAAACTGGAAAAAAAACCCCAACTATGTATTGGCTTTGGGCTCATAACAAAAAGAGCTTCTCCTGTTTTATGAGCCTTGGATTACCAAATAACCTTGACAGCTGAATCAGTGTTCCATGACAACAAGCAGGCCATTGAGAAATAGCAACAAAACTATTAGATGTTGAATTTAAGAGATGAGTAATAGAGAAACTAAATTATAGGTTTACCACTTGACAAAGTACAGCTTGACAAATCAGTGATAACCTACATGTGAGTCTGTGTATGAATGCACACAAGGGTAAGAGAGAAACAGAAACTTTTAAAGACAAAGGTGAAATTGGCATGACATGAATATTACAAAGGCACAAATATATTATTTTCATAGTACTGAAATTCCTGTTTTCCATTATCAAAACCTTAGCAAATCACGTGTATTTGAAAAAGTTGCCAGTTGTTAATATTTTTTCTCCTTTTATTTAAATTTTTCATTTTAAGCACTGTAAGGTAGAAAAGGAGAGGAATTTCTGATGTGATAGAACCTTAAACTGGTTCCTGCAAACTAATAGATTCCAATTAAAACTCAAAACCAGCAGTTTAAAGGACCATCAGCAAAAGCAAGGGCTGAAAAATCTCTTCCTGGAGAATGGAGAGCAATTTAAATTTCCTAGGAAATAAGTGACAACTATGTTTGTCAACTTCTTGTAATCAAAATGGTGTCAGGAATGATTTTACTAATAGTTGAATTTTCTGTGTTTTTAAAAAATTGTGGGACCTGTGGAGAAAATCTGAATGAGTGACAGCTCGTGTACAGAAAATTATACAAGGACAAGCTAATGCATCAGTCTTTTGTAGAGAAGAAATTTTCTAACAGTGTGCTCCCAGGGATCTGTGGGCCTCTTGTCCCAGCTTTGATGCAGCAGCTTTTGATTTACTGCTGTAAACTGTGGTGGATCTATTAGGTGGGATTCGTGTGCTCTCACTTCCCAGAGCAGATCTGCAGGTGCCAGGAGGCAGAAGCACTCCCACGCTGCTCTTGGCCGTGGTCTGCTGACATCTGAGTTTGATTCCCTTTTCCACTGTGGGGAAAAACCAACGTGTTGAGTAAGTGTTATGCCAGTCCACAACGTCGGATATGTAATATTATGTTACTAGAAAAAGACTGCAGTCAGTGAGCAACGAATTTACCACATTGACACGTTTTCCCTTAACTTGAGGTTAGTCAAATCTTGACAATACTCAGACAAATTATAGGGTTAAGGCTGAATAAATAGATGAAGTTCTGTGACCTGTGTTGCACAGGAGGGCATATTGCATGATCCAATTGGATCTCCTGTTCCAAAAAAATCCATTAATTATTCTGGTGTAAGAAACAGCTGTAGTTTTGTCAAAGGGGAATTAAACACTGGAAATTCAACATATCTTCAACACTTTCACAGCAGCTATTGGAGGTTAATTTGACAAATAAATGAGAGACATCAAAAGCACACCTAGTGAAGGTTTTGGTTGATAAAAACAATTGTGTATGAAGGGATTTCAAACATCTGTCTATTATTCAATTTTCCTGGCATAATATGACTGGTATGAAATGCCATTCACAAATATGAACTAAGTAACTGTATTTCCTTAGAATCAAATTATGCATATTTTTTGACACTGCATCCACCTCTGATATCTGTTATATGGGCATTATTTCCAGAGGTACACTAATTCTATTTTGGTTCTGACCTTTATTATGACATTCATGTTATCCTCTATTCATAAATAGAGAAATAACACAGAAGCCATATCTTATTCAACTACAGCATATGCTTACCATCCCATATTCCTGGATTCCACATGCCCATAGTGTTTTAGCCTTCAGAAGATCAAGAATATCTAGTGTTTGAGATGTATATGATGAAACTTTATCATTCCCCCTAAAATGCAGATCTTTGTATTTACTTGTCCTTTATGATTGCAATGAGGGATTGCCAGAATGTGCTTAGCCAAAAAATGGGTTTAGTTTTTTTGTTTTTGTTTTTGTTTTTGTTTTTTTTAACAAAAAATTCAAGTTAGTCACATGCTTTCATCCAAAACAATCGGAACCTGAGCCAATTTAGTGCACATAAGATACCTTGGGAGGATAAGTTATGTTGTTGAGCTTGTTATATGTGTAACCAATAGGAGTTCTCTTCATACATGGATTTTTCTTGCAAATCTTGCAGCTAAGTCAGTGAGCCAAATGCAAAATCCATCACCTGAGGGCAGTGTGCAGATTTGTAATGCACCCTGGGGGTACCTAAGGTGGAGAAACCATTGAGTGGATTACACAGATCCATATATGCAGTTTTCTCCTCTCTGACAGATATAATATGAGCAGTATTATTCATACCACAAAAAATTTCTTAGTATGCTGTGAGAGAGAAAAATAAAATCATGTGAAATCACTTACATGAAAAATTATTAAGAAAAGAGTGCTGAAGATTCCAGCCTCTTTGGGCAAGTGTCTTATGTTGCAACACCTACATGCCATCGAGTTTTGTACAGCGACAAAGGTTAGGTGGAATAACTTTAGAACTAAGTGAATATTCAGATCATTATATGGGTCTATTAGGAGCCGAAAAAAAGTATATTAAACCTGCTAAAGATCTTCCTTTCTAAATTCCTGCCATTCCTCCTCCTGTCACTCATCTGAAAGTTAGGCATCTGAACTGGATAAGACCTTTCCCAGGGATAGCTCCCCCTTTTACCACATAGAAGTAGCTTCAAGTGAGATGAATAGCCCTTTGCAGGAGCCTTTTTTCATCGTCTTTACAGAGAACTGTATAGCTTAAACCAGGTTCTTATGGCTGGAGTAAATTAAATGAAACCAATGCTCAGGACTAATATTGAAAGAGAGAACTGTGTTGCACAACATTATCAACGTACAGTGTGTTTCTCACAAGTTTTATGCTGTTGAACTCCATGTGCGTACTTGGACGTTCATACTGATGTGAAGGTTAAGGACCAAAGGCTCAGGGTTTTGTAATACAAGTGGTGGTATAGTTTTCCCTATAGCTGTTTTCCTGGATTATCAACATGGGCTACAATTTTGTTTATCCTTTCCTTAAAGTTTCTGGGTTATGAATTTTTTTGGTTTTCTCTTACTCCTCATTCCCCTTCCCCCAAAAAGGTTTTGGCACCACTGAAAAGAAACAGGACTTGCCTGTGGCCTGGACTTTCAGTACCTGAGCTAAAATTAAATATCTGCTAGACATAATTTGCTGAAACTGCAAGTGATTTAACATTTTGTCAATTCTCACTTTTATACTTCAAATTAAACTATAGAGTGGTGTTATTTTTAAAACTGTTTGCTCCTCACTTCTCCCATTTTTTCTCTGTCCCTGGCAATTGATCGTTTCAGTGCGTACAAATGCTCCATGGCCAAGAAGAGAAAAGCTGAAGATCAGATATCAGGCGTTCCTGTCAACAAAAGGAAGTCCCTGTTAATGAAACCCCGCCACTACAGCCCCAGCTTGGAATGCAAAGAAGAAAATGAAGACAGAACAGAGCTACAGGAAGATATCAGTGTCCTCGAAAGCAGCTCCACTCCAGGTAGTTGCTTGAACTCCACTTGATGTTGAATTCCACAGGAAGGGAGATAAAAAAATGGTATTTCGAAAGAGGATGCAAGACATGTTTGACTTCTAAGAGCTTTAATGGTGCTTTTCTCTCCAGGTTTAACCATAATACTTCCATTCATTTTGTACAATAACTTCTCCTGGGGTCTAATAAATTCCTTGCAGGTCACACAGAGACAACTACTGCAGCAGGTCACATATGGAGCAGCATCTGCTTCTCCACTACCTCTGTGAAAGAACAAGCTTAAGCCCTCCACCACCCCACACGTTTCTGAAGAGCAGATTTTCTCTGGAATATATAGAGCTCTTAGGAGGGAAAAATAATGCTTAGCAAAACATTGTTGACTATAACATTTAGCAAAGCAATTTCATGCGTGTGACTGCTGTGTGTGTTCTGTTTAACACGATTATTAGACTCAGCACTTTTATACCTGTTATTCCAACACTGGTAAGCCAAACACATCCAACAATTTATAGCAGCTTCTACAATGTGTATGCTGGAAATATGGACAAGGATGGGGGACAGAAAGATATAGCCATAGTAGGATTTGATTACTGCTCCTTTCTAATACTTCATACATATTTATATATATATATATATATATATATATATATATATATATATATATATTCAAGTTGAACAAAAAGTCTGAAACCAAATTATTTTTTCACATATTTGTTCAAGAAGTCCTGCCAAAATAGTTAATCAGACAAGCGAGAAGATATCAATGGAAGATATCAGGAAGACATTAGCAGTCACCTGCACACAGCAAAGGTTAAAATAAAAGAAATGTGATCTGGCCCTGGGAAATTAGTAATCATAGCTAATATATAAACTGAATGAGCTTAAATGTCACTCATTGGCTGGTTGCTATCAGAATTAAAATATAATTTATTTTCCACACAGTTTATTCTTATCAATAGTTTTTGAAGGATAGGATGGTCGATTATATCATCTAGGATCCCTTTACCACAAAACACTGGACCTAGATGGTCTTTTAAGGTCCCTTCCAGCCTGGGGTATTATTTGACAATGATCTGAGATTAGTTTGTGGTTTTTTTTATATCCACTCTAAATTGAAATCCCTTAAAACAAAACAAACCCCACAAATTTTATACATATGATTACTTTAAACACAAAGAAGAGGAAGAAGAATGTCTTTCATATTAAAGAGTCAAATCCTGATTCCACCAAAATCAGTGAAGGTCTTTGTGGCATTTCTGTAACAGCAAAGTTTTCAGTCATCTGTCACTTCTAAATCTTCTAGGAGGAGATTTTTCTAAAGGTCTGCATCCCATTGCTGTGAAAGTCTAGAAGGTAGATCCATCTTCAAACAGATCATTAATCAGCAAGGTGATATACAATGTCTCTGTCTTTTGGGTGACATTTTTAAGAAAAATTAATCAATTTAAAAATCCCATACCTCTCAGTGCCTGTTCAGGTTGCAGGAGTGTTTCGAGCTCCTAACACCAGAAGGAAATCTGTTGGAATAAGAGTTCTTGTATGGTTCCTGTCTTGGAGTTTTGTTATTGCTTGTTTTAACTTTTTTAATTTTTTTTTAGATATTTGGATTTTAGTTAATTTTTTTGTGTTGATTCAGCCTGGTTCCTGACCATTCAGAGTTGTACTCAGCAACATCTTTTTTCTTCCCCTTTTTCTGTTCTGTGCACATCTTGAAGAACTCGATGAAGGGAAATTGCTATGATGGGTGTAAAGGTAGACTGTGGCACAAACCTAAGTTATTTAACTTTTTAAGGTTCTCTTTTTAAAAAGGGGCAAGTATTGGGCCAGATCCATTGATAAAAAAGTAGGGAAACCATGCCCTTCAGCCAAAACAGAAAATTCCACTTGATTTTGAAAAGATTTATTTGATACCAACATGATATATTCCAACCTGCTTGTTCAATGATAATACAACCTGCATCTTTTGCATAAATTTTACCAGCTACAAAACAAACTTCACTGAATCATACATTTGGTCTGTGTTTGTAGGTACTTGGGATTTCTTAGAGTAATATTGCTCACTTTACTATGAACTCATGATTCTTTTCAGTTGATCAGTTAATGATTCAGTTCATGGATTGATGCAACTGTAAACTAAGCTGAGTTTTGATTATTTTAAAAGTAAATTTACAGCCTGTAGATGTAAAAAGCAAAGCTGGGACAGCTGAACCATTAAGACTGATTCAACAACAAATTTTTAAAGATTGCTTTAAAAATTGCTGATTATTTAAGAAACAAAAAAAATTTATCATGAACTTATATTATTTTTCCACTTTCACACATAAAAATAACTGAAAAAAACATTTTACCATTGAACATTTTGTTTGGTCTGTTTTCTTTTGATGGGCAGGAGATTTCTTTTAAGATCGATCTTGTTACTTTTTGAAATTACCCACTGATGGGATTCTGTTATTTTCCAAATGGCAGAAGAGCAAATAATGGAAACCCATTTGACTAAAGTTAGTTATAGAGCCAAATCATCATTCTTACTTGCTGAGATGTGAAAAGATGGCATACTTTGTTCAGAACACTGCAATGTGTGTGGTGTTAGACCAGCTGCTAAAAAGTTACACGAAGGTTTATAGACACTTCTTTAAATACAACTTTATGCACACAGTGCACAAGGCCACCTCTCCCTGCATGAGTCCAATTTTCTGAAGAAGAATAAGAATTAATCAATATTTTCTTTTAACATATAACAAACAGTTGAACCAAACAATTATGTAAACTGGAAATGACCCAAAATGCTAACAGTTTGGCAGCAGTAAAGTGAAATGCATTGTGGTGCACATGTGCATTTTTGTCCCCCTTTTCCCCTCCACAATAATCTGCACTTAATAGGAATATTTTAAACTATGTAGCTAAGCAACAGAGGTAATTGTTGCTTTCTAGAGCTTTTGTTAGGCACTCTAACACAGCCCAAATATGCATAATTAGGTATAATGTCTATAAATCATTATTGTACACATGTGGGTAGTTAAGTGGATTGAGAGAATAGTTCAATGAATTGGACATATTCACTGAAAATGCTTTTTATTTGTTTTCTGTAGTTCATAATACTTTAAAATTATCATAACCCTTTACACTTTCTCTTAATAGCTCACTGTGTTATTGAGAGAAACTTCATTTGCATTTTAGGCTATGCTTAATTTATTATTTAAACCTGGAGTTCTTCTGATTCAGGAAAGGACAAGCACATCTTATGAAATAGTCTATGCTTGTTTATTCATCCTCCTTTCTAGGAAGTAAAATGTTAAATTTTTCAGTTTATGTTGAATAGATCCCAACAAAAGAATGTACCCTATAATCAGCATTATTGAAGGGGCTAGTGTTGTGACTAAATTCTTCCCTTCATCCAAAAATGCTTTTAGTTACTATGGCAATATTTACTTGATCCTGGCAAAACCAGTGTTGATTTTAGAGAGATAATTACCAGAAAGGAAGATGATGGAGATGTATTTTTGAGTGTCCTTGTCAGAGGAAATGTTTATAAAAAATTAAATGAGATACAAAAGGCATATTGTCTTCCACACTGACAACCTCTCCTACATGCAGCCTTTATTACCTGCTGGCTGCTGCTTTTCTTCTGAAGAAAGATGTTTATAAAGACAAGGATGCATTTCAGTGGTGTCTTTAACAAGTCCTTTATGAGTCTGTACATAACAACCACTTCTGTTTGCCTGTGCATGACCTGATCTATCACTTAGTGTGGCAATTTCAATGCTGACCAGGAGCTTGCCCTTAATGAAGCATTGAGGATTTTTCCATCAAGGTCTTTCATAGGATCTGGGGTGACAGGCAAAGTAATTAGGGCTCATTTTGAGAAAATATTTGGGAATGTTAGATGAAATAAAAGTGAAAATAGATCAGAGTAATTTTAAAATGTGTTTGTGTGCTTGTATACACACACACATATATATACACATACAGATATTATATAGATTATATGTATATATGTAATATCAATGTATGGCACATTCTATTTACATACATGTATGTGACTGCGTATGCATGTGCATGTGTCCTAAGAAAATACATGTTTTCACCATCAGTGAGAAATGGGAAATAATTTTTAATTTTTTTTCATATAGCTCTGAAACTATAACATAAAGTATATATCATTTTAGAAGGGTTTTTCATCATGCTACAAGTAGTCATTTCAAGCAGATCCTTGGTGTGAATTCAGTAATTTCAGAGTACCTTTCTGAGTAATGAAACAGCAATGGTAAGTCAATATCTTCATGTCACTTCAACAAGATGCAAAAAATAGTTATTCTTACATATTTCTCTTATCTATTTTTCTCATACAGAGGAGAGTACTACAAAATCATCTGAGGAAACCCCCCACTTGGGTGGGCAAGAAAATTCCAGTCAAAGAAAAGACAGCTACTCCAGCTATCAAGATGCCGTGGCCAAATCTTTGATGAACATGGGAAAAGTAGCAAAAGATGCACCCAGTCAAACAGTGGCAGAAAATCTAAATGATAGTGGCATTCAATCATTAAAAACAGAAAGTGATGACGCTGATGAATGTTACCTGATTAGTTCAGCTGAAGGAAAGGAAAAGACTGCTATCTCTGACCCAAAATACTGTTCATCTGAGGAAAATGAAAGTAACTCTGAAATTATGGACAACGAGTGGGATAGCTCTTCAAATTTCTCAGAAGAAACTAATGTAAAGCCCCATGTAACTCAAAAATATATTGTAGAGTGTAATCAACCCAGCATCCTGGAAGTCCCAGAAATTAAGAAGGAAGAGGTCGAATATGGTCCTTGTGAAACACTCTGTGACTCAGAAACAGAGCTAAGAGCACCCCAGGAGCCTCACTCTGATCCCTTTGAGAAGAGAATTCAGAATCTCTTCCCTGAAAGTGAAGAAGACGACAACGAGTGCCTGTCAGAAACCACAGACGTGTCAGTTGAGCTGGACAAAACAAAAGGGAACTTGAGTTTGCTAGAGCAAGCAATCGCTCTGCAGGCAGAGCAAGGGCATGTGTTTCACAGCACCTACAAGGAACTGGATAGGTTTCTTCTGGAGCATCTAGCAGGGGAAAGGAGACAAACCAAAGTTATTGACATTGGTGGGAGACAGATATTTAGCAGCAAACGTAAGGAAGTATTTTTGGCTCTTCTTGCTGGCTTAAGCATTTGTCCCGTGACTGATAGAGGATTCTGAGCTGGGTTTTATAGCAACAGTAAAGAATCTGGAATTTAGCTGGTAATTTTGTTAATTATGTACCTTCACACTAGTGCCTCATGTCTAACCAGGTTAAACGCTAGGTACTTGGCTTCCTGCCAAACTGCTATGTGAAATCATCAGTAATGGGTACTAAAAGGCCTGCGTAGCTGGCACTGACATTCCTTCTCCTCCTTTTACTCCTCCTCTGCTTCCTCCTCTGTAGGGTGCTAATATAAACCTCCAAAGTTTCAGCAGCCAAAAGACAAGGTGTTAAAACAGTCCTCAAGGGCAAGTTTAGGGTGAAAAATTGGCGTCTCCCAAAGATATTACTTAATTCCTAAGCCATGGGTTTTCTGAGTTCAGTCTACTTCGTTAGTATCAAGCAGAGTACAGTATAGTCATGTATAAGCATAGTATTAGTATATTAGTATCAATCACTATTACACCAATCAACATTACATTTTTCTATATCCAGCACTTCTGAGCCAGGAAAGCACAAGCCATGCTCTTCTGACTCATTTGCCATCAGCAGAAACACCAGTAAATTCCAAAATCTTTATTGTTTCTGAGGCTTTGTGATATCCCACAAACCTGTAGGAACATAATTCAATTTTTATCACTTAATCAGGCTTCCAGAAGTGGAGACTTGAAAGATTTGGGTTTGATTTGTTTGATCTATAAACTGGGCTGTCTTGTATGAAACTCCTCAACTGAGGATAATTACAGAACATCAAGAGATGTCATTTTATAAGCAAACTCCCTTCTGTAGTAAGTAAAAATACATTCATCTGTCCTTTGACTTTTCCTTTTGGCCTTGCAAACATCCCGAGGTCACCATAGCACTGATGCTATTTCTGCTTCTGATAAATGATTTACTTTGGTATTTCTAATGTAACTTTAGAGTAGTCTCTGTGGACGTTGTAAATATTATAGTAATTTACTTATCTAAAGCATTTAGTGTGAAAGAGAGCTGACAGGCATTTTTAGGAGATGCAACTATAAAGTATTTCGTACAGTATTAGGGAAGAAAATGCAGACATCTCATTTTTGTGTCTCAAGCAGTGTTTTCATTAGCATGTCTTAAGTTGTGCATGTATGGTATTAATCTACCTTGTTATTCAACTACGTGAACCTTTATTTGCTCAGATGACTTTGGCATATGCAGGAACTTTTTAAATATCTTTTCCTGCCCTGAGAGCAGCTGTATTCACCAGGCTCACATTGGTGTCAATGTGACTTTCTCCCAGCACACATAGGAAAGAGCAGCGATGTTAAAATGGCAGAATCTATCCCTTCCTGATTTACTTCATATTATCATTAGCTGTGGTTTCCAGGTGAGTTCAGAGGTAATATCCATGGAGAAACATACCAGGCTCTGTTCGGGTTGTATAAACACCATGATTGTAGTCAATGTTGTATCGGGCACATAATTTTGCCACTTTATATAATTAACTGGGTTTTATTTCTAAAAAATCTACCATCAAATCCATCAGCTCTTAATTTTCACTCTTGGATGCTAGATCAGAAAAAAATCTATTAATGATAAACCTTTCCAATTACCGGAGAAAACACTAAATCATATTTCTGGGTCCCTCTTTATTTTCTGCTCACTATTGCAGCACTTTCCATTTGCAGTGATTCTAAAAAGCATGTGGTCTCCTGATGATGCTGAGTCTATTTGCTTTCCTCCCTATTTATTTATTTATTTATTAATCTAAAAACTTGCCAGGAAGTTTAACCCTCAGCTGTCCCTGGTGATGTCCCTAAGCATCCTACCTCATAGTCCAGAAAAAATGAGCTTGAAGGAGGCAGCTCCCTGTGCTGGCTGCAGCTGTTTGCTCCCCCAGCTCCAAATGCTGTTGGCAGCCAATCACAGATGGAGCTAAAACCATCCTCAGCAATTTATGCGGCCACTTCCTCCAGATTTCTCACAAGAGAATTTCTGGACCAGAAATCATTCCTTTCTCGCCCAGACTTTTGATCCTGCATTGGAAATCAAATAAAGGTTTTCTGACCAGTGCTTCTTGCACAATTCTAGGTGCTTGAAGCAGAAATTTTGAGGCTGTTACAGAGTGGTAGCAGTGGGGCTGGGCTGAGACCTCGCCTTTGAAAGGGTATCGGCTGCTCCATGTTTTCAGTGTCTTTGTGGGCTGCTCCACAAAGCAGCATTGCCATGTGTACCAGAGGGAGCTGCTTGCCTTGCCTCTCAAATGTAAAGTGGCATGTATTCAGTTTCCTAACAAAGAACCTACAGCCTAGAGATCTGTGATATTTAAGGAATGGCTTCTGGTTGAAATGCTTTTTGTTTGTTTGTTTATTTGTTTCACACCTCAGCTTTTATTTGGTTGTCCCAGCTTCCTGGAGTCTGACATTAACAGAGCAAAAGATTGTTTCTCCTTTTTTTATTTATTCCTTTGTAGATCTTGCTGTTGGCTCATGCTGCCAGTTTTCTGGCTTATTGGATTGTGGCTTCTGTCCTGTTAGAGGCTCTGAATGGAATAAATGATACTGCAATCCTAAAGCTATATAATTTAGCACATAAATGGCATATTGGGAGAGGGAAATCATTGTTTAAAGGACGCAGTGTGAAAACCTGAAGTGATGTGTCAGTTGCATACATCCCTGTTAAAACTTTGGACAGGAATTTAGTCTGAAATATAAAATTGAGAATATTGTACTGTTAGGATCACTTAGCTGAGCACAGACAAGGGCTAAACCCAAACAAAATCTTAATCTGATTTCTCTGCAGATTCACCCAGGCCTGAAAAGAGAGAAACCAAATGCCCCATCCCAGGATGTGATGGCACAGGGCATGTGACTGGTCTGTACCCTCACCACCGCAGTCTCTCAGGCTGTCCACATAAAGTTAGAGTGCCACTAGAAAGTGAGTATCACCACCCTGCAGTCCAGAATAACAACTGGATCTGTCTCAGTATTGTGGGTAGTGTGTGCCTATGCTGGAGAAGAATCCCCTCTTTTCTGCATGAGATAGCAGGATGAGACTGGGGAAGAAGCCATCACACCTTCTTTGCCCTTAGCTCATAGCACAGCCCTGCTTCCCACCCTTGTGCAGCCCAAGCGCTCCTCAGCAGCATCGTTACAAACAGCAGCAGGCTCCTTAGGTAGCCTGGGAAGGACAAGATCAGACAACCTATCCCCACACTGCCAGCAGACCTGCATGCTGTAGTCCCATGAATCTTCAAGATGTTACTCGCTCACACCTTTGCTGAGGCACAGACATGGCCTGCTTGCTCCAGAGCCGCGGCCTCATTTGCCGCAGGCGCACACGGAGGCTGCTGGCTCTCATTGCCAGCAGATGAGAGGCCTGGGCATGCTTATGTAGAGATGTTTTTAGCATCCCCCTTGCTGCTGAGCTCAAAAAGGTTATTTCCATCAGTACATCCCAGTGCTGGTCCACAGCAGCTCCCTGTCATGTGACAGTATCACACTAACCCTTTTTTGCCCAGTCTAGCCTGAATTTCCCTGCTTATTTCTAATTGTGCTGCTCTGATTACATAGGCTTTCCTCTGTGTGTGTGTGTGTGTGTGTGTAATCCCACAACATGATGTAATGAAATGCTGCATAATAAGCCAAAAACTTAATGTGAAACTCTCTTCTTAAACAACCTAGTTAGTCAGATTGTTCTTTGTGGTGGTATGCATAACAACAAATTAAAAGGATATTTGCACTTTACCTAAATCCTCTTCCTAACTGTAGCTCTCCCTTTTTTTAAATCTGGTACTAAACTGTATTCATGGAAACATCTGCTGAATTAAGCAGTCTGCATTTGGAAGTCCTTAGCAACATTAACTTCCTAAAAACTTAAAATTAACAAGTCCTTGTTAATGATCACATTTCCAATTAGATGTGCTCTGTCCTGATGGGGAAAAAGGAAAAAAAAAAAAGAAGTTAGAATTTGGTTCCTGGCGGAACAAACGTATGGAATTAACAGTCAGCTTTTGTGAAACACTGTAAGATGTTTAATGTTTAACATGGACGTATCTGTCAGTTTTAGCAAAGGTGATCCACATCCAAGGGCATTAGAAATGTACAGGCAAGAGGTTGTAATTGCTGCTAAGAGTGTAAGCTGATGCTTGGAACCATTACTGATAGGTCCAAGGGAGTTTCAGCACAGCTCAGATGACCAGAAATTGAAATGTTCAAAGGGACATAGTCAAAATATCTGATAAATGTATAAACAGCCTTCCTATACTCAAAAGCTTTCCTTCCCTGGGACAGAGAAGGAAAGCATCTCCATGGAACATGGACTGTGTGGCTCAGGGCTCCTCTATCACCTGCCTTTTCCTGTGTTAGTTGTGTTTAAAGGGCTTCATGATTTAACATCTTTGCTGACTTCCACTTATGTTCTTTTGAAGCCCGTATAAAGAATTTTGTGCATGTGGGAAGCCTCACCACTACCATATAGAAATAAACTGGTCTATGCTGGAGGCACCATGGTCATTGTGTTGTTGTAGGTCCTTTGCTTCCCCTATTCTTTTGTGATAAATATGTGAAAGAATTGAGAATCTGAGTTCAAAGAGGATATGTTCATTTTTTTAAAGATATGTGTTTTTAATTGATGCATTTTATTATCAACTTTTTTTTTTTTTAATTTCTGTTTAGTTCTTGCCATGCATGAAAATGTTTTAAAGTGTCCCACCCCAGGATGCACAGGAAGAGGACATGTCAACAGCAATCGCAACACACACCGAAGGTAGATCAGAAAAATTCCTGTCCACTTAAAACCTAACACGTACTCGGGAGAAAATTGATAGGCACATCTTGGAATTAGATGCTATGTACTACACTGAAGAGTGTCTATGAACTGCAAGGGCAGCCTCTATTATTTATAACCAAATAATTGTGTTTAATTCCATTACATAAAAAATGGCTGCAGCACAGAGGATGGCAAATTCCACTAGTATTTTCATAGAGGAGATTTAAAGCTACAATTTCAGCAGAGTCCTCACATTGAAAAATCATCATGTACAAGGGGAAGGCATGAAAAAATGCATTATTATTGCTACAACTAGAAAACCCAATGGAAACCAAAACCCATTTATTTTGCCTCACTACATGCTAGCTGTCAACAGGAACTTCCAATCAGGGCACATTCCCTTTTAGCAAAACAGAAAATTTTAAGTGAACTATTTTTAAATCTGTTTAAAAGCTCCACTTATTACCCTCAGGAATACCATCTTTCGGCCTGGAACACTCCTGTCTGTTTAACATGCTGCCTGCAGGGAGAAAGTAAAATTGAGAAAAGACTTCCAGACAGGCAGCTGGGGAATCACAGCTGGACTGCAGGTGAGGCAGAGAGCCACTCTCTGTCTCCAGCAAGCCATCGCTGTCAGCACAGCTCTTGTCAGTACTGTTTTCTGCTGGAAGCAGTATATTCCATCATAGTGCTTCTGGGAAAATATAATGTCAATCTTAAAATCAGACTTGGGACATAAGAATTTCAAAACCAGCTCTCTTTGTTGATGTGAATTTCTGTGAGATTTGGGGGTTTTTTTGTTTATTGATTGATTTACTACTACACCAAAATTAAGGTTCATCATACTAAATTAGTAATTAATACTAAAATTAGTAAGTCAGTCTTTATCAGACATATGAGAAGTTGTTTACAAGAATATATAATGCACAAGCAGATATTTTTCCTTTGTTTTTCCTGTTTTAAATCCCTAGTCATCTTTGCAGCACATCAGCTGTGTCATGAGCAACACATGAATAGGATAAGAAAATATGTTCTAATCTAATAAAACAAACAGGAAAATATAAGCTAGCACAACTCAAAATGATAAAATGTGTTCTTTGGTAACAGTCTCTCATATATCCCTGGGTTTTTTTCCCAAATTCACTTTCCTTTTAATCAGCAGGAGGCTTATATGCATGGTTTAGCTGATAAAGTAAATGTCATTTGTCAAAAAATTTACTAGTGACTTGCCAGACACAAAACATCAAAGCTGAACTGTGGAAAACTCCTACATGATTCAGTTTCCAGATATATCACCTAAAATACACAGATTTCACAGTTTTGCATTAAGGATTGAAAAACAGATGAATCTGGGCTATAGCAGCAGCAGTTCCCTTAAGTGCACAGACCATCAAAGTCACTGGTTTCCACAGAAAAACAGCACACATCTCCTTTGCACAATAATTAATTTCAATGATTTTTCTTCTTGTTTCTGTTCACCTTTGCTTTTCAACAGCCTTTCTGGTTGTCCAATTGCTGCAGCTGAAAAGCTGGCAATGTCCCAGGAAAAGAACCAGCTCGAGTCTCCAAAAGCTGGGCAGTGCCATGATCAGACTCACAGGTAGGACCCTTCACAAACAAGTTTCTCCAAACAAACTATTATTTATGCACAAACTCTGTTGACTGGTTCTCAGATGTTTCACCCACTTCAGATTTTGGCTTCAGTGGTTACCCAGTCTTCCAAGACAAGCCTCTGCAAAACTATCTGATTCTCAAAATAAACCACCATCTTTCTGTTGGTTCTTTTGCACGTGGCTGACATTAAAGATGAGAGACGTATCTTTGGATAAGCAATCAAATATATCCTATTAAATTTTACTTCCAAACAAGTGACCTGATCAGAACAATTCATAGAATTTCTTTATTTTTAGTTTATTGGTTTAATTACTTTCATTCATATTTTATATAATGACATCAAAAAGGAGAAACACTTTTTAGTGCAACTGTATTTTGTCTGAGTTATATGGACCCTACAGACATGCATAATTTGCACATCATTGGCACCACGACCATTACAACCTATTATATTCAGGTCTATTTGGGGACACTTTAATTTGTGGATTATTGACATGATCAGCTCTAATGGTTCCTTCAGAGCCATTACAGAATATTATGTCCATGTGTCTGCCAACTGCACGTGCCTTAACTCTACATATGAAAAGTCCTAAGGAAATTACTAAAGACAAGTAGTTACTGAACATTAACTAAATGGAATGACACACCATAAATCATTTGTTTCTCCCAAACAATGCAAGCAATTATTTCAGATCATCTTATATTATATTTATACCATATTCATTCACAGAAAAGTGAGAACAGTACTGACCCATAAAAACTAAAAGCTAGAAAAAAATCCAGACAAATTTTCAGAACTAAAGGAAGTGGCAATCGGGCAGTAAGTCAGTAACTTCCTTGTAAGTAGCACAAACTGCTATTAAAGAATGCTGCATTTTTTTTATGTCCTCATCTTTTAGTTTGTGAAGTAGTCAAGGTACTTTTTGACTACTAGTCAGCTGCCACATTTATGTTGTTTATTTCTTGTATACACCCACCAGTAAGTTTTGCATGTGATAATAGCACACTTTTGGATTATGAGATGCAATCATATCCTATTTTTCAAGACAAGGTTATTAAAAGACATTCTCGTCTTTCTCTTTCATTCTTTTCCTCTTCTCTGCAGGACAAATTTAGCAAAGCAACCTGAGCTATCTCAGTTCAGTTACAGAACTTCACAGCCAGTGACTTCCTCCAGAGGCAGCCTGGGAAAAGAACAGGAGAAGTTTGGGAAAGTCCCATTTGATTATGCCAGTTTTGATGCACAAGTCTTTGGCAAACGCACAACAGCACCTGTGTCACAAGGTCGCAAAACACCTCAGTTTCTTGAATGTAAGCTCAAAATTCAATTTTCTCTTGAAAAAGGAGCAAAATGTCAATGATTTTTTTCCTTTTTGCTTGTTCTGCTTTCAAACTTCTAGAATTCTATAAAGGTCTAGAAACCATCTTTAATCACTTGTGTCTAGAATGTTAAATAGAATCACTAATTTGTGAAACATAGAATTTTGAAACACTAAATATCATCACTACAAAGTTTACTTTTTTGATGCTTCTTTTAAAAGCAGTTATCAGTGGAAAAGAGGAGTAAAAAGGAATGCTTTATATTTTACCTGTTACCTTCTTCAAACAAGTGAGGTTTCAAAGATACTTCAAGTACCATTTAGGTAAATCTATATAGGTATTATTCCACCTAGATAAGCATGTGCCCCAGCTACATTAACTCCAGGCCAGGGCTGAATTTGGTTTGGTACCTCATTTTTCTGTGCTACATCATATATGTAGTGCACAATGTCATATCCATAAAATTGTTATCAAGATTCTTCTCCTTGCATAATTTACAGATTTGCTGAGGCACTACTCCGTAAAAATGAGATACCACAGTGCAAACACTCAGAGTTTATTGCAGATGTTCTTCAGAACCTGCACGGGAAACATCGGCAAGGTTCTGCCATTGAATTGGCCATTATAAAATATTCTTTACTTTACAGAAACAAATAATTCTGTTTCCATGAGGGAAATGCAAAAGAAATGTTTCAATCCACTGAGATTGGGATCAGAAGAAAATAGATCCAGATCAATGTGAAAAAAAGACTTTTTAATTGACTTTTCTTTTTTTAATGACAAAAAGGAAAATAAAATAGGAAAACAAATTTTGTCCCACTTACTCCAACAAAGAAGAACATTCGTAATAAGGTGAACAGAAAAGCAAAAAATGTTGTTAACGAAATGAATAAAGTCATATATGTTTATTATAATATAATATGCATCTTATAGTATACAATGTTATACATGTTTTATATATTTATAAAATTTTGTATATTTTTATATTTATTTGTGTACCTGTCTGAGTACACAAAACCACACATATGTTTGTAGGTATCTGGCTTTTGTGTGTATACATACAAATACTCTATTTAAAATTGCAAATGAAAAGTAGATATTTATCTGACCTGGAAAATAGGCTCGCTTAAATGAAAGCAAATATATGCATTGCCAGCTTCTTGGGTGGCAGATTTTCCAATTTTGTTTGTAAAATTGAATATTCCCTATTAGCTGTCTCTTTGCACAGATGTATGTCTATTTCACAGGTTCATTTCAAGGAAAAAAAAAAGATTGAAATGTTTTTATACAAATGCAAATACACATATATGCAATTTATGTATGATGTATATCAGAGCTGAAGTTTACAGCCTGTTGTTCTTGCAAAGATTGCAATGTGCAGCTATTATTTTAATGGAAAGGTGAAAGTAAAAGAGCTGGTGAGTGATTTAACTCTTCAGGTATACAAAAGTCGGCAATAAGAAGCTGATGATGTAGTGATGGGTTCAGAGTCCTATGTAAACATGTAGCCAGACAAAAGCCCATCATTAACCCTCTGTAGATTCTGCACTGGTAAACTTGTTTGGTCTTTTTTTTTTTTAACAAAACATACACCCTTTATAGCCTTGGGTGTTTTTTTTCTGTTGTTGTTGGTTGGTTGGTTGTGGGTTTTTTTTTTCTTTTAGGATAGGTAATGACAAATGCTCTTTCTGGTCTTTAAACACAATTTATATTTCATTGTAGTAAGGGTTGAAAATTTAGACTGTCTTGTTTGTGCTACAGTGCTGTGCTTACAGCAGGGTAGATAAATCCTTTTTCATTTTCACTAGAGAAAGGGAGGACCGAATCATGACGCTTTCGTGTATTGCTCTACTGAGATGCCTCTAGTGCTTAGAGAAATGGAATAGAGCATTCAGCCACTGTCAAAGCATATAAACAAGCACTGCTTTCAGAGCATCCCAAGTTTGAGGGAAGATGAGTCCTCCCATGCCTTGTGTAGCTCTTAGCATTAGAAAGCACTCAGCCTAAGCTCTACTTCCAAAGGGATCCAGAGCCTTGGGGCTCAGTTCTTTAGGGAACAAGCAGATGGCTATATGCAGAAATGTTCTTGATGTATCTGGGTGTAGGCTGAGAAATTGGATTTTGCTTAGTTTATCTTTGTAGGACACTGTGAGGGCTGCAGACAAAAGAAGTGATTATTGCTTCTTTAGAGCTGAAATCATGGTGCTGTGTTCTCCCTGCAACAGTTTATTCCACCTCAAGCTCCAAAATCCAGAAGAGAGAGCAGAGTTCTCTCTGTTTTAGAGTAAATGCTGCTGATGAAGAAGAAAACAGCAGCAAACCACACACACCACTTTTGTCTGTGAAAGTGCTTTTCTGTTCACCTGTTAGTACTTAATTTTCAATTGACCTCCCTGTGCCTAATAAATCTGTGTATTATTCCAAATATAGCCAACAAAAGCCTGTAAACCAAGATCATGTGTATACTCATTGCTTTTTTAATTGATTAAAGGATAGACTTAAATTTCTAAATATTTCCACAAAATACTTAGTACTGAATGTTCCTTACAGGTAATATTTTTATCTGATTTCTCTGCTTCATTCAAGAGCCTGGTTTTGTTCTCCTTAGTCACATAAGCAAAGCTATTTAAGTAACAGATTTATTCATTTAAGTAGAGTAAGCAGTGTTGTTTTAGCTAAGACTGGACAAGTCACTGTTGATTTTATTTTTTTTTTTTGCACAATAGAACTCCAAGAAGAAACCTTTATAAGAACACATTTAAAATTGCATTTTTCCATTGGGGTGGTCAAATCACAATGGAGGCCACACTAATGCTTGCTCAGTCTTTCCTTGAACATCATTGTTTTTAATGCCTGAGTTAAGGATAAGTAAAATATGAGTAAAAAATCTCAGAAGATTTGTTGACAGATGTGTGTTTCTCAAAGAAAATTAAATTACCGTGTTTCTGAAGGAATTTTTACTGTAAACCCTTACTGGCAATAGCAAATTGATTGTTTTAAATGTAATCTTTGAATTTTTATTTTTTTTTAATGTATGAAATTGTAGTCTGAGAAGCGAAACTATTTAACGGGAAAAATTTCATACATGTAATTGCTAATCAAATCTCTCTTCAACAGCAAAGCATTTTTCAAATCCAGTGAAATTTTCTAATCGACTGCCTAGTGCTAGCGCCCACACACAGAGCCCTTGCCATGCCAACTCTTATAGCTACGGTCAATGTAGTGAAGACACCCACATAGCAGCAGCTGCTGCTATCCTGAACCTTTCCACCCGCTGCAGGGAAGCAGCAGAGATCCTCTCCAACAAACCACAGAGTCTGTCTGCCAAGGTAGGGTAGTCCAAGAACCTGGAGGGTGTGCTAGCTACTGAACTGTGCGAATAAACTGTCTTTCATGTTAGTGACTGCATTAAATCCCCCAAAAGGAGGCTTCTGTTTGCATGCTCTTTTGAAGAGAAGCAGAGAGAGATTAAAAAAAAAAAATAAAAAAATCAGTAATGCAGTGACCAGTTCTGATAAAACTACATAAATAGCAGGAATTATATTGTTAATTCTTTTCATAATTGAGCCCTAATTACAAGGGGGGAGTTTTCTGGGAGGAAAAAAGAAAAAGGTTATTTGAAATCCAACAACAATCTGTGGTGGGTAATGAGTAAGATCTGTTTAAGAGGGAATTTTTCTCCCTCTGAAACCTGCCATTAGTGATCATTTTGGAGACTGACTTAAAAAAAAATATAAAAATCATATGATTAATCAAGATGATATTTTGCTAGCAATGGAACAGAACTACCTATGGAGTCTGTTGTGTTTGGAGCCCCTAACAGTTTGGCAAGGTGGAGAGGGGGGAATAACAACTGACTTTGGTAACATTCCCCTTTCTGCTGGCAAGAGTGGAGAATCAGGCCCACTGCGTTTGGAGATAGATAATTTGGGCAAGTCTGTCATAATGGAAAGCTGCCTAATTTTGTAGATGTTTGTGTGGCTTTCGTGTTTTGTTTTCTGCTCTGCATTTCCTCACAGATCTTTATGATTTACAAATGGTGCTGTGTGAGCTGTGAGCCTTATTTTCTGTGCCATTACATAGTATTATAATGCTGATGAAAATAGACAAGATTTTCTTCTGATGACAGTGGTGTGGGAGCACTGTTGTTTATTATTTACATTAAAGTCACACATGTTCCACTGCAATGAAACTTTTGAAAGCTCTTTGTAGATAAGAGGGAGTCATTACAAGAACTTAAGGAGAAGTCATTGGGGAGTGAAAAGAGGTGCATTTGTGAAAACACAGCATAGCAGGTGTGCTTCTGCTGTGGGACTCTGGCTCATGATGTTTGCTCTGAAAGACAGATGATCTGTTTTTCTGCAAGTCAGTGTCACTCCACCTTATCCCTCCATTATGTGAGCCTCACAAGGCTCATTCTGGCTAGGTGTGTCTTCCACAGGTGTTGATCTACATTTTGGCTGAGGGTTGATTCACCACTACTAGGACGTTAGCTATTATTTTTTGAGTGGAACCATTAATTTTGCTACCAGCATACCTTGTTAGGTATTCTGAGCCTTGTGCCTTTGCAGAGTAGTATCCCCTAATTCGCTGCTTTTGATTTCTACTTTTGTGTGAAGTTTTGGATATTAAAATCAACATTGGGAGCTGCCACAGGGTAAACTTTTTTTAGAGTGTCTGCATGCATTCCCTGTGACTCATTATCTGTTCCATAGACTGCTCGTAGAACCTCTCCTAATGACAGATCCATCCTTGATATCTGCTGCAAAAAACGTTCTTCCATCAGTCTTTAATAGAGACTTCTTTTAGTAGGGAAATGGAAACTGATGCCAATGGTTGGATTAAATTGCTGCAGCAGCCTTTGGCTGACCTCAGCAATAGACCTTTGTTGCCAGAGAAGAGCAGTAAAGGGACCAGGCATAACCCAAAGATTTTCTCCTATGTACCTGCTTCACAGTTGCCAAATCATGGGAAAGGATTGAATGGAAGTGAACATAACAGTAATGATACAGAGGGGCACTTGGGGCACATAGCTGACTCCTTTTTCACAGCCAGGAATCCAGCCTGAAAGAAAATCACCTGCCTACCTTGCTATCTGCCTGCCTCCACTTTTGCCAGACTTTCTGGAGGGCATACTGCTACAAAGCATCTGACAGAAGAATCAGAATTAGCTTCTGGCCAAAATACAGACAAGTAAGCCCCAAACAGATTTGATGTCCAAAAGTACACAAAACACATTTTTATTTGGTTTTGGATATTTATTACCTTGATCATACAGGATTCAAACCAAAAATTTGTGAATTAAGTTGCCAGACTCTCCTCAATGAAGACACTTTCTAATTTTAAAATATGAAACAATAAAATGCTATTTATCAGTGTTTCTGAGTTGTTTTGTGGCTGGTGGTGGCCACAAATGTATATGTTTAATTTCTAGAATATCTTACAAATTTTTAGATTATTAAAAACCCCTCTTGAGACTTTATCTGTATTTGAACTCAAATAATGCAATACATTACTACATATTTCCTTTTTCTACTCGACAGCACACACATTCAACACATTTGAAAATAACTGTGTGGAGTGGCTATGTTCAGAGCCCCACAGTATCAAGTGTTTCAGCCCTGCCCCTTGAAACACCCTTTTATTCCTTTTTCTAAGAAAACCTGATTAGCATTGTCTATACTTCAGCAGATCAAAGCTCCTGACTTGTAAAGGTGTTTGAGCACCAGGCAGCCTTGCGGCAGTCCAGTCCTTGGCTCTTTACAGATGGGAGGCTGTGTGGTGGTAGAATAAGGATATGTAAGACTGCAGAAGAATTCCCAGGCTTGCTGGAAATATTTTGCCAGTAGCACAATTGTCAGAGATGTAAAAATATTGTGCTTCTAAGTTTTAAAAGCAGAACTTAAAGTTCAAACATTTCAAGTAAGTGGCATTTTCTTGTGTTTTCTCAAGGCATGCATATGTTGCCTTGCTTAAACAAGTGGGGAAAACAACAAAATGTTTTTTAGCACAAGTGTGTTCTCAAGTATCTCTTTTTCTTTTTACCTCTTAAATTATTTATTTCTTGCCCCCCAAAACATTGTCCCTCTCCTAGAAAGTCAGATGGTTTACCTGAATAGTCACCACTTTCCTGTATATACAAACAACCTTTAAATGAAAAAGTAAATGTATCCTATAACATAGTTCCAAATTTCAATGATTTAATGGATATTCAAATATGTATTTCTCATTCTCTACATATCAGTTCAAAAGGGAAAGTCCAAGACAACAAAAGAAAAAGAGAAGCGTAGCAAGGATAGAGAAGTAACATTCCATATTAACAGTACCACTGGCGAGAAAAACTTCCAAAGAGGACTTAATTATTCAAGGTGATCTGACCAACACCCCAAGTTTAAAAATAGTAATTTTTAAAATAAGCCATCAAAATAGTACATTTATTCTGAAATGAGCAGTAAAATGAATCTTAAACCTTATCTATGAATTATGTATAAGTTACACACAAAATAGTAAGAGCATCAGATACCTTGATGATATAGTCTTCAAAATAATTAAAATCACATTAATGTTGCACTGTCTGAGCCATTCAGCTCGGGACTGGAATAAACCTTTCCCCTGAATATAATCCCAGCCAGGCAGTTCTCCTGCAGTCAGTATCCCAAGCCATTCTCCTGGCTGTATTTGATTTGCAGTTTATGCAGCTTCATTCAGCTCCCATTGAAGTCAGCAGAAGGGTTCCCCTAGGAGGCTCAGCCTGCAGTTTCTAGCTCTGTGTAAGAATCCACATCATCATAACTTCCAGGGATCTCCCCTGTTTACAGCCCTCACCACACACGTCTCAGTGAGGTAGCTGCAAGCAATAGTTTATCTGTATTCTCATCACTACTGCTTGCCAAACATTTTGTTGACTGTTTTGGTGTTTTTCCCACCTGTTTAGACAAAATGGCATATGCACACTATGCCTTTAAATAAAACAACAACAAAAAAATGTAAAAATAAAATCACACTTGCTAAAAATGTTTAAAGTTTAAATTCTAGTTTTTTGAACAAAATTGTGTCATCTCTCCATTCTTGGATACTGATGGTGGTGAAAATTGCATCAATTATTTAAAAACTGTAGTTAGCACTCAGCATGTTTGTCAGGCAGTACTTTACTCCAAATACCTTAAAGCCTAAATACAGGATGCAAAATCATCCAAGAGTATCACTAGGTACCATCCTGTAATACTGCTGCGCATATTGCTCTCTAAGTACCTTCTTGGCTAGCTTTTTTTAATTTGTGAACTGCTCTGGGCATAAACTGTGACTCCATTTTTGTCTCAGATGTTGTTGGGCTGTTACAAGTTTTTCTCATTTTGACCCAAATTAATATTTTAATTTTCTACAGAAGTACTCAGTTGCTTAAATTTAAGTGTGAAGAATTGAGGACCAGGTGCACATGTTTTTGTTGGCTGGGAATAGGAAAGATTGTACCATTTTGGATGGACTTGTATTAAGAATATTATTCAGACACATGACAAGATAAGAGTCTCATTTACTCCCAATACCAGAACTTAAGAGCTCTTTTGAGCTTTCCAAGCCAGACTGAACTGCTGGGAGAATACAAAATCATTGATCATGTTGTTCCTTTGGACTTGCTTAGCATTAAGTTCCGTGGCTGATGCCAACCAAAGAAAACATGAATTCTCTTATATGTCATGGCACAATGTCTCTGATGTCACAGGTTTGAAATAAGATACATACAGACACAATAATTTACTCTTTCTGATCCAGCTGAGATAAAGCTTAACTTGTAATCATTACTGGAAACACACTTGAGAGTATTAAATGTTATGAGTGATCAGATGGACCAAAAGCACATGAAAAAATGGAGGAGAAATTTGACACAAAAATCTAGCATTCTTTATTTTCCTAGCTGTTGTAATTAGGTTCTAAGGACAGGACTTAACTAAGGACTAGAAAATATTCCCTAATATTTATGTCATGAGATAAGGCTGAAAAAAAGATTGACTTCATTTTACAAAACAGTTGGAGAGTATACAAACATTTGTTTGGTTTTGGTTTACATATTTATATTAGACTTCATTTTTGGTAATAAATTACTGTTTGTATCTTATCTTTTCACCGAATAGCTACTGGCATAAAAGAACTGTTCTCCCATCATTTTTCTTTCATGTTTTTTTCTGGAATCCTTTTACCAACTGCTTCTAAAACATGAGTTGGGGGGATTAGACTGTCACTTATGAGGTGGTAGGTAAGAAGTAACCTGAATTTAATTACCAGGTGTATCCTATCATGCTCATTGATTTTTCTTCATTGTTTCAGTGGATATTTTCCTGGTTTACACCAGTGTAAATATAAATGTGAGTAAGATCAAAATCAGGCTGCAAAGATTTACACAGCTTAAAATAAACATAAGTTAGGAAGTTAAAAGACACATTTTTGTCTTTGTTTTCCTTACAGTGTTAAGGAATAATCAGAACAGTTTACATTGTTTTAGTAGCTGTATTTTAAATATGTCATGATAAATGGATAAATATAGGCCTGTTCACACATGCACTAGAGTCAACACTAATAAGATCTTGCCTTCAGTGAGGAGAACACAGCCTTTACAAGCTTGAGCTAAGCGTAGTAAGTGCCATTTTCTGTCAGCATGTCAGAGCACTGCTCTAACATTTTTTTCCCATTTGCCATTTTTCTCTTTTTAGTTCAATTTAAAAATTGATGTAAAAATAAATGTGGTAAAGCAAGCAAAGGAGACATATTGAGAGGAGGGTGGGATCAGAGTAGAAATGTAAACTGGAGCAATAACTCTGACTTCCCTCTTTTTGCTCTGCCATTTGGAGTTTGCTAGGAAGGCACCAAAGCAATAGCTCTTTTATACCATTCTGAGTAAAATGCCATGCTGTGAACCTGTGATCAGTTCTGCAATGGGCAAAGGGGGATATTTTCCCCATGATTTTATTTAATTGTAGTGTGCATCTGTGAGCTCACTTAAACCCCATCTGCACACTACTTCACAAACACACAATCAGCCTTTCCTGATCAGAATTAAGTATGTGTTGGACAGCTCAACTTCTACATGAATTTCAGGCAAGTATTGAGAAAGCGTTAAATATCCCTGTTAGTAAATGTTCTGCTTATCAGTCAGAGCTCCTTGTGGAGGCTATTGGTATCTGTTTCTCAGAGAGAATGATTTTCTGATATTATTCTATGTCAAGTTGCATTAAGAAGGAAACCTTGATTGTTTTTGGTCCTTCTTGTTGCTGCTGTTGCCTTCTGAGTAGTTGATATTTTGTCAGTAGAGAGAATCTGCACTATTTATGGGTTTTGCACTATAAAACTACTGCAGCCCAGTCACATGGCTTCCTTTCCTAAGCCATCTGTCACAGAGGTCTGGAATTTTATGTGAATGTTGGTTGTGCAGACTTAACCCAAGTTTTTTTATTATGAAAAATGTCAGCAACTACAATATTTAGCATTTTACTTTACATTGGTCATTAAACTTGATTACTGTAGCTCTGTTTCATTGCTATAGTTACATATCAACTACGAAGCCAAAAAACACTGGGGCGATCATGGCAGAGTTGTATTGTCAGATCCTGGAGTGTGTGCTTGGCACTGATATAGTTAATATCTTGGATTTTTGTAACTAAGGTTTATTAATGCTGGTATAAAAATGTATTTGATATTATACAGATGGCATAAGATGTTGTGGTTACTAAGTTATTATCCAGGATAAGCTGCACTGTCAAATTCAGGGCTTAAAACTATCACAGGAGATTAAACTATTTACTAAAAAGGGGCAGAAAGATATAACAAAAGCGTCTTAGTATGAACATATTAGAAGTGTATTTACTTCCCATAAATATAATAAAACATCTCTCTCTTTAAGCTGTGTGATTGCAAATGTGAACTTGGCTGTGTGGGAGAAGCAAACATAAGAGGTGCCTGAGTTTCTGAACCAGGGACAAGCAGATGGCTTGGTAGTGCTTTGGTCTAGGTGGGCATCTGCATCAGGCTCATGGATGAAAAAGGGAGCCATTCTGGCTGAGTCAAGAGAGGTTGTCAGGCCTTAAATTGTCATCTACCACCAGTATTTTCCTTCTCATTCAGGAGATTTAATCAATCACATTTTACCTTTAAATTAGTCATCACTGGCAGTGGTAGAAGGCCAGGCTTGCACCCTCAGTCCAGCCAGCGTGGCCACATCACCCTTTCAGTACAGGGGAAGAGCTCCCTGTTTCACGACAACTCTTAAGATCCCCAAGCAAGGATAGGTTTCACTGCCCTATCTTTAGCAATTGGATGGGTGACTAATCATCATGCCCAGCAATATTTATTGGTGATAAAAAGAAAGGGGCTCCTCCTGCCAATGTCTTTCTGATGAAGAGGACTAAGAAAGACAGACAAACTTGGCCCCAGGTGTACCTGACTCTTTTCTATGTACAGCACAACATCCAGGTGATTCACTTACACCGTGAGTTTCCTATTATATTACTCAAGGTAGGAAATCTAGGTTTATACAGCTGTCTCCTACAGTTACACAGCACTGAACACATCTACCCCAAATTCCCAAGTGTTATCCATACTTTGTGGTGACTCAAATTAAAAATAGTAGTCATGACAATGAGCAGTGTTAAATTACAGTAGTCTATGTGTAGATCTCTGATGTGGCTATTTGTCTCCATAGTCTTTGAATGTTTTCCACATTATTCAGGAAAACACTGAACTAGACTACTGAGTAGTCTTCCAGAAGCCACATTTCATCTTTTCCCCTACTTTCCTTCAGCAAATGTTGGCAATAGCAAGGACTAGTCTTATATTCATCCCCATATAGAAAATATGTCAATATGCAGTGTAGCATATTAAGCATGAGGGCAAATTTGTTGTTGCTTACATTAGTAAATTGCACTTTAGCAGCTTTTTACCATTGCAAGAAGAGGAGTTTGTCCTCTTTTTTCTGTGATCAAATGGTGCAAGGCAGAGCAGAGACGTTTCCTTCCTTTGTTCTTGTACAGCCAAGAAGCATTTGACCCTTTTTGTAAGCAGAAGAGCTTCTCCCAGACTGGAAATAGAGGTTGGGTCTCTCCCCAAACCGCACACACCTTTGCAATTAGAGGCTGCTCTTTGCTGTACTCCCCAGGAAGCCAAGGGTTTGTTAACTCAGGCAGAATATCTCCATTACGGAGAACCTCCTCAAAATCCTCCTGTACCTCCCAGTCTAGTGGTCTCAGTGCAGATCTGTGCCTTAGTGGCCTAGTCAAATTATGCTAAAGGCAGTACATTATTTCAAGTGATGTAGAAAACCCTAATGAAAATTTCTCCTACTGTGCTACTTTTAGATGTATTTCTTTCCCCCTCCTTCTCCCCCTCCATGATGCAGATGTTGTAATATTTCCAGGGTGTGGGGGGAAGGGAGGATATGTAATAGTAATGCTGTTGATGACCTAAACAATACATTAATGCTTTTAACTGTGAATTGGGGTCATAGTTCTCTGTAACAGTGAAAAGATCAAGAAGATTTAAAGCTAAACTTTTTTTAAATAAAACTAGATTTAGGGTGTATAGGTTATGGTTTAGTGGCATCTTATTTAAATTCTACTTACTATGTTTAAGCTGAGATGCAGGGATACCATTACTGAAGCTACTCTTAAGTCTGCCTAAGAGTTGGACATTAACTGACATAAATCGAAAAGCTGGGTTTAGATTCAGATAAATTTAAATAAAAGCTTGCATTTATATTTATCCTTTAAAAGCACCACATGGTTATTTTACAGCCTTACCACGTCCATATCTAAACATGTTTCTATTTCCTGTTGCATGTCAGGGAGCTGAGATAGAAGTGGATGAAAATGGCACACTGGATTTGAGCATGAAAAAGAATCGAAGCCAAGACAAAGTTATGCCTCTCACTTCTTCCAGCACAGCACTTCCCACTCCCTCCTCTTCTCCTTTCAAAGCAAGTAGCATCCTGGTAAATGCAGCCTTCTACCAGGCACTTTGTGAACAGGAAGGCTGGGATACACCAATCAACTACAGCAAGACCCATGGCAGGAAAGAAGAAGAAAAAGAGGTATTTTTTCAATTTCTGAGTGACTTTTTCCCCTGCATGAGAGACCATATGATAGTCTTTATGACCATCTAGTTTAAAGGGAATCAGCTTCTACAGGTAGAGCTTTGTGAACATTGATCTGGTTTTAATGGTCTCTTGGATGGGATATAAAAAAACCCCATTACTCACTTTGGAAAATCTTGCTTTCAGAGCTTACTTGTTAATGTCTGTAAGTCTCTAAGGTAAGGGAAATAAAGGTTACCATCATTAGAGTCTGCTTTTTAAATGTTGTTCCTAATGGCTCAGTCTTGTAAGACAAACACCCAAAGAGACTAGCAATCACCAGGGAAAAAAGGAAAAACAAAACAAAAATAACCCCAACAAATAAAATCAAATGAAGAGAGTTTTTTCATGTTAAAACAAAAGAAAAACTTTCCATATCAACTCTTTAGACTTCTAGATAACTTGCTATCTAAGCATTTAAACTCATACTTAAAACCTCACCTGTAATGTTCTTTCACTGGAAAACTTTTTATTTTACATACTGCAATAAATTTATTCCACTGAGTCTTAGATCTCCAACTTGCAACTTATGTAATCAATCTTCTAGAGGATCAATTCCAAATCAATAATTGTCTTTATTTTGGTTTTGTTTCTGTTTTTGCTCTTTCATGTCTGTTTATCCTGTCTTGAAAACAAGGCAGCATAGTCCACTATGGCCTTTCTTTCTTGTTCTTCTACTTTGCCAGCAAGTTCGATTTAATATTTTTTTTCTCATGAGCCTGACTTTTAGGATATGGACTGCTTTCATTTTTCTTAAATCAGGAAGGGACCACCAGCTCTTTAAAAGGCTGATTAGATAAAAGCCTATGTTACAGCTTTCAGAAACAAACTAAAAGATGTCCTAATTGGAAGTTTTTATACTACTTACTCCTTGTTTGGTTTTATATATCTAGTAATAGAATTTGATCATTATATTAATATGAAATTGTCTTTTATCCAGATATCAAATCTGACACTTCAAGAAGACATAGATGGGGCAAAGCTATTTACAATTGAGGTTAGGGGATCATGGCAGCCAATCCAAAAACCACCTGGAATTTAAAGATAATTCAGTTGCATGAGGAAAAAAAATCTATCAGCACTGGGTAGATGGTTGCAATGTGTCCACTGAAAAAGCTTGCACTTCTTGGAGGCTGGGTTGTCTTGAACCCTTTGCAGTCTCCCCTTTGGGGCTAGTGATGGTCTTAATCTCACCAATACAAAACAATCCGTGTCCCAGGACTTTGGAGTGGGTTTGACCAGAAGCAGGAGGCTGAGGGCTCAGGCCCTTCCCCATTCATGCTGCATGATGAGCAAACACATCCAGCTCTGAGAGGACTGCCTTGCTGCCGGGATCAAGAGGTGTCACAGACTTGGCAGGGGACCTGTCATGTCACTCCTCCTCCCTGCTGCCATCACAGCTCAGAAAAGAGCCAAGACCTCCACATCCTTCCCCAGTCCATGCCTGACTTTCACAAGGCTAGGATGAGTGTCTGGATGTTTCCCTCTCTCTTTCCAGCACAGGGAATTGGAGGTAACTAAACTACCCAACAGGAGATAATGATCCAATGCACCCACGCACTGGTGCCCCTTGCACTTGGTGCTTTGACACTGTGCATTTTGTCCCTAATTGAGGATCTGGCCCCAGATCTCTGCTGTGAGATTTTGCTGTCCCAGGGAGCCTTGATACATCCAGTGATGACAGGGCCAGAGGCTCTGTTTTTAAAATCAAAGACTGGCAGTTATCCTTATGCAAAGAAAATGACTGATTATATCTATTTCTAATTCATTGTTATCTGGTTCATATGCACAACAGTTGCTTAATTTTGGTGGTAATTTCCAGAAAATATTGTCTCTCTCTCTCTCAGCAAAATAGCCTGTCCAGATGCCCCCTTAAAAAAAAAAATCTGAATTTGGAAAAAGCTCAAAATCTCTCCAAAAGGAAAGCGCTGAGAAATAACTAGAGCTGTCAGTTAGTTCAACTGTCAGTTCTCCAAAGATTTCAGGGCTTAAAAATGTTAAAAGTGCCAGATGCTATTATCTGTTATTCATGTTACCATTATGTTCTGGTCTTTGCTGAAATCAATATAAACTTCCATCTGTACATTAATGGAGTATCATTGCTTGCTTTCTTTCAGTGGTGTGCATGCATGAATACACACATGCTCTTTGCAGGAAATAGTAGTGCTTGGACCAATTGGGATGGTTCTGATTTTTCTTTTAGTCTGAAATTCTTTAGATTTTATTAGCATTTAACTGTAAATCCATTCAAATGGAAAAGGAAAAATTATACATACAGTTGGGCTTGACTAGCTGTGACGATCATCACCCAACATACCAGAAAGAAAGAAGTGCTAAAGGTGTTTTCCCAAAGGGTTATCTCTCCCTCTGAACATAAATAGCTAGAGAAGCATACAAGCCAAGATATAATGGTCTACTTTTAATCTTAAATGCAACAGATCAAAAAGCATTTATTCTTTATTTCTGATCTTCTGTGTTTCAGACAGATGCAACCCCTTTTGGGCCACATGTAGTGATGTAAGGTTCTAGAAAGGCAGAGTTTCAGTATTCCTTTGCCTGCATTTCCTTTGCACTTTCCTGATTTTGCAGCTTCTACACATATGAAATTTTATGTTGCTTGAATAACACCAAGTGTCCCTCAAGGAATTAAGAAAATTACTAAAGGTGACTAAAGAAGTCACCTATTTAAATGTCTATATATCTCTCTTACTCCCAAAAAAACTGTATAAAATTGTTGTTGTTTCTGTATGTGTGCCTATAGCTTTAGTTTAAAAAATTACAAATTTTAATAGCTCAATTCAGGAAATTCACCATTAAGATTTGAAAAAAACCTAATTAGAAAATGAAAATGCTGCAATTCTAAACCCTCTATATCAGTTATACTGGGGGCTACAGGTGTACTCCTGTCAGTCTTCACCATGAAATCTTGTTTTTATTAAATGACTCTGAAATTAAGCTGTGAACTGTAATACTGTAGTGTTTTGTCAAGCCTTGGATACACATAATTCTCCATCAGTCTGCTCTGTGCATCAAGTATCAGACAGTGACAGGATGAATAACTCTCTCTCACACACACACACACACACAAACAGAAAGTTTCTGGTCCATCATATAAAGAACACAAGTTACACATATGAAAATATTAACACAGCCTGCCGCACAAACAGTTATGGCAATTCTGGTGTGCTGCAGGGGCATCCTGAGGTACGTGACCCAGATCAGGATCACAGTGGAGTGCTTTTCAGCACCCCCTACTCCAGGCTTCTCTCAAAAGAAGTGGGAGAGGCTGATGTATGCCTGGTTTAGATACATAGGATCCAGGAAAGGCATGCTTTAAATTTTTAGAAAAACGCATCAGTTCAGTGATGCAGCTGTAGCCTGGCAAAGTTAGTTGTCAGACAGGAGACTGATAAACCACCCTTCTTTAACCTCCATTAAGTGGAAACCATTTTACCTGTGTTTTTTGAAGTTATTTTGACATCTGATCCCTTCTAGCTGGCAACAGGGGGTTAGCATTTTTTCTTGTTTCCTTGGGGAGATTTTGATTTTACAGTAACTCGTACTGGTGACGATCCCTGCTTGCACCTCTATGTTTGTAAGAAAGGTAGGTCAGAACTTGTGGATAGAAGTAGTCAGGAATTCAAATACCCATGGCAAAATCAACCCTATACGCCACTGCCAAAATTACCCTATATGCCACTGGGAGCAAGATTTACCCCAACTTCGGAAAAGTATCTTTGATGTTTCTTGGATCTTGAACAAAGCTGACATCCATTTTTCCTCTTTTGCATTTTAGCATTTTATTTCCATGTTTGGAAGACTATCAATCATTTATTATTTCTGCACTAACATCAAGACCTTCTGTAGTTGCTAATTTTCTCTGTTGCTCCTTATCTGAACTTCTCCTTCAGAAATATAATTCCCCAAGCCTGAAATATATAAGGGTTTTTCTATTTATTTAAAATAATTATTCATTAATTACTGTGAAAGAGTGTTTAGTAAAGCTGAATATATGTATTTTTGCTTTCTATATTTGTATCAGATTAGATTATTCTCAAACAAATTAACCCCACAAATGTGGTTGAAAAAATCAGTAGTAATTGATACAGCAATAATATGGCATCATTTCTATATGTATGTGAAGTGTGAGTTACAGTAGGCAGTAGGTAGCCAGCAGCAGAATGCAGAAGAAAGTCATATTGAGGATCCAGCCTCCAAACAGGCAAAGATGAGCTGCCAGAACTGAAGACCATATGGAAGCTTTATCAGAAGAAACACCCCTGCAGAGCTTACAAGACCCAGGAGGCAGAAACTCCATTTTCAGTCCAGATTCCACTCAGCCCTGCACTCTGTGTTAACAGCTCTGCAGACAAGCCTGCTCCTCTGTCCTGGCGCATTTGTCAGCTGCACAAGCCCAGAGCATCCATGGCACCAGCACCGTGAGTTCAGCAGAGGCTGGGACCTTCCCCTCTCAACCATGGGCAGCAGTTTGTGCTCCTACAGATGGTAGTCTCTGGGAAACACCTGAGTATTGGAATGGAATCACAAAACCAACGTGAAGTCCAAGAAGGGATTCACAGAGGTCTGATAATTGATGCTACAAGCTTTGGAGAACTCTCAAATGATAAAATAGCTACAGAACATCCCCCCAGAAAGAAAATACTTATCTTTCATAAAGATAATAATAATTTAAGGCATCAAGTCTCCAAAAAAGTAAAAACCAAGTTGTTTTGAAATGATAAAAGAAGACTTTTCAGAAAATAAAAATGCAATTTCCTTCCAGGACTCCAAGTTTCCAAAATGACTTCCCAATGGAGTGAATGCTCATGATTCATACCATCCACCAAACAGCATGGTATCAGGGATGATTTAGATCTACAAATAGTAGAAATCAAGAACTACCCTTAGCAGCCTGCTGTTAAGAAAGCTTCAAAGTTGTTTCGTTCTTTATGTTTTTTATTTTAACAGGAATCTGCTCTTTTAATAAGATAACAGGACATTCCATTCCACAGACCTAAAAAGCTTTGCATTAACATTTGCTTATGTAAATAACACTTTTAAAAAGTTATTATTGCAATTTTGTAATTCATGGTGCAGTGGTCACCATTTCAACTGCATTCAAAAGTCAGCAATGTACTTACATAGCAAATAAAAAAACCACAACTGCCAAAGTCTGGTTTGACTCTACCAACAACCACTTTTCTTTTCTCTGTGTACTTTTCTTTGGCCTTTATCACAATCTTATAAAACAAACACAAATTTCTCCTATAAATGGATTAAACTAGCATCTGCTTTCAGAAATATTCACACAACATTTCTAAATGTCTGCCTTTAAGAACCTGAAACTATGATGTACTAAACTTTCTTAATTTCTCTCCATCATTTATTTTTAAATTTTTATTTTTGTTTTTATGTTTACAAGAGGTTATCTTCTTGCCATGGCAAATTAAATTGTTTCTTGAATGTGTGAGAGGACTTGAAGAGAAAAACCTTTTGTTACATTCTCATCTAATATTTCAGAAAGATCCAGTGAGCTCTCCAGAAAACATGGAGGAAAAGAAGTACCCAGGAGATGTCTCCATACCCAGTCCTAAACCCAAGCTCCATTCAAGAGATCTCAAAAAGGAACTCATCACGTGAGTCACAAAAAATGCTGCATTTCCTTTGCCCTGGTAAAGACTGCCTATGCTGCTGTTCTGACTTCTGTTTTGAAGTAGATTTGCAGGAGACTTGCACAATTCCCTGCCAGTAGTTAGCTCCATATTGTGGATATGCAGACATGAGGTTTGGAACTGCAACAAGCCAGAGTGTGCCTAGGGGTCTGGATAGATTAATGACTAAATTTATACTGGGTGCGACTCCTTATTCCTCAGATAGATAGGTAACTAGTGGGCACTTGCACTTAATTCCTTCTACAAAACACAGTTTCATAACATGCTACAGATTGCCTCTGCTAATGCTTACATAATTAAATAAACTTTAACTGAACAATTGTCATTATAGACCCATTGCTTAGAACTTGTGTAGAAGCAGTTAGGATTTCTCAGACAGAAAACACTCAGAGTTCATAAAAAGACAAAATACAGTAGAGAATGGGGCTTTCCAACCTGTAGGAAACAGGTTTAAGTCCTTCACCTGCTTCCTTCCAAGCAGAATTAGTTATTTTGTCCTGCTGAAAATCCAGTGGCTATAGAAATTCACGCCCTGGGACTATAGGTTAATATTCTCTTTTCCCAGTTACTGAGATGCACTTGCTCTGTCTTAAGTTCCAAAACTTTACTCTCTAGAACAGCAAATAAATTCTATTAAATCTGTCTGCATACAACAGCTTGCTTCAGTTTAGAATTTTTCACTAGAATTGTCCCAAGCAGCTCATAACACAAGTCACTTTTTAAAAATCTCACCCAGGCTCTTCACAAAATCTCTTTGGGTTCACACCAATATAATTTTGATATTAACATAGAGTTTTCACTATAACAGTCAACCAGGACTCAGCAATCATTTATGGCACATATCTTTTTGTCCCAAAGCAGAGCAGGTCTCTCTGAACAAGCGTGGTCCATATCACTTAGTGATGATAGCCCATAACTGCAGGCTCACCCATGAATAAAGAAGTCACGTCATGCCAACTTGTGTCCTGCTCTCCAGACTCAGTGGCACTGAAGCTGTTAGAGCTGCCTCTGTCTCTAGAATTTACATTTCCCTGGGGCAAGCTGCTGTGAAGAGCAATTCTTTCCCCTCATGTCATGCAGTCTGCATGTTGTCTACTCACCACATTATATCTGCAGTCATAGTTCATGACCTAAATTGCTACAGGTCAGGTTGTCTTGCCTCTTCTTACGGAACAAATGCATACAAAAATTACTGAGAGTTTATTTGCTGAAGGCTATTGGCTTTTCTTTTGTAGTATTTATTCCTTTGTCATACTGACCTGGTTTGAGATACCTGTAATATACTTTTCTCCCCTCCTAAATAATTACACCAAAGTATTTACTAGAGAAATTATTAGCTTACAGTGGTTCAAAAGTATCTAAAAACAGGTATCTAAAATGTAATTGTGCCAAAATTAAATAAAGAATAGTTTTCATTTATCAGAAGAATCCGTAGGCAATATAGAAATCAGACTGTATTCTTATGATCCCACTGAGCTCAGATATTTTGCTGAAAAATTCAGTACAGTTGGCTCCATCATGAGGAAGCTTTTAAAATGACATAAGCACTTGCAGAGAAAAATTTTGAATGTGGTTAGCACAGTTGGAGCGAACTACTGTATGAATCCCACTATCTAGCATGTGCTTTCTATTTTTCCATGTACATTCTGTTGGCTATAACAGCATTGCTCAGGTTGAAATGGGCTGTAAAAATGAGGCTGATGTCTTCCAAAGGCTTTTTTACAGATTTGAAAAACTTCCTAGCATTCTGCCAGCTCAGAGAAAATAGCCAGGTGAGCATATCAGGCACCCCTTTTTTCATTGGCATGGAGCACTAGCTAACAGTTTTTGTGCAGCATCTGCTTGCCCTTTATATTCACATTCCCAGTAAAAGAAAAACAGTTCTCTAGAAGGCAACTCTCTAGGGTTGGTGTTAGAGTGTTTCAAAGTACTGCACAAAGGTGTATTTAATTCACCTCCCCACCCATGCACAAGTTGCATTTCTTGGTATCTTTCCTCGTTTGCAGAGGAATGTATCCCAGCTTGACTTCAGTATTACAACTGAAAAAGGGCTGAGGAAAAATAGAAGCTATAACATCTTCTCCAGCATGCCTGCATCTCTTGGTTTAAATGAGTATATCTGTTCTGTTTAATGTACACCTGGTTGCAGCCAGGATAGGGTTAAATTTCACAGTAGCCGTGAAGTGGGGTGGCTGGGACCTGGGGGTTATTCTATAACCTCACCCAGGGAGGTCTTCCTCCCAGTCAAGTAAGCTTGGCAAAGGGAGTGGTTGGGTAACACCAGTTCTGTTCTGAAAAATCATTTGCCTATCTTGTGCACTTTCTTAGGGATATTTTTGCTGTTACCATTCATTTTGTTATCTCATTGCTGTTTCCAGTCATTTGTTCTTATCTTGAGATGTGGCTTTCACCTTTTGTACCTCCAATTCTATTCTCCAACCTGCAGGGGAAGGAGGAAGTGGGGGGCAAGCAAGCAGCCTATGGTTTACACAGTCTTGGTGGGAACACTAATTTGGAGGGTATCATTCCCAGACCACAACAACCACCTTTGTATCCCTTCTCAGTTCAGCTGAGTAACAGCTTGAGAAAGTTTTGTTCTCTTTCAGAACTTCAGATATGAGATACTGACGTGCTCTCTGTTCTGCAAGCAATCCTACCACCTTTCTCACAAGTATTAGTAAATAAATATTGGATATGAATCTAAAGAAAGTGCCTTATTTTAGCCAGAAGTTAAAGAAATTATTTTAAATATTACTGTTCTCTGGCCTCCAGTATGTTATACTGGAGGTCAGATCAGAAACTTCAGCTCCAACATTTATGAATTGCTGTGTAAATTTTGTGCAATAATAAAACAGTTTTTTTAAGAACCCACTTTATAAGCAAAATACCAATGCAAAGGTAACTCTACACAGATAAAATAAAAGTTTGAATTATTTGCATTGTGAAAATAGAAAAATTCTTTCCCTGTGTCAAGTAATAATTAAAAACTAGAAGTGAAGTTTTTCTAGATTACTGCAGTGTCGTGACAGTGTGTAGTGATGAACGTGATTGCCCTAAGAATCATTACATAATTCACTGCAGAGTATGGTGAACTATGTGGTCTATTACATACACTCTAATTTCTCATTCCTTCTTCTCTGCATAGCTGTCCAACCCCAGGATGTGATGGTAGCGGCCATGTAACAGGAAACTATGCCTCACACCGCAGGTAAGACACAACAGGAAGCCTAGAACAGGAAATAGAGCTACTTCTAACTCTTGTCATCTTTGAACCTTTTTGTACTAACCATGGACAAGTGTTCAAAAGCAATTTGCAGAAAATAATCCACAGAGAAACTCAGCTGTTTTTCCTGATTTTGTTATATTTGTGGACGTGGGGACTTAATACACTGAGGCAGTTAAGCAGCATATGCTTATTTCTGTAGCTGCATTTCTCAGCTGAGACCTGCAGAAAAATAATTTAGTGAAGTTTGCATTTCCCTGAGTGTACAAGCAGTCTCTATACAAATGCTGTTGCATGTGACTATAAATGAGGTTTCTGCATACCTCTTTATGAATGGCTTCGAAATTCATAATCTGCTATTATAACCTGAGGATATTAAATATTTTTTCTCAAAATAGCCTACTGTCAATGTAGGTGTTGAAACAACAATTTCCTGCTTTTCCCTTGGGAGCAGAATGGAAGTGTTTTCTGCCTTCTACCAACCATGTGAACCAGATCCTCTAGCTGTCCTTGATATAGGAAACATAAAGTATGGATTCTGTGTACCACTGTCCCCTCATAGCAAAGCTTTACAGGGGCTAGAAACCTTTGCCCAGAAACCAGTTTTCTTAGTGATTTAAGAACTGCAGCCTTATGCTGGTCCTTCTTTGCCATGAATAAATATTTGAGAGTATAATTTTAACCAACAGAAATCATATATTGTCTGGATGTTGATGTTTTAGATACAAATAAATGCTTTGGTTTGGTAAAATATTTCACATCAGGTTTTCTTTTCAGTGTTTCTGGGTGCCCATTAGCTGACAAGACATTAAAATCCCTTATGGCAGCTAACTCTCAGGAGCTCAAGTAAGTATTGACAATAGCACAAATGTTATTGGTCTTTATCTTTGACAAACATGTTCCCTGTGTTATTAAAGCGGTAAATTTGAATTGCTCTGAGCAATATCAAACCTTTTTCTGAAAAGTGGAGTGAATTGGTTTGAAAGCTTTTGAGTGAAATAAAGTTTACTTTTCTCCATTTGTCTTTCTTTATTCTTGTACCCCTTCATTTTCATTAATTAATCAGGGCCTGGGGGGACAAAATTTGTGGACACTAAGAAAGATGCAGTTTTCTCAGTATTTCTGAATTAGAGAGGAATAGAAAATATCTAATATGTAAGACATATCTGGCAAGTGATCCAGATAGAATTAATTTGAATTATTTGGTAAGAAACAAAACTAGTTAGAATAAATCTAAAAATGAGACCAGAATACCTGCAAATCGTTTTTATTTGTCACTACCCTATACTATGAGTTTAATGCCATTGAAGCAGGCATCAAGTCATATGATTTTGTGCTGGCATAATTCTCACCATGAAATGTCACTTACAAAAGGACTGTGCAGGCTTTGCTATATAGACAGATGTATAGGGACATATGAATATTTCAAAAATCTGTAGTGAAGAGAGGCACTGGCAACCAGTCATCTAGTTATTGAATTGGCTTTGTCAATAAGGATGTGGGGAAAAGGGAAGGGTAATTAGGGTTCTTTCATAGCTTTCCCTCTGCAACTTGTAAATTGGATCCCATAATAGATGGCTTGGAAAAATTCATGAATGCATGTAAAAAGGGGAGAACCCCGTGACTGTCCTTTCTGTCCTTTAGGTTCATCCCTAGTCCAGATAGAAGAAAATAAAGTCTGATCATGGCACTATTTTCCTTTTCTAGTGGTATTAATAGCAGAAGTGACTACATTTAGGCTTGGAGCAGTGTTTGGCTTCCCCAGATCAAATGCTAGTGGTCTTATTCCCTAGCCTTTCAACTTCAGTTATAATTGAAATGCTGAACTGATGAGGTTCAACTATGAAGTTGAATGCACAGGAGATGCAGCAAAATAACAAAGAAAGACCATTTATACAGGCAGCTGTCCAAAGCATTTCACAAAGCCAGTAGGTAAACTGGCACACTGGTACAATGCTGCATTTTTTGACATCTCTGATCCTCAGAGGTATAAAATTTAGGTTTAGTTTGTTTTAAAAGAGCAGAATAGTTAGCAAGGAACTGGCTTACAAAAATGCTGACAAATTTGAAGTCATTTGCTGAGTCATATATATTTGTCCCTGCTTTTATTGGCTTTCTGCCATACAAAGACACTCACACAAATATTTTGAATAGTTGCTCCTCATGCATCACCCCCCCGCCCCATTCATGTGTGAATAAGTAAATTTGCATACCAATATGGTTATTTTTCCACTAAAGCTTCTAGAGTTTTGGTCATGCCATAAGGAAAGAGGAGCAACAGCATATGACTTAAATGACAAACTGCACACTGTACGCCATGTATAATAAGTGAGTTGTGAAAGACAAAGTCAAAGTTCATGGACATTTCACAGACAGAAATATGTTGCATAACGCAGTTAGCATTTAATTTCAATTAACTAGAAAAAGAGCAAAAATCAAAATCTGTTCACAGACAATTTGCAAAAGGAAAAAAGGCTAAATAAAATTATTTTTCACAAATGTACCACCTTAATTTAGGTTCTTGCAAACGTAGTTCAGGTGATGTTTTGAACAAAACTTTGATTCTGTCTAAATTAAATCTTTCTCCAAAATGCTGCAATCATGCTTGTGCTGGTATAGTGATATCAATAGTTAATTGTAGCATTTCTGTGTGAGCAGAGGGCATAAATGCTCATAGAATCAGGCCAGGAAAGTACCCTCATGTAGTTAGGCATGAATATGAAAAAGCTGTGTATTTTTTCCAAATGTTATTCATGTTTAATTTGCCAGAATCAAGATAAGATTTTGGCTTTAATTATGAAACTCTATGCCAGCAAAGATACAAGGCTTCCATGTGATCCACAGTTTGGAAATAAGGAAGATCTGCTCAGAAAGTGGGCCTGTGACTCAGATTCAAGAAAATTTCTATATGAGGGTTCTTGCTGCTCAGAACAATCTGAGGTGGTCAATTTAAAAAATAAGTTTGATGATGTCTCAGATTTTAAAACTGAAAGGGATAATTGTGGCTGATATACTGTTTAATCAAAGAGCTTGCTTATCAAGCCCTAAATAATTTTAAATGTGTACTTTACTTACAATTCAGAAACTTTTAGGAATAGGTGGTCAGTCCTACCCTTAGACTCATTTCTGCAGTGGTTAAATGCCAATTTTTAGGAGAGATTTGAGCAGTTTTTCTACATGGGTTCCACATAAACATTGATACTGATTTATATTACATAGGAAGTGTAACAAATTTCAGAAAATGGTTTTCTCAGTTGACCTCTATGGGTTTGCCTTGACTACAGTTCATATCCAATATCTCTGGTGAGCTTTTGAGGGAGAAAATGTACCAGAAGTGCTCCTAAGCCTGCAGCTCAGCATTTAAATTTTACTTCTAGCTGTAGTCCATCTTCCTAAAATAAAGCAATCCACTTGGAGAAAGTGACAAAATAGGAGGTACTCAATGCCCATTTTCAAGAATTTATAAGTGAAATCATTGAGAGATTTATTTTTGAATAACAAATTTGGAAGAATTGTAAAAGAACTTGCAACCTACACCCATTTGAGGGTTCACATCTCTTAATTTGATGTCCTGAGACCTCTGGACCTTCGATGTAAATCTTATTTTCTTGGCTCTGCACAAGAATTGATTATAGAGGATGACTCCCTGAGCTGGGGCACCAGTCCAAACACCACTTAAATGCTGACAAAATTCCCCAGCATTACTGATTGAAAGGCAATAGGTTATTGGTGCCTTTTGTGTTCTGGAATTTCACAATCCATACAAAGATATAACCAATATTTAGAAAACCCAACCCAGCTGTCAAGATTAAGAGTCTTGCTAATGAAGCTTTTTACTTACTTGTCAGTAGCCCACCTGAAATATCCTCTCACACTTTCATTAGTCCTGACAATATCTCAGCCTGAAATCTTCAGTGACCTCCAGAATAGCTTGGACTCCGATCCAGCTGGAAATCTGTCTGCTGCCAGAAGTGGTGGTGCCAGATGGGGTGATATAAAATTTAGTTCAGTGTCCTCTATAAGTATATTCACAACTCCCAGACTTTCAGATCTGAATGTCTCACACAAAGAGCTTTTTTTGAATTGAAGTCCACCTCCAGTCTATGCAGGGAGCCCTTCCATCTGTGATCATCAGATAAAACAAGTAGCCAAAATTAATTCCCTTAGTTTTTGGCAGGTGTTGTGGATTTACTTGTGAGCATTCACACTCTCCAGACATCTGCCCTTGCTGCCTGCTCCACATGACATTGTGCCCAGCCCTTGTCCCACACTTAAACAGGTCAGCATTTAGTTCTACACAGTCACGCATGTACTGGCACTCTGAAAACCCCCACCTTTACCTTTGCTGTCAGTGTGAGGCAATTCATTCTGCCAAAAATATTTTGTTCACTAAGTGTGGTTATGAAATGTTTTGATATTATCTTTAAAAAAAAAAGTCACCCCTTTCTTCATTTGAAATAATTTGCTGAATTCTACTTGAATCAATGCATAATTTGTTCATGTCCAAAAGAAGTCAGATTTTTGACAAATTAATTGTTCACAGAAAACTAGTTTTAAATATTCTGTGAAGAGATGCACCTGCACACTCAGATGTGCTATTACCATTATATTTGTAGGTGTTTTCCATGGCAGCCTACCAATGACAAGATGAAATCACGAATCTCTTTAACTCAGGAAAGATCAGTAACAACTGAGACCCTTAAGAGCATATTGAACCCTGCAAGTTTCCTTAATTGTTCAGTACTACATTATTTGGTACAACTCCTTATGTAATTCTGAACTCTGTAAAAATAATAGCATTTCAAAGTCCCTTAGGGTTTCTTAGTACAAGAACTTTGTGCCGTATAATACAGAAACATAGAAAAGGATGGCATAACTCCTAAGGCAAATGTTTTTTGGTGCTGCTTTGCTTGCTGAGGTATGTTAATATTCTCTAAAAAATCCTCAAACCAAACCACTCCACAACAGTCTTAAAAAAAATTTAAAAAAAGAAAGAAAGAATGAAATCTCTGTACTTTTGAGATGGAAGGTGTTACCAGTGAGGTCCTGCTCCAAATCCCACAGAAGTCAGTGGAAAGACCAACTAACCCAAGCTGGCTTTTGGGGCACAGCAAGCAAGAAGCCCACTCTGCCAGACTGCTGGCAAAAGCACAGTAACCAGCAGGCGTCTTTCTTTTTATTGTATGGATGTTTCATTATTAAAAATTCATATTTGGAAAGGTTTTTTTGTGGCACATACATAGAGAAACCCCTTAACTATGAGAAATAAGCATAATCCAATTGCTCAGCTGAACACCCAACTGAATCTCAAGAGAGAAAGAGATGGTCCTGCTTTATGCTTACAGTGCTAGAATACACAAATTATTAAATTCAAATTTTGGCTACCATCTACTGCTTCTCTGCTTTCATCTTCCTTTCTGCAAATACTGGCAAAGTGCTTATTTATAACTCTACCTGAAAACATCATACCAATAACAAACAAACAGATAATAGCAAATTTACAGATAGATCTATATCAAGCTGTTTTTTTCTTCTCTTTGCAATGCTGATTCTGTATAAGGAAAAATATTTGATGCAAACATTTATATAAACTAATTAAATCAACACATCATATACAATATATTTCACATTCCATATAAAAAAAAAAACCAACAAAAACCAAAAAACCAAACACCTCCCAAAAAAGGGAGTCTGCTTATATGAGAAAAACAAACCCAAAACAGTGAGAGGTAGGTTTAGTTATTCAACAAAAGCTCCACTGTTCTTTCTTCCACTCTAGACAAAATATAGATTGTACACATTATTTACTCTGTATCTTTGTGACTGTATTTTGTAAGCTTCCTGAATTATTCCATAGGTGCCCAACACCTGGCTGTGACGGCTCTGGCCACGTGACAGGGAACTATGCATCCCACAGAAGGTAACAACCATCCCATCACAGGGGGCTGCAGTGCTCAGGGCTCTCGGCTGGCAGCAGCAGAAAGAGGTGGCTCTTATTCTGTGTGCTTCTTTCAGCTTGTCTGGCTGTCCTCGTGCCAGGAAAGGCGGTATCAAAGTCACTCCTACCAAGGAAGAAAAAGAAGAACCTGAACTTAAGTGAGTAAAGAAGCAGGGGTCCACCACCAGTGGAGGGGGGGGAATGGCCTGGGAGAGTTCAGGACTTGAGGAACCATAGGGAGATGCCCCAGTTACTCTCAACTATGTGAGAACAGTGCCCAGAGCTGGAACCAAACCAAGTGTTTCTGCTTCTTGTGGAGTTGGTGGAGTCCATCACCTAGGAGACTGAACAGTGAGGAAGAATTGCTGTATCTACTTGTATTGCTCCAATTATTTTAAAGAGTGCTATGCAAGTGCCAATTGGTTGAAAAAAATTGGAAAAATGAAGCAAAATTATTACTGAGGTGAAACATGTCAGCTAATTAAATCAGAGTGACACCTTAAAAATATGTTCCAGAGAATTTAAATATCTGTAAGTCTCATGTCTTTTCTATATCTATGAATGAAAATTTCACTTAAAGTGAAAACTGGAAACTCAGCAGAGATTCACTATGGTCATGGCTTGAATGCACATTCCATTAAAACTTGTAAATGATAACTGCCAGAATATAAAAGTGAAGACTTATTTGTATGGAATGCTGTCTTAATATTTGTTAATGATATATGCGAAACTGCTTAACACTGACAGAGCAGCACAAAAAATTCCCTCTCTTTTCTTTGCAAGTATTTGCATGGATTTCCATGCAAGTTTTCCTGTTACAGGAACCCACCCTCTGCTTCATACAGAAACCAAGGAGACATACAGAAAGGAGACAATGTTGACTTTCCATACATTTGAAGAAGTGTGATTTATTGCCCGTGATAGAATTTCAATTTTCTTTTCCTGTAAAATACTATCTAAATGAATGTCTTATTTTCTTAGTCTCAACAGTTGTATTTTAAATTGCCTTATTTTAAGATCAGCTGAACCCCCATAACCCAGCTTGACAAGAGTTGGATGCCCTGGTACAGTGTGTTACCAGGGACCAAGTCTTACTCCAATAAAGCAAGGTAGCAGAGGCAGCCAGAATTATTTTCTCGGGATTTTTTGAGACTGTCTTTGTCTGCTCTCTCTAGTGAAAATGAGGGTTCTTTTGCTGTGTTTCTGTAGATGCCCAGTGATAGGCTGTGATGGCCAAGGTCACATATCAGGTAAATACACTTCTCATCGCACTGCTTCTGGTTGTCCTTTGGCTGCCAAGAGACAGAAGGAGAGTCCTGTCAATGGGTCTTCGCTATCCTGGAAACTGAACAAACAGGAGCTGCCACACTGTCCTTTGCCAGGCTGCAACGGGCTGGGTCATGTTAATAATGTTTTTGTCACCCACAGAAGGTATAACTTTGTGTTTTCTCTTTTCATTTTTCCTTAACATTCCACTCTGAATTGGCAACATGTGAGTTTAGAGTCAGAATAAATTGTGCTAAAGTCTTTTGAGTAATTACACTGCAGCTAAAGTAATACAAAACAGAATTACTTTGAGAGACTTAAACTTTTGTGTCTTTTTCTATGTTCCCATTGAAGCATGACTTTCCAAGGTGTTCAGATTAGCACAGTGCCTATGCATTTTAAAATTAAGTAGAGTCCTTTCCTAGGGAAATATGGAGTTGTACCTGCAAATCTTCCAAAGAAAAGAGAAATATCATTGAAATCTCACCAGAAGAGCTTTAGCCAAGAGTCATTAATTTAATCTTTCTACCAGTGGAAAAGTTATAAACTTTGTATTTAAGCAGCTAAAGTTACACAAAGAAAAAAAACAATAAGAATGCAGTTCTTATATGGATTAAAGAAGTTTGGAGTTAAACAAAGAAAATTATCCTTGCAGAGAAGAAGTCACACATATAACTAACAACAATAAATACCATCTATAACTGTGAAAAATAATAATCTGACCATATTGAATCAAAAATAATCAGAGTCTGGTTGGCAAGTTTGGTTTTTGGTCTTTAACAGTAAAGTCTACATTCTCTGTCTCCTTTGCTTTGTTCCGAACACTTTGAGCCAACTTCTCCAAAATAAGAAATGCCCATGGTCATTTGAATAAATTCAGTCAGAGTCCAGTGTTATCCTAATTTTATTTCCTACATTCCATCCAAAAGACTTTTCATTAGGACACTACTCTAAGTCTTTTTAAAGACACTACTCCAAATTGTGGCTAATTAAGCAAGTTGCAAGAACTGTATTTTAGCTGGTAGCAATTCATGGTACAGATGATTCCTGTCCTACATAAGACTGGGTCACTCTCAAGATCACATTAGTTAGAATGATGTAGCAAACATAACTTTGTTTGATATCCTTTCCTAGGACATTGAAACCTAACAAGTAACTCATGGCTTTCAAACAATCTCCCAGTTAGCTATCTGCTCTGGACAGAGATAATAAGCAGAAATTTAGAACTGAAGAACTAGCATCTTTCCCTGTATAGCTTTTAGCCAAGCTAATGAAAGCTTAGGTTTTGCTGTTTTGTTTTTTTTTTATTTTTCCCCCCCAAAGTAGAAATGCCATGTCTGTTAGGATTGTCTTTTTAAAAAAAATTTTTACACACACACAAACATACAGATCAACCATTTTCCTGTGGAACAAAATTTTCCCTCACTCCTTACTTGGATACACCTAAAAACAAATCCTTCTGCCAGTTCTTCAGTACATAGGTATTTCTTCTTTGTTATTTATAAAGATAGTATTAAGACAGTGCAATTCCTCTTAGGCCTTTAGTGGGCTATAAAAATTGCCTCAGATAATTACCAGCTGATGAAATTGTAAGCTTTGAAATAGCAAAATGTAATTTAATGTGAACAGTGGTTAAAAAGCAAACTGACTATATAATGGAACCATTCAAAAAAGCTATTACAGCCTATAGGGTATATCCAGAGTTATTATTGTATTGATCATTATTATGTATCAACAAAGTGATACAGTAATTGGGCACTGTGGACATCATCCCATTAACTAATTTTTTTTAGGATAGTAAACTTGCCATTTTAAATACCGTACTCTCCTCTCCTTTGGAGCACAATCCCTTGATAAAAACAGTTTATAAGTGTTTGAATTTAAAGAATTCTGTAAATGTATCTTCATATAGCTTAACAGTAGCTGCTACTGCAATTTTGATTATTTTGAAATATGTTTAAGAGTTGTTTACTCACAGATTGAGATTTCTGTGCCAATTTTCTAGCTGGAATATACAGCTAAATGACTCTTTATGAGTTATGTCATTCCCTGAAGCCGTGCTATAATGGAGATACTGATGTGACCTTAGGTACAGAGGTCTGTCCAAGTGCATGATAATATTGCCTGAAAGGATTGTTGCCATTTTCAAGTGGGTGCTAATGTTTTTTTTCCTATCTGTTTCAGCCTGTCTGGTTGTCCTCTGAATGCACAAACCATAAAAAAGGGCAAAATTTCGGAAGAATTAATGACTATCAAGCTTAAAGCAAGTGGCGGTAAGGATATCTGTAAAAAATGATGACATTTATTTAGATAGAAGGGCCCTGACTCCCATTTATACTTGTGCCCCTTTATGCCATTCTGGCATTAATTCTCACTACTTTGTCTCTAGCAATAAAAAATCTCAACTAACAAAAAATATTTGCATGAGAGATTATAAAAAATATTCTCATTTACATCTTGATAATGTTGAGGATATGCTCTTGTTCCAGAGCATTACTTTTTTTAATTTGGGCATTCTTTCAATATTGTTTTAATTAATAAACAATTAGTTACAGATCAGGAGGACTTAGCTATCTGATAAATAAGGCACGAAGGGAGAAATATTGTGGGCAGAAATTGACTCATCTCTCCGACTTCATTCCTACATGGTTTAGCAGCTATGCAGTGCTTGTGCAATTTAGCTAACCTAAGTACAAAGTAAATAATTACCAAAGACTTGCAGGGGAAAATGTGTAGGAGTCTCCCTTCTTATACAATGTGCTTTAGCAAGTTGGGCATTGGGCCAGGATTCAGGAAATGTAGTCTTTAGCTTCCAACTGCTGAGGAAAACGGCTGCATTACTGCTTACAGATTTCCTATGCTGGCTCCCCAGTAGACTCAGTTCTAGGCTGTAAAGCAGTAACAACAGTGGCACAAATCTCCAGGCAGAGTTGGGCTCAGAGTGATTCTAAGCAGAAATAGGCACATGCCTTTGCCAGCAGCTGCTACAGCTCAGTATTTTTCAGGATAAGGCTTTCATTAAAGAACTGAAGCTTTTTACTTTGCTATCTAACTTGTTGTGAAGAAAAAGACTAGCTTTGTGGGTTTGGTGGTGGTTTTTTTGGTTGTTTTTTATTTGTTTTTGTTTTTGTTTTTTTTTTGTTTGTTTTGGTGTTTGGTTTTTTGAGGGGGGTTTTTGGGTATTTTATTTTTTGGGTTGGTTTGGGTTTTTCTTTTGTTTGTTTGGTTGGGTTTTTTTGTGTGTGTGTGTTTTTTGTTTGTTTGTTTGGGGGGTTTTTTTGTGTGTTTTGTTTTTGGGGTTTTTTTCCCTGTAATACTTGTTGGCTTTCTGAAAATTGCACCCTTTCCTATTATTTAAACTTCACTATTTCTCAGATATAACTAAGGCTGTGCTTAATGAAGTTATTCTGCAGAGGAGTTTGCCCCCACAGAAATTCTTGCAAAATCAGAAACGGGTACAGATGAGTGAACAATTATAATAGTCATTAAGATATTGCCCTGGTGTATTTCCTGAAAAAGAAAGGTTGTTGTTGCATTCTTTTTAAAACAAAGCAAAACAAACAAACAAAATCTCCACACCCAAGCACCATAAAAATCTCGTCATGTTTATGATAAACTTTCCTCTTTCTGGGCAATTTTTCCTTTCTCTACCCTTCAGCTTGCAGTTGCATGATGCAATGAAAAAAGAAATTGTGAAAAAATTAGGACCAAGATAGCCCCATCTGTGTTTCAGCTCATATAAATGTTTAACAGGAAGGAAAGAATTTTGACAGTAAAATCAAAGTAAAAGACAATATAAGGATCAATCATTTGTTGAAAAGATTATTTCCTATGGCTAAGTACCAGGTAATGCAGCTGGTTACTCACACATCCATTTACATGTGGACACCTTAAATCTGATGTTGTTATTTTTAACTATTTACAGGTATTGAGAGTGATGAAGAAATAAGACACTTGGATGAGGAAATAAAAGAACTGAATGAATCCAATCTTAAAATTGAAGCTGACATGATGAAACTTCAAACTCAGGTATGCCATAAATGCAAAACCTTTTCCTATGCTATGTTTAAGCACAATAAATAAATTAAATGCTATGTAAATATAATGTTTAAAAATAGTTAGTCTCTTCTGCACTTCTGTTTCCAAGCTCTTGTTTTTTGTTGTTTTCTGTAAATTACCAGCAGGTTTTGTCTTAAAGATCTGATGAATGACAAATTCAGGGCAGTTTGTAGCTTATCTTAGCAAGCAGACATGAAACACACTTACCAAACAAAACATCCATTTTCTTTTGTTGACCAAACATCTGTTTACCAAACCATGGAAATCCTATGACTTGAGTTTTTAGAGATTATAATTCCTCTTACAAACCCACTCCAAGTCTTAATGTTGAGAGAGTTGAATTCAATGAGTTCTTATGTGTACCTAAGAAAATTTTCCTAGTTTAGCTCACCCACTGTCAATTATTCAAATACTTTGAATTTTGCCTCCAAGCAACAGCTGGTAAAGAATGTATACCTTTTCCTAGTTTGTGTAGCAGAGGATTTTGATGGGAGTTATACAAAAGGGTCATTCTTTTTCATTATTTTGTATACTGGAGAGTTTAAGTTGGCTTTAATATGCTGATAGTGGTTCTATGGAGTGAGCTGTATAGCTTCATTCGTTCAGACTCCCAAATGCACCTGGAAGTTAATCTGGGCAGACTGGGTAAAAGTATGAGCAGAAGCTTCAGAATTTTCAGAATAAAAGTGAAATACCATTAAATCTGTGAACTGAATATAAATCCAAACTGATCTAAACCAAACTGAGTGCAACCATACAGGCCTGTATTTGCACCACATTGGAAAGAGCAGTGTTGACTCATGCTGTTTTTGCAATAACCACTGCGTGTATGTTCTAAACAAGGTAGAAGCCTGTGCCACCTGCGCTGGATCTAAACAATCTGGCTTCACACCACAGCAGTTATGGGGATATCCAGCCCAAACTGCTCTGCAGGGGGGCTGTGCTCACTGTCTCGGGACACTTGGCTCTCTCTGGTGGTCACTGCGCTATTTGCATGGAGATTGCCCAGTTTATGCAGTCAGATTTCTTCTCCCCAGACTTTCTCCCTGGGGAAGGCAAGCCTGAACTGAACTACAGCAGAAGCCATAAATGTCCTACCTTCTTTTACTCTACCCCACCCACACGCTAGACTGATACAAACACCCTCCAGGGGAGGGGTTGTAGTGGTGGCAGGCACACAAAATGGTTTTCTCACACTGGGGAATTTGGCTGTGTGACTGTGCCAAACAAAGGAAGTAAAGTGGCCACAAGTAGGTGCATACTAATAAGGAAGGGAGGGTATGACAATGGTGGATAGGACTGCACCGGTCAGTGCCCTGTGGAGCTGTGGCAGGGCACAGGGATGGCAGCCCTTGGTTCTGCCCTGCTGAGCTGTCTGCTCCAAGGACAAGGAACAGGGCAGGAGGGAACCAGACCGTGCCATTGCTGGTTTTGTTTTTTCAGCACTGCTTTTGACATCTAAACTTTCAGATCTGAGTATATCCCAGTGGTTTCACTTTGAAAATATACCTTTTTTTTCTACCTTGGCTGCTTTTTCCTGCTCTTTCCAAAACCCTCCTTTCCATTCGGTTGGTCAGAGACCATCTTTGCAATACAGTGCTCAGCCTCTCAGTTTCCTTTCCACTCTATTTTTTTCTCATTGTTCCCAGCACCAGGCCTGTTGCTAATCCTAGCCAGCCCAGAGCTCACCCAGGAGCAGGGCAGAAAGTAGCACAGCAGTTAATACCCGTGCCCTTGCTATTGTTGTCGAGCAGCAGGGATGCTGTAAGAGCAGGACAGCAATGTAAACATCAACCTCCTTTCTCCTTGCCTCCACCAGCCCTGAGGCCACACTCCATCCCAGTTCCACACTTACCCTCCTCTCCAAGCTCAGTTCCCTACTCCCGCTCTGGGGCACTCTCTAGTGCCTTGCTGCCATAAGGTTTCTCCATGAACCAGCGGCAAAGTCCCTAATTTCAGAGCAAATACAACCTCTTCTTTGCTCTGCATGTTCTGTGGAGAAGTTGTCTCTCCTAAAAAAAGCATAGCTGAGTTTCACATTCATCATGGCCTTTCTCGTAATCACCCAGCTGATATTTTGGGTTCAAACTGCAGTAACAATGCTGCCAAAGGTTTGTCTGTGTTTGTGCCTGCCTGTGTCTTTTAGATCACATCTATGGAGAGCAATTTGAAAACAATAGAAGAGGAGAACAAACTCATAGAGCAGAACAACGAGAGCCTGTTGAAGGAGTTAGCTGGCTTAAGCCAAGCCCTTATCTCCAGTCTCGCTGACATTCAGCTGCCACAGATGGTAAGCCCACAGCCAGCAGGTTAACACCTTCTTTTGAGACTGTCTTGCCAGCACTCAAAGCAGATGAGCAAGCTCAGGGACTGGCAGGAGCACTGGAGCTGCATTATAGAGAGCACTTTTAGGCAGATGTGCTTTGCAGAGATGCAGGACGATGGAGTCTATGTGGTAGTAGGTGCACTTGCTTTCAGGAATGAGCCAGCCCTGGTATCTCTGCCCTGTACCACACCATGCAAGGCTTTTTCCCTCAAACCTCCCTGTCTGAACACCCACCCTGCACAAAGAGTGAAAACTTCACTCTCATGAGAATCCTCACAGCTGACACAGCTCCCAGATCAAAACTATAACCTGTTTCATACAGGTGATTTTTCTGGAGACAATCAAGCTCCATCTTCTCAAGAATTTCACATCTTACTTTCAAACATAGGCCAAATCCACAGAGGTACTCATGTTTCCAGTCCCCTTTTGAAATGTCAAGAGTGCCACTGGAAGATTAAGAAAGGATGTTAGGGGGAATGTCAGTCACAATCCCAGAGAAAAATAGGCCACCAGAGAAAAAAAAAAAAAAAGGTTACATTACCCATAATATCTCCAACTTCTTTTCTTGCTTGGAGAGAGCATGGATTCCCCAGGATGTGCAACTCCTGTAATTTCCACAACCCTTCTATTAATTTGGATGGCTGCCCTATTCATGACTTTTCCCCAGTTGCCATATTGCTCCTTTGGCATGCTTCTTTGGGGTTGGGTGTTTGGGTTTTTTCGGCCTTAATTTTACCTCCTACAATTATAATCTGTTTTGTCTCCATTTAGGGGCCAATCAGTGAGCAGAATTTCGAAGCATATGTAAATACACTCACAGACATGTACAGCAATCTGGAACGGGACTATTCCCCCGAATGCAAAGCTCTGCTGGAAAGTATCAAACAGGCAGTGAAGGGCATCCATGTGTAGGATGTGAAAGCTGCTGGGCAACAGAAATTACTTAACAGCAGTAAACTCCAGATGGATCTGTTAGGAGTTCATGTACTGCTAAGGGGTGTAGGTTGCCATGCTGCATTTACAATTGCAACATTGCACTAATTTTTTCCCAGCTGACATAAAAAAAAGAATAAAACCACAACAGACTATTTGTATTAACAGCAATGCACTCTGTTAGTATATTGTATTTATTTCAGTACAATTTCTTTTTTTTTCTTCTTTTGCACTCAGTTTTTGTAAAGTGAATGTAAAAAGTGTGTGCGACTATTTTTTATATTTTTTATTTATTTCTAATCAAAGAGTTGGTTTTTTTATCTTTTAACAGCATTTTTGCGGCCTGCCATATTTTTACAAATGTGTTTATTAATTTATTTTCCAATGGGATTTTAAATAGACTGAAAGCTATACTGTAAATTAAATAACTTGCTGGGTTTGTACAGGAAGAAAAAAAACCTATGAAAGTAACAAATGACTGAACCGTGGTTCTAGTTTTATTTTCCTCACATCCTGCTTTTTTATAATGGCTTTGTATCAGAAATGGGTTTGCAGTAACATGAGATGTGAAGATGCGTGGAATGAGAAGATAAATGGTGCCCACTAGTGGGGAACTTGGGCTCTTAAAAGCACAGTATGCTGGAAAACAGTGTGTTAAAGAATATGTTAGCAATAATGAAATATAGCAATCAGCAAAGCACTTGACTTGGCTGTGTGATTTAGCCTATGAGAATGATTATTTAAAATGTTTCAAGAGAACTTCAGATTTATTTTACCACTGCAGCTTTTGTTCAGAGTTAGCTCATGGAGGGAAATGACAATTATCTCTAAACAAGAAGGGTAATTAGGTAGGTACTGGTACTTTTTTAGTATGAGACGTTGAGGTTTTAAGCAAGTGACCAGTATTGCAATGGATTTGGATTTAAAAAACGCAAACACATCCCAAGCTAAAGGCTTTGTACATAATGAGTCAAACACATCTCCCCTGAAATGGCATTTAATACTGGTTTGAAGGTAATGGCAGCTGAGAAGGCAGCGGTCTGGAGGGCAACAACACCCCTCTGGCACCACGGTGGTCGCTTGTCCCTTTGAATGACCGGTAGCAACACCGTGACTGGTTTCTCCCATCCTTCTTCACTAAGACTAGGCTGATACTGAATTTGTCACCAGTCTTCTGGTAGGGTCCCAAGTGCTACAGAGCAGACAGACAGGCAGAGGTGTGGACAGACGAGCACTTGCGCAGAGGTGCGAGCGTGCGCCTCGGTATCCGGTTAGCCTGGGTGTGGAACTTCTGAATCCGTCAGAAACTAGCGGTTGCTATAACAGAGGCAATGTCTATTTCAGGGATTGTAAGTAATTAAGCATTGTTTCAGAAGTTTTTTTTATATTTATTTTTTTTAAGAAAAAGGTATAAACAACCAGCTAAACTGCCTTTTTTGTATGCACACACACCTCATGTGCATATGTGCCTCAGTGTAAATGTATACATGGATCTAGCGTGTGTTTAATTTTTCTGTGCTATAATGAAAGTGTTTATTTTTATTAGCCGCATTTATATTTAGATTGAATATGATGGCATTCACAGGCTTGACATATACAATTATATTATTACTGTTCCTGCACAAAAGTACTATTCAGAAGTGATTCAACTCTCATGCACTGTGGTCACTGTTCTGCATTAGGTGGGGCTTGCTTTTTGTTGGGGGGTTGATTCAACTCTCCGATCTTAGTTTAGACAGGGGAAAATGTGTGTTCTTAGGAGCTGTGTTTATTTTTAAATTGATTTTTCAAAAGCTACCATATGTGCTGTCTAATATAAATAGGAGAACACCAAACGAAAATTTGCTATTATTGTTCTCGCTAAAAACTCAAAAAGCAAACATTTGTTATACTTGTTAAATGCATACAAAATGAGTTCACTCATTACAAAGACTAAAGTTTAATTTACTAAATATTTTAACAAATTTGTTATATATTTTATTTAAGTAAAAAAATTCTCTTACTGACCTATGTATTTATTATTATGATTTACTATGGCTTCAGGTTAATTTATCTGTGTTTGGTTGTTTGCTCAGGATGTTCTGTGAAGTATGTTTGTATTTATTTGCCTCCCTCGTACTTGATGTGTTTTGTAATGTGCACTGTTTTTTTTTTTTCTTTTTGTTTTTCCTTTTTTTTGTGTTTAAATGCATTGATGAGCTATACTGTAAATTAGACCTTTTGTAAAGAGCAATGATGTATGCATTTTTTAATTTGGAGTAGTTTGTATACTGTTTCTTCATACAATTAATATTTCTTACATCAAAACAACAAAATTGTGTTCTGTGCTGTACATTTGGTGTATGGTAGGAAATAAAATTGATAATGAAATATTGCAGCAAGTTTGTTGGGTTTTTTAGCCTCTAGATGCTGACTTATATTACACTTTCTAAACTGCACCTGGCACTGTATGATGCATCATATGTTTCACTTGCTTTGTGTACAAAATGTGTCATCCTCATAAGTAAATTTCTGATATAAATAATTTAATTAGTGTTTTACTTTGTCAGTTTGAAATAGGGAAGAGAAAAATAGAACCGCTTAAGAGGTCCTTTTCACGTCTGAAGGGAAAAAAAAATTGAGATGATAATCACTGCATTATTTAATGCATTCTTTTCTTGGCAGTCGTAGACTTCATTTATACTGATAAAGTACAGGATTTGTGCTGACCTTTAACAGCTGCTAAATGATGTTTAAACATAAAAGCCATTGTAAAGTTTCCAGCAATTCGGAACCGCCCACTGTTCCAATGCAATTTTCTGCTGAGAATTGCAGTGCTCAGACATTGCAGAAATAAAAATCTGCTGGTTTTAGAAAGACAATATTTCCATCTAATGGACTTTCTTTTTTCACTGCTTGTAGCGAAAACAGGAAACAGTTTTATTTAGGATGCATGATAATGGCTTCAGGAGCACTTCTTGTCTCAGATTCCAACTTTCCACAGATACAGAATAATTTTCATTTGGAAAATAAGTCAAATTTAAATTCCATGAAGCAGCTGATTATGATTTATTTGAATAGGCATATTTAGATAGACCAAAATGGACTGACACATAAAAAATTACATGTTCTGCATTTAGCTAGAAGAGAATTTAAAAATTTGTATCATATGATTCTGCGATGCTCACATATCTTGCCAGGTTTGAAGCTGTAGAGTCAGTGAAGTGCTGGAATGAAGACAGACCTGTCCTGGGAAGCTCTGTTCCAGTGGAGTTCAGAGTTTGCTTGGTTCTAGGACACTTATCCAAGGGCACCATGAACAGATTTCTTTTTATTAAGCCAGTAATTAGTTACTTATGTAATAAAACAATTAATATAAAATTGTTAAGGGTTCTTAAAATTTACTATTAAACTTTTGCTGTGGATCTTCGTATCATGAGACACTAATGGGACAATCTCTTCTCACACATCACGTCACACATCAGATGAAACAGAAAACAGGTCTGTCTTAGCAATGTGCCTTAATGTTAAGCAGATAAACACTGAGGCAAACATTTTCATTTTGTCTGGCTGTTTAAATTCAAATCACAAATTTAGAAAGCTGTATTGTCAGAGAGACATCTCTTCTCATGTAATTTTCAAAGTTCTATAATAAATACGATTATCTGCTGTTTATAAGATTTGGGAAAGGCAGTGGTATCAGGATGTTGGGCTCTACATACGCCTAAGAAAACTATGTTCTAATCTCAAATGTTTCTAGCAATCTGAGACAAGGGTTGTGAGCAGAAAAAACACTTTTTCTAGTGGTTTTGGATAGGAATATGATATCCACAGTTAAGTGATGAAATTATTATCTAATGACTATCTACATTCATCTTTAAATAACTTGCTCTGATAATGTTTTGGTGTTGAAATTATAGCTTTTTTCCATAAAAAAAAAAAAATAAACACCTAAGCTATATTCATTATTAAACTAATATAAGCTGGGGGGTTGGGGATATCCCAAAACAACAAAACCCATTGTGCTTGTACAACATTTCAAACCATTTTAATATTCTGAAGTTTCCATTTTTAACAATTGTTCAGTAACTATGCCTATAGAAGGGGGAAAAGTAGTTAATTTAGTAAAAATACACAAATTCCAATTTTTTAATTAACTTGAGTTGAAACTTTAAATATAAAAGAGAAAAGGAAGAGAAGCAAGAACACTCAACATCTGCTGTCCTGACAGCTCAGGAAGCCTATCCTCTCTCTTAACTAACCACGATAAAGAGTTTTGAGTCTATGATAGAGAAAATAGATTCTGTAGACAACAGATTCTGTTTTCTACTGCAATTTTACCTCTATTTACTAATTAAGCATCTCTTCTGTCTTGCTGACTTAGTGTATATATCTTCCTGTGTCATAGCTTTTCTACTCTGTCTCTGTCTTACTTACACTGTATTTTTAATAAGTCACAGGATTTCTTGATGGGAATTTGTTATCATGCAGTTCACAGCGTTATGACATGTTCTCTCCTTGGTTTTCTCCTGTGTTCATTCAGTGCAATACATTTTACCTGTCTTGGAAATTCTGCTATGCCTAAACTTTTTTTATGATTCATGCAGCTGTGTAACTTGGATGCTGCCAGGAGATCTGCACCACACAAAGTCCTTTGTTCAACTTGCCCAGGATGCTGTAGGATGATAGTGCTCCATTTAGCTTTTGTGTAATGTAGGACAGTGACCTACTTTCAGTACCTTTCAATATCTCGTTCTGGCTTGGTTTTCTTCTGTCTCTTTTGCTCTAGTAAGTCTTAGACAGCCAAGCTTACACATAATTGCATCAGGGATTAGTCTGATTTCCTGTCTGACTTCATGGTACAAATTGCTTCAACTGCATTTCATTCTTAAGAAATCGTCCCAGGGACATTGTCTAAGTAAATCTCAGGACTTTTCAGTTATGTGATAGCAATTACTATTTAGGTTGCTGCTGTCTGCTCCTGAAACTGTTACTGCACAAGATTTTTTCCAACCAGCTTTTGGTGCCCAGCACCAGGTTTTGGTGCCCAGCTTTACATCCCTTGGAGGAACCTAATTTTTAGAAGCTAAATGCACAGCCGGTTTTGCCAAGCAGGGTCTTTTCCAAATTCTCTTCTCTGGCCAATTCAAATTACCAGCTAAGTTTTCATATTGTTTCATAGCATTGTTATATATATCTATCTATATCTATCTATCTATCTATCTATATCTATATCTATATCTATATCTATATCTATATCTATCTATATCTCTATATCTATCTATATCTATCTATATCTATCTATATCTATATCTATATCTATATCTATATCTATATCATCTATATCTATATCTATATAGATATATATAGATCTATATAAATATATCTATATCTATATCTATATCTATATCTATATCTATATCTAATCTATCTATATCTAATATACATATCTTGTTAACATTTGTTTGCACAAACAATACATCAAAAATTCTAGGTGGGTACTTATAACCATCCCAGGTATTGAAGAAAACATCACTTTTATTTTCCCAAGCCTGGTTCTAAACCTTACCAAACTTCTCGTTTATTATTTGTTAGGACCTTTTTTATTTTTTTAACTTTTTTTCCCTTTTGACAAAAAAGAAAAAGGAAAAAAAAAAATGAATTAATCTAATTCTTTCTTTAACTGATGATACTGTCTGTCCAAACACCTCCTTGAGGCTGGGGCTAGGGTTGAAGCTATGTGGCTAACAATATTCCCTAATTAGAGTAACATGTAGCATCTTACATGCACCCTCTGCTTACTTCTAAAACAATAAAAAAGTCTGAATTAGGACCCAGGTTCTATACCGATTTCAAAATTATTTGGATTAAATTGATCTGATCCTTTAAACGCAGGATGAGCTTAGTTCCTTTGGTAGGGAAGTGCCTAGAATTGGGAGTTGATTTCTTTAATTCTGATGTATGGTCAGAAAGGTTTGAGGGAAGGAATGAAGGTTTTTCAAAGCTCATGAAAACTTGCCAGGAGAATGGGTGTAAATTGAATTCCTTCAGTGGAACTGCAGTGCCATCTCCACAGACTGCAGAGCTGAGCTCTGTACAGACACATGTGGCATAGGTACTGCACACGGAGCACTAGTGCTGAAGACTGTTAGGGGACAGCCTTGTGTTTTCCAGCTGGCAGGAGACAAAACAGCACCTCAGAAATCCCAGACTGAGGCTCTACTCAGGCTTCTAGGTAATCCTGAGCAAGACCCTCCATTATGGCTCTGTTTCCACATCTGGGAAATGAAAATCACTCCAAAATGCATTGGGAACAAGCAATGCCAGTCTTACACAGGGGCATGAGGTACACACATGTGTACAGTGAGGGAGAAAGAGCCAGAGCAGATGTGCAAGGGCATATAACCTCCCTCCCCCCCGCCTTTTATATTTTCTTTGTAGGACATTATTACAGTCTTCATTTTATTGCCCTGGTTTTTATTTTATGGTTTTCCTTGAAGATATCTTCCAGTTACTGCTACTGACCAGTCTCAAACTAAATTTTCAAAATGCAGAAGCTAAATTTCAAAACAACAGAAGCTAAGGTTATAAAAGCAGAAGTATTTTTATTGCGATAATGGAGCTCCTACAGATTTTCTAAAAAATCAGCTGATTGCTATGAGAGCAAAATTATGATTCATGAGAAGAGGGAAGAGGAGGGAGGTTCAGCTGTTAGAGCTTCTGTTTGGCAAGGGCCAGCTCCAGATCAGCATGACGTACAACTCAGAGTAGCAGCAAGAGTTAGCGCAAGGCTGGCCAGAGAACCGTGCTTGTGTGCTTGGTGCAGTGTCAGAGGATGTAAACAGCATAAGTCTCATGTGTGAGTGCAAATATTTCAGCAAGAATGAAGGTAGAAAAGCAGTGACTATAAAACTCTATTTATAGTGACAGCTACGGGGTTGGGGCACAGGGCAGAAAACCACGGGAGTCCCCTGGCAGCCACACTACATCAGCTCCACCCAGTGCAGAACAGGCCTGTTTTCCAAATGTGGGTCTCTACCCATTTTGTCACACTAAATACCCTCTCCAGCTTTCTGTGGCATCACCAGAAAGCACGTGCTACCTCTGGCCTCTGGTTCACCCTGGGATGAGATTATATTGTAAGAATGAAGGTATTACCCAACATCAGCAGGACAGGCTAAGCTTTGCTGGAGAAAACCCCAGAGGTGCAAATCTCCAGTGGCCAACATGTCTGCTTTTGCAGGCTGAGGTTTGGTGCAGGTGGCTGGTGGTTAGGAGGAACCAAGGTGCTGTCTGCATGCCTTTTCCCCTCTGCCTGGTGACACCTTCCCACGTACTGCCAGCCCCAACCAGGTAGCAGCGGTCCAGCTGCGTTTCCTCCCTTTTCCCCGCTCCAGACCCAGGCCAGGCTGGAGGCAATCCCTGCTGGATTTTTTCCTGCAAGAGGCTTAAATCTCCTTTCACCATCTTGGGAGCATAGCGTGACTGCAGCCCTGGCTGGCTGGCCCGGCTGCCACCGCTCATGATGCCCTTTTTATTGCCAGATTAGGGGACATTGTCGTGATGCGCGTGAAGCCCTCCAGATAAGGCGCTGTACAAGTTCCAGCAGGTTCCAAATACAACAGCACGGCTTTCGCATCCAGCCCACAGGATCAGAGTTTATTTCCCCAATGCAGACAGCTTTGCACTGCCTTCCTGTTAATTAAAGTAGTGATTACAATACTGCTCTGTTTACATGCAAGATTTTGCATGGTCTTGGCCATTCACGTGCAAATGAACTTGTAAGCCTTTCTGTGCCCTAAAATCTGCTGATGTCAGTCTTCCAATTCTAACTCCATGTTGTAGGACATGTGGCTTTCTATAGCTTAGCTTTGATGCCCCCAAGTCATATTATTTCTATTCTGAGCTTCATTATGATAAATCTTTCACTGGTTTTAAATCGAAAACTTTAATTGTACCGTACTTATTCAGCTTAGGTTTTGGCTCCTGAAGGCAGCAGTTTTAATTGCATCATTTGTATAGTGGCCCAATATGTTTTGGTGTGAAAAGTGCATTATCACTTTTAATTTTGCATTATTTTCCCCATATGTTTTAGTTACACTAAAACTTCAGATGGGAAGTGATGAGGCTTTCCCACTGTTCCCTCATTCTCTCCTCGGTGTTTTTTTAATGAGCTAAGACCACACTATTTTCTTTTGTTCTCATCAGTTGAGGTTTTAGGGAGCTGTTTATTTGTAGGGTAATTCTTGTATTTATGTAGAGCAAGGCATTAGACATTTTTATCCTCTACTTATTAACAAGCCAGATGGTACCGGCTGCTACCCACACAATTCCAATTATCAGATGGCAAACTGAAATATACGTGGGGCAAATGAGAAGATGTATATTAAAGAAGCCTCATGTAGAATTGGCTTCTCAGAGATGTTGATTCACAAAGGGGTACTAGCAATTAGGGTATGACAGCCTGCTGCTGAATGTACAGCATTGGCCTGAGGGCACAAGCATTCAGCTTCCAAAATTTTAATACTCTCTCTCTTTCCCCTGTGGTATGAATACACATCTTTGAAATCTGATTCAGGTCTTTCATCCTTTAGACTTCTTGTCCATTTCAGAGTGATATGTAATATCAAAGCCAATCTGTAAGTTAAGATACCCCAGAAAGATGCAGAAGAGCTGAAAAGTAATATGAAGTCTGTTCAACATATCTCCTAATACACTCTCATGCACCCCTTGGCATGTACCTCAGTAACATAGAATAGCCCTAACACTGAAATCTAGGATCCAACCAAGTATCACTATTCCAGGTCTCAAATTTACCTAGAAATTACAATATACACATAAATTTTTGGCTTAAGAGCAACTCTTAACTTCAGGTTTAAATATAAGGAGGTCAGGTCATGTTGATTATGGTTGGCTTCATGGTCTTTTAAAACAACTTTTGAAAATTCAGAACCTAGACACAGTCCTTACATAGGGATTCACCCTACATCATGGACACAAGCTGATAATAAAGAATGAGTGTTTTAGTGGGAGGTTTTATATTGCTTTGTTGTGTTGGGAGTTTGGTTTGATTTTGTTTTATTTTTCTGTCCAGAAGACAGAATAGGAAAAGTGTTTGGGTAAAAACTGTGCGCTTATGCCTCCTTCATTTTGACATAGAAATAACATACAGGAGTTGGCTGGGAAGATGGTGAATTATGTGGGAAAATTTTTTGTGTGACATTTTTATTCCTTTTCTCTAATGGCTCAAGCTGAAGTGCTATGCCAAATCAACCTGTGAAGAAACTGATGTCCTGAGGTCCAATCAGCAAAAGGAAAATGTTATTTAAGCTAAAGTAATGGCTTTCTAAAGTTCTTAATTTTCATATGGGCTACTAGCAGATGAATTATCTAGATGACTGGATTTTGCAAAAGTTGTAATGTGAAGCATTTTAGATTGTTTCTGGTTTCAGTTTACAGTATTCAATTAGGAGAACACCTCTTTCAACAGCTGTTCTCACAATGCAAGGGGAAAAGTACTCTCCTTGCAGCTGTTCCTGGCTGTAACACTTATAACCTACAAGTCCGAAGTGTCTTAATGGAATGAGTTTGAAAAGCAAATCTGAATGGTTTAACACCATTTACACTTCAAACAGCTGACCACATGCAAATGGAACATGTGCAAATTCTCACTCCTATTCATGGAGGAGCAAAAGATGTGCACAGGCATTTGTCTGCCATTTGGTAACACAAGTGTATGAATCCACAACCCTGAGGAAGCTGCTGCTGCTTCTTTCTCACCTTCCATCTGTGAAATGGGGGGCTAATGACATTCCTTTCATCTAGCTGTTAGCTGTAGACTTGAGCAAGACCTGCAGTGGTCTCTAGAATGTTCTCAACGAGATCCTAAGGGTAAATCAGTGGTACAGCTATTCACACAGTCTTGGGGAGTTCAGACAGTTTTGTAGCTGGTTTAATAGGTGTAAAAAATCACAAACCAAACCCAAACCATTGTCTAGTATACTTGTTCATTCCAGTGAAAGAACCTGATTGCCTTCTTTATATTACAGATATTCCTCAAAAGGGTTAGGCAAAGTAGAGACGTTCAAAATAAAATCTCCTTGTAGATCCAAGGCACAATTTCCAGTTTCTCCCAGTCTACACAACCATCACCTTTTGCTTCAGCACCCTAAAATCCGCCAGGCCAAAGTTTAATTTTATTTCTCAAAATAAGAAAGCCAACACTGGTCAGGTGTTTGGAGATCACTGACATCCTAATTATTGTCAGGTCTGGATTGCAAAGAAGTGATTCAATAGCTGAACATCTGTGTACTTGCTCACACAGAGTTGCTGTTTCACCCACAAACAGCTGTGGAGTAGACAGGCAAAATTCTCTGCATGGTGATAATTACAGTGTGCATTACAAAGGAGCCATAGACATAAGAGCATGCAATCAGATTGGGTTTTTTAACTTTGGAACAGAGAAACACTGCTAGATCCAAGGCTAATATACATAAAATAGGTTTCTCAGCCAAAAGAGAGGAACATTTAGTTAGATCTGAATGAGGAATGAGGAAATTCACTTACTAACCAGGAAACTTTCTCCAATCTTAGTTTTGTTTCTGTAGAAACAATGGTTAAGAACTACCCAAGCACACAAACTCTTCCAGATACTGAAACACAATTGATTGTCTATGGAACTGCAATTTCCTTTAATATGCTTTTATTGCTTGCTACATGTGCCTGCCTGCTCTGTCCCAAGCAGTGGTGTTAACCATTATATTACCGTTACTGACCACCATGGTAAGGGTGGCAGCTGAGAACCTTTATCAGAGCTCATGATCTCTTCATCTCCTATCTTATGCTGTTTCAGCTCTTCGGTCATATCCTTAGATGAACACTGCTGCAGCTCAGAAGAAAAAAAAGATCAGTGAAATCTTTTTTCCCATGTAATCTTTCAAGGCAAGCAGCTATGTGCTGCTAAAGCACTATAAAGTAGAGCTTAAATGAAATAAAATGGAATTTTATTAATGCATGATCCTTGTGCGCAGGACTGCCTTTTCCCAGCATTCTGGACCTAGAAACTCAACTTCCTTTTTCATTGCTAGGATCAGAAAGGCATTCAAGTATGAAACTGTGCCTTCCTTGGGTTAATTCTGACACTTTGAATTCACTGATCCAAGGTTTACATGGGAGTATGAGTGTTCTGGTGTGGTGTTTTGGGGATCACTACCCACAGCACGAGAGAACAGTCTCACTTCAGGTAAACAGAGCATCCTGGATGGTAGCAGGAGTGAATATATCATAAACATAAGCATTATGCCAAAGTGGAAGAAAATTAAATGGTGTCAGGGTCCAAAATTTACTGCGAAATAGCTGCATTTTATTATCACATGGGTTTCTGGTATGATAATGACTGCACAGCAAATTCCTTTCCTAAGCAATAGTTTAGTCCATATGTTTATGCTACATTTATGGAGAAGAGAAATAGAAATCAAGTTTTATTTTTTTTTTAATTTTTTTTTTACAAAAACAAATTTTGGTTTTGCACCTGAAATACTCAGGAACTGTATTTTGTTTGTCACCTGAATAGGTTCCAAAATGTCACAATTTTTTCTCTGAGGGAACATATTAGGCACAACAAGATTTGTGACAGAACAAAAAAGATACGTCACTCTATAAAAGCAAACCAGCTGTCAAGGTTTTGGTTGTTCCCTTAATATGTAGCTGTGGAAAAGCATTGTTTGGATAGAATAACTGCAAATCTGAGACTGTGGCACTAAGCAGGGTGCACAGGAGTAAAATAAGAAAATGGAAGATTTAATTTAAAGTGAAAAATTTAATTTAAGGGAAAAGCCATTGGAGAGGAAGAGAGATGAGGAGTGGTAACCGGAGCCCCCCTCCTGTCTGCAGTCAGAGCCAGGTAGAAGATAAAGGCTGGGCACTGACTAAGTAGAATGTGTCTCTGCTGAGATTAAATATAATATTCTGACACACATGGAACAAAGTTGTGTGTAGTCAGTGGGTGCCTGTCAGTGGATCTGGATGCTTAAAACATGGGGTCTCCAGCACTGATGGTGTTGTGGGTCCCCCACCAGGGAAAGGTGGGGGTGGGTGCAGGAAGCCTCTGGCTATGGGAAGAGGCCCTCTGCGTTTGCTGGCACAGGAACAGACCTGCAGGGCGATGGCAACCCCCCACTAAAGCCTGCAGACAAATGTTGGTCCATCATTGCTTGTGCCCCTGAGAGGCACTCAACACTCTTGTGTCAGCAGTCCCCAGGGGGCTTCTAACAATTTATACTAGCTGGGGTTCATCCCTTGTGTTTTGTATCCCTCAACAGAGAACAAAATTTCAGCAAGACTCTTAAATGTGTTCATGTGAGTTAACACAGTTGTTCTGCTGACCTTAATAATGGTGCTATTCACATGCTCAGAGCAAGGCCTGCACTCAAGTACACTGCTGAATCAGCTCTTGTGTGTGTACTGAAATATAACAGTGATTTCTGTAATCAAGGCCAGTGCCAAGCTCTGGTACACCCCTGCCTAGAGTCAAGATATTAGACCAATGCTGCTGTGTGTAGTAGCTGGCATTGCAGCTCCTCTTCCCAGGGCTGCTGAAGATGAGCAGGAAGCATCCACACAAATTGGCTCATGCTGCTTCTTTAATAATTCATGTATTTTTGCTCTCTTCTATAGTTAATGAACCTCCCCCACTCTCACCCTTGTTCTCTCTCCCTCTCCCATTCAGTCAGTTTGTTGTGGTTTCATGTATCTAATCCATCTGTCACTCGATTATAGCTATCGAGCACCTGTTATGGATTTCTAGAGTTTCATTCAAGCTGTTGACAAGTTATTCACAAATTGGCCCTTGTCACACTGTCATCATGTGGAGTGCACTTTAGTGAATTCTTTTGGGTACACAAAATAATGAACAGAAGACAGCAAGGCTCCTGAATTAAGCAGTTTCCCCAATATTTAAAGAACCGTTAACTAATTGGGAGTTTCTTGTGGGTGATATATTTTTTAAGCTCTTTTCTTAAAATATTTTGTCTTCTTCATGCAAACCCTTTTGCATGAATAAGCATAACACAACTTGATTGAGCTGTCAGGGCAAGCTTTGTTGACAATGATGCCTTATTCTATACAGTCTATGGTTGCAGCTGTGACAAGTTGATCATTGCTTCTTCTGTACAATGCTACTTTGGTACCAGCAGGGAAAGCAGAGGGCTGGTTTACTGACCAGCCCTCAGTAGCTGCAAGTCTCTTCTCCTCAGGTGGTTGTCTTATTTTGCCCTGAAGGATACCAGGCAGAAATAAAGCAGTGGAGGCGACAAAGGTCACTGTCCGAGAGTGAAACATCTCCTGAGCAAAGTGTTAAGAAAAGTTAAAGTTAAAAGCTATGTCTTGAAAAATCCTTACTTTCATAGCAAAATTTCAAGCATTTCAGTACCAGAAGGTCTAGAAATACATTTTTTCACCCATTTTTTACTTCTGCTCCCATACAGGCCTTACTCCTTAGACTTTTGTCCTGCACTGTTTATTTAACTCTTAATTGCTGTCTGTGCTCTGCTTTCACTACCCAGATACTCTTATTATTAACAATTTTTAGTGTTGTAGTGAGGATCTTGAAAATAAAGTGGTACCAGGATAACATTAACATAAGCTACAAGACGATTCTAAAATATTCTCCCAGTGCAGTGTATTAGTGGTAGAGAAGAAGGCATTTGCAAATACAGGCAAAGTGATTGATCTGTTTGCAGCTATGAGAGAAGTTATTTATGCACAATTTGGCTCAAAACAAGTAAATGTAGTGCATGCATATCTGTATATTTAAAAACTATTTTGCATCAATGAACATATGTACATTTTTCCAGTGTAGTCTGCAAATCCTTTGAATAAGATTCCAGGGCTTCAGTGTTTTTATCTTTTAAGAGGATTTTTTTTTCTAAATTCAAAAGGAGAGAAACTAAGGTTTAGCAATTGCCTTGTCCATATGGGGTGCAAATATAGCACTACCAAATTATCTGGCAATTGCAAAGGGGCTAAATTACTTCTGCTCACTTGTTAGATTTCTTATGCTTAGGGGTTTGATGCAGTAAGATCCATTTTCCTTTGTAGTTTCACACGAAGACATCCAGCCGCCCTGATCAGTGCTCTGATAAACCAATAGGTGGCAGGACTTCAAAACAATCTGTGAAATAATAAAGCCATGTTCCATTATAAAGAAGTCTGAAATAAAAAGTGCAGCTGCCTCAATAGTTAATAGCTTATCTCATAAGAAACTATTTCTAGAGGTTTTTTAAATGTTTATAATAATTTAATGTTCAAATCTGTGAACTGCAATTCAGATGCTCAGAACAACTTCCAGTTAAAAAATCCCAGAGTTTCAGGGAAGTCATGGATTATGTCTGCACGGACATTTAGGTATTAGAGGATGCTGATAGACATCCATGATTTTTAAAGCATGTAAGATTCAGATTCACACAAATACTTAGATTCCTAAATATTTAGTCACTTATGCTGTGTCATACTGTGATATTTATCACCTTGAGGGATCCCAGATTATGATAATAAATTCCATTTCCACAAACAACTTCCTTCGGGCCAGGCCATACAATCAAACTATGCACCTGAAGAGGCTTCACTGAGCAATTTAAAACCAGATCACAGTGAATCCATCAGTGCAAATCAGTAATGATAACTTCTTACTTGTTGCTATCCAGCACATTCAAATCAGCCTAATCTCAACCTCAGCACCACACTAATGAGCTCCTCTGAGCCCTGCCTCAAGCAAAGATCCTACAAGCCCTGACATCAGGGTTTTAGCCTGGATAACTAAACATATATATCCTTCTATCTAAACAATATATTACTGGCTTACCCACCCAGCAGTGTCCTCAGCATGCCTGAGGCTGGCTGTCTCCCAGCACCATGACAAAAAAACAAATGCAGGTACACCTCTAGATGGAAGAAAAGCTCAACTCCAGCCTACCTGACAGCTAAGGGATAATGAGAATAATAGAATAAGTGAGCAGAGACAGCCTTCAAGACAAGCAGAGGTTTTGACAACTAGGGCACAGGCTACTTAAGTAGTTGACTTGGCTGCAGTGCCCACGTCCAGCAGAGCTCCCAGCCAAGGATCCTGAGCGAGAGGAGCCACCTCTAAACTGGCATCACATCAGTTGCTCAAACACATAAGCCCCATTCTTCAGCCTTGCACTATTGGCTAATTCAGGCAGCTTCCTCGCTCAGCTGTTTGCCTTAAAAAGCTGAAAATCCCTTTCTTACAAGCTTAGCAATTCCCATGTAGGGATCCCAAGCTGCAAACAGACACTCAAGTTGGTGCTGAAATTCCAAGCTGTGAGCGGTTGAGGAGCTGTGTTGTGCATCTCTGCCAAACAATGCTGAAAACCATCTAAATAAATCCCTTCAAATCCTAAATCTTTCTGGCTGTCAGGAAACTAGGCTGGGGGGCTTAAATCACTTCTGAAAATTAGTGTAGGATCCTAAGTCACTTATGTGCCTTTGAAAAATTTATCCTTAAAAGTTGGGTGCTCAAAAGTGATTTTCCTTCACAAGTACCACTGTTAACTTCAGAAATAATCCCTGAAGTGAGCATGAATAAAAAATTATTCATAGAAATAAGGGTATCACCAGCTGTCTGAGAAAAAGGGAAGCATAAAACAGGCCCAACATCATACTGGTGTTCAGGCTTTTTCAGTGAATCGCTTTGAAACAAATTGGTTTTCATTGGCTTTAAAAAAACCCAAGAAATTGTAATGTATTCCTTTTAATTTTTTTAACACATAAATCCAAATGTCTTCTGAGTATCTCTCATGGGTGCTGTGAGCCTTTGATTACAGGATTCTGGTAATGAGGATATTTTGGCCCTTTGAATTGCTTTTTTGGGTGACGCCAAAAAAAAGTCTCAGGTTTTATAGCTGCTGAAGTATTGTACTGGAAGAACAGTCACAACACCTCTAGTCTTATTTTTGCTTAAAAATAAATAAAGTTTTATAAAAATTATATATTCTACCTTCATTTCAGTTGTTGCTAGTCTTTTAGAATGATTTAGGATTGGTCCTTTCTACTCTGAAATGGTTCAAGGAGTGAACAGCTTTGAGGAAAATAAGTATCATTCCAAGAAGCAACTGCTGAATATATAGATAGAACTGTGTAAATCTGGGCTAGATTCAATCGTTGGTTACAGCAATGGAAAATCAGCACAGATCTCATTCTTATACATGCTTCTGATGTTGCTGCTTTTCTATAATATGCACGTGTAATGAGACATGAGGCTGAGCAGAACACCTTGTCTTAGTTGCCTGCTCTCTTGAGCAAAAGCAGCCTTGTATTATTTACTCATTTCCTTCAAATGCATTTCTTCTCAGCAGCTCTCAGGCATTTTAAAAGTGGGCTTTTTCTCTTTAATAATTTGGGCATTTCTTATGGTCATCTATGAGAGTATTCCACATGTAGTGCCATCTCTAGCACACCCCAAACTTTACATCCCAACCTCCATCTCACATCCCATTTTTATGGGATAACTCCTAAATTAACTTTTTTCCATACTTTAGAAAAGCCACCATTGACAAAGCAAGTCCACGTGGTCTCAGCAACCCAGCCCAGAGCTGCTTTGGAAAAGGGAAATCTGTGAGAAGGCTGCTAGAACAGAACATGGAGGAAAAGTGAGCCAAGACAAAAACAAAACCAAACAAATGAAAAGAAACCCAACAAAAAAACCAAAACCAAACCAAAACAAAAACAAACAAACAAACAAAAAATCCTCCAAAGCAAGGAAAAAAATCTTTAGATCTTCACCTGCTCTGAAGATTTGTTGAGTCTTTCCTGTACATCAACATTTCAAGCACTGTTGGTTTGAGTTATCTCTTTGAGCTATACAGGCAGTCGTGGGGCTGAGGTGGCTTTGTGGCAGACAGTTGTGCTATTTCTTCCACTTGACAAGTATAATATCCTGCCATGTCTTTTTCCATTTGCTTCTCTTGTTACTGAAGAAACGCTCAGTTTCATAAAAGCTGACATGCCCTGAGAAATTCCATGTACTCTTTCTTTTACAGAGTCTGTGCATGTAGATCTCTGAAGGCATGCAGGAGATTTTTGACTTTGCATAGAACAAAGGCTCCCAAATCCATTGCTAGGAATACCTGTGGGGGAAAGAAAAACAACAACAAAACCCATCCTACTTGCATTTTGACATATACTATAAAAAGACTTGAGTTAGTGAGAAATAGATTATGTGCACAAAATAAAAATGCACTGTATCAGCCTTTTTCTTTGGGGATTAGCAGAATGAAAATTGCTTTAATTTTGGTGGCATTTCCTCCCCTGGGCCTAGAAAAAAATCAAAACTCTAGATCATCCCAGGTAAGGGTTTTAAAAAATGCATGTGTGTATTTTTTTCCCCCTCAGTTAATATTGTTGAATTTAAAGCTTGCATTAACTAATTGCTAAGACTTAAATGTGGAGTATTTCCTCATAAATTTCTATAAACATGTTAAAAATCTTATTAGCATTTAAATAAACATTGAAATAAACATTGTGCCTAGTGCTTAGTGCTTGTTTTGCTTTCTTTAATTCAATGATCAACCACAGCCTTAGATGGAGAGGTTCACAGTAATGCAAAAATGTAGCAGCTGAGGTCTAGAACTATTTCTATGCAGATGGCAGGGTGGATCACTGCTCACAAATACATGTATATGTATGCATATATGTATATATAGATATATATATATATACACACACATAAATAACTTGAGCAACTATTAAATATATATATATATTAGTTATGGTACTCTCATAGCTTTACATATAAACATAAATACATATATTCTGATTTCGATGAGAATTATTTTTATTACCACTCAAGACAGTTGTCAATAGTTGCGCAAACAGAACCATACCAGAATGGTAAATTTTTGCCCTTTCTGCAGAAGGGTTTAGAAACAATATCAAAACCCACACAGGAGTGATGAATCAGGCTTGTCACACGAATTTTGACTCATTAGTGGGCCAGGTATACAGAAGGATGAGTGCATGTTTTTAACAAAATTTGGTTTCATTTAAAGCCACGTTTAAAGTATTTATTCTAAATTACTTGCTTAAGAGCATAATATTAAAATCAGCCAGGTAGGTAATGGGTAAGAGTCTCTTTCAATGACTTCTCACAGCCAAAGACTTTCACTGTCTCTATGCATTGACCTTTCAGCAAACACAGGGTGCAATTAAAGGGTTTTTAGGACATTATTGGTGAGTGCATTTTTTTAACTTTAATTTTCATGCTACTTTGCTTTTGACTATGCACCAGGGATATTTTTAGATTATTGATGACTGCACCATCTGGCTGTATTCTATTAATATCAGTATAACTGACTTTTGCAAACTCTTTCTCCTTCAGTTCAAACCCTTAGGCAACACATCTTTCCACAGCTACAGCAGGTAGTGAATGACCAGAGTGAATGACCTTGTTTGCATTAAGCAACAGAAAGTATTTGCTCATGTTTTAAGCAGTATTTCTACCTGTGCTTTCTGACAGTTGTGAATATGGGACTTCAAAGTAAGAGGATGGAAACAGATTTTGAGGTTAATTATCTCATACCCTCAACTCTGAATCCATCTGGATTTTGCTGAATGCAGAAACTTGATGGCTGGGGTGTTGTTAGGAGTGTCATGGTCCAAAGAAACTCTGAAGGACCTTGCCACTTATGAAGACCTGCAAGGAGGCCCTCACCAAGGAAGTTCAGAGTCAGGTTTGTCACTCAAGAGGTGGGGCTGGACATGGAGAAATTCCAATTTTTTCAGCCTCAAAGAATTCCTGCTTGGTCTTATACATTGACCAGAAAGCAGTGCAGAGGGTTTGGATTGAGATTTTTGTAAACTTTTTCTCACTGTTTCCAACCACCCCTTTAAGAGAAGGATTCAAATATTTCAGTGCTCATTGCTTTGCTTTTAACACCAGTTTCATCTGGCCTGCCAGTTTAGTTTTCAAGTTCTGGCTACACTACATGCTATTTTTAGTGCTTCCATAATTTTTTTTTAAAATCATAGTAATTTGCAGAATTCCCAAGAATAATGGATTAAGCACTTAACAACCTAGTTATACCAAATGCTGTACTTTTTTTTTCACTAGTAATAATGCAACCATTTAATCACAATTTTATAATCCTTAGATTGTGATGTTTTCCTGATTAGTTTTCCTGAAACTTAATCACTGAAAGCAAAAATTTGTTGACACAAGGAGCTTTGATAACTACAGTGCTGAATATCCATGAACCTAAAAACAAATGCTACTTATAAAGCGAATTGCAAATGAGTGCTCTGGTTCTTCTGCTTCCCATATTCTAAGGAATATTTATAAAAATAATATGAAAAAAAAAAACTCACAGAAGCTTTTGTAGGAAATTTATTAAGAGAGAAAAGTTTTGTTATTGATACCGAATTTTTTGAGAAGCGTCATAAATTATTTGTCAAGCTCAACTTTCAACAAATCAAAAATTGTAGTGGTGTTGTCACCTGGAAATACTGCTGTGTATCAAAGATAGAGAGCTATCCTTTTTAGGGTGGTGACAACAGGATTTGGAACAAGGATATTTCTGCTGTATGAGCTGCAGAACAATATCCTTTATCTAAGAGAAGGGCTTTAACAACTTCTATTCAGCCACACTGGAGAAACAGTTGGCTGAAAACATAGTATATGATCTCTGTGTTGGTTCTAAGCCCATGAATATAATTCTTATGGAAATTATTTTTATCTTCTCTGAAGACAAAATGTTTTGGAAACTCCCTGTGGGTTTCTCAGACTGTTGGTTCATTACCTGGATTACTCCTGCAGTGTTTTAGGCTCTCGCACTCTGGACTGAGTTGTGATTCTATATCTATCTCCATTTCTTTCTTTTGCTGCCTTTTTCTTATCCAATGCACATTTTTCCCCAATGGGAAATAAATTGTTTCATATTTTTCATTTGAAGCTAAGGCTCCTTCAATGACTTCCATTGAGTTTTTCCAAATCAGGTTCCATTAGCAGAACAAAAATGAAAACAATTCCTGCTGTGGTGAGCCTTAAGAAATGGTTTGTGTAATGAAGCAAGACAATGGGTGATTGACAGTCAAGAATTTACGAAGCCAGGATACATACCAAAAACCCTCACTAACAAATGGACTCCCATTTCTTTCCTAGTGTCAGCAGTCAACCTTATATACCAGGTAAATAAATACTCAGGTTTAGGGATTTAAATAGTGTACATCCTCCAACAATGAAAAAAAAACAAAAAAACAAACAAACCATGCTTAATACTCTTTCTTGGGGTTAAAGAAACAAAATTAACTTCAGAGCTACTCTTGTAAAATCTTTGATTTGGGACCAGGGCACAAACAATATTCAGATGGGGGAAGACTTAATGTGGGTATTGCTGAAAGCACAAGGAGCTGACTGTTAGTACAGCAGGACTCCAGAAAGAGTAAAGATCACCAGGAATTTATGGGGGAGAAAATGCACAGTGCTAGCTGAGCTCTTTTACGCTGGCCTACTGCCAGCACTTCAGGACACCAGACAGGGTCCTGCAGAGCCACTTTGGTGTGTGGTTCCTATAGCAGCTGACACTTTATCTTCAGAGGTAGCCTGACAGATGTTATTGAAGCACAGCACCTGCACAAGGACCAAGTTCAAACCATGTGATGTTCTGAACCACATGATCTTCCCAAAATATGTCTTGTGACAGACTCTAGTGCTAAGGCAAACCAAAGGTACTTCAGAAACTGGGCTTAAAGCAGTGGAAATTAGATATTCTGGTAAACCTTATCCTACAAGTTCTTGCATTGCACCAGTGATGGCAGACACAGGGTGGCTCTACAGAGAACTGTTCTAATGTGTTGCACAGAGATCCCCACAGCATTAGCAAGGTACCCATCTCATTCTGGATGTCTTCCTCACATGTTTGCACACCTGGAACACTGTGAAGCATGAGGAGAAACACATCTGACTTCAGAGAATCCTAGAATAGCCTGAGCTGGAGAGGACCTTAATCTAGTTATTAACCCCATGCCATGGATGGCTTTGGGTAACCTGTTCCAGTCCATCACCATCCTCACAGTAAAGAATTTATCCCTAATATCTAATCTAAACCAAACCTCTTTCATCTTGAAGCCATTGCCCTTTGTCGTGTCACTACATGTTTTGTAAATCACCTCTCCATCATTCTTGTGGCTCCCTTTAGATCCTGGAAGGCCTCAATTATGACACTGTGAAGCCTTCTCTTCTCCAGGCTGAAAAATTCAAATTCTCTCAGCCTTTCAGTCTTTATAGATAAAATGCTGCCATTTTCTGAAAATCTGTCTTTGATATGCTTCAAGTAGTCACTTAAAACCTGGAGTGGCAATGCCTACTAGATGACTACGAAAAGTGTGATCTAGGCTTTATAAAATGCTACAGTTAAACAATTAAGAGATAATGTATTAAAATTACAATAATAAAAAAATATGGTGTATGGGATTTTAAAAGCCATTTAAAGTGTTTGGTTCTTTTCTATTTATTTTTTCCTTTTTTTTTAAATCAAATGAGAATATAGTATTGCAGGTGGACATCAGGATTTGAATAGGAAAGGAGTTAAATCGGGAAGGAGTGCGTAGACTTTTTTGTTCAAAGGGTTCACACTTGGGGTCATATCAATTATACTATCCCACAAAATGTTCCCATGGGAATCTCTGAGTATGGTATCATAGACCCATTTATCTTTCACAGGCAGTGAAGAGTTACAACTGCCATAGATTTAGAGGAAACAGCAGCATTTCATGGAACAGGTCCTTTAATTTGCACTGTTTCCACCCTAAAGTGTAAAGTATTACCTGCTGTGTTTTGGTTGCTCATTATCAGACTCCTCGAGATTCCACCTCAGCATCTGGAGAGACTCACACCTTAGCATTCAAAGTCAGCCTTTAATTACAGGCAAGGAAGAGAGAACAGTGATGCTGCAAGAGGAGAAGAGGGGCTCATGCAACTCTTCTACACCATAACTGCATTTTATTCAGATCACAACAGCTTTTCACAGGGATCTACTCCACTTCCAGTAGTGCTACTGAAAACCATTTGATAAGAAGCCCTTCTCTTTCCTTGCTCCATTTCACTTCAGCAGGCTTTATATTTTTGTCTCTAATTGCCCTTCAAAAGTTTACAACCATATTGATGCTTGGAAGAAGTCAGGCAAGTGAAACAGGTAGAGACTCTTCAGCATAAATTATGGAAAGATTAGGCTGTAAATGAAAGGAAAGCCTAACCAGCAGGGAGGAAATTTTTGTACTTATGAATCTGATGTATCTTGATCACCTCAACCACTTTGATCTATATCTGCTGACTGTAGCAGAACTGGAAAAAAACCCCCTTTCTTCTTTGTAATACCATGGGAGGGAATTGTTCTCTGCAAAGAAGGTGTGCATCTATAGACATGCTCAGAACTCTGAGCTTTGGCACAGCTTTCGCCACATCCACTTGCCACATAAAGTGATTACAGCTTTTTTTTTGTACATCCCACATATGAGACTTTATAAGAAACCCAATCTGGCTGACAAAACCAGATGAAGTGGAGACAAATGTAATTTACTTTTAGAAAAGTGGACTAGAAACATAGGCCTTGAAAACTTTCATGTCAAACAAGGCTGAGCTGTCAAATATAAATATCCCCATGATTAGGGAGGACTATTTTAACTCTCAGTTTGGGATTTGGGAAGCTTTCATTCTTGCCAAATCTTTCTGGAGCATGTCCTAAACTCCATAGCAGGTATTTATTTCAACTAATTACAGGCAATCTGTTCTGGAGAAAATGAGTACTAGTACAAGACTAGATATGAATGCAATAGAAGACACATATGAGCCTCTATGCAACATTCCCACTTTCAAAAAACATCAGAAATTTTTGTTCATTATCTGAAAAGGAACCTTAAGTCACCTGACAATATAAGTAGCCCTTCCTTCAAACTTCAAAAGCCACAAACCCCCCGCCAAGCTTCTGGCTCTCATAATCTTGTTCCTTTTGAAAATTTTCTCTGACTCTTTTTCTGATGATAAATATAAGCTCACAGAATGAAAACAAGGCCACCATGAGAGTGCCCCTGTTTCAAGTGGAAACTGCAATCATGTGCATCCTGAAAATTTGAGATTGTAGTGTAGGATCTATACAAAGCCCATCCAACAGATATAAAGGAGTTACCCTAATCTGGGAATATTACCCACATCATGACTTGTGCTTCTGTGCAGGTGTGCCTGGATACAAACTGCTAATATTTTTAAAACCTACACTCCATGTAGTTAAAAAAAAATTACTGTGATAAAACTAGACTAAAATACCACTTGTTCTTGAAAAAAGGCATAGGAAATTAATTTTATACTACTCAAATAATTTCTTCTGAGACCCCACCTGCAGTGCTGCATCCAGCTCTGGGGTCGCCAGCACAGGAAAGACACGGACCTGTCGGAGCAAGTTCAGAGGAGACCACCAAGATATCAGAGGGATGGAGCACCTCTCCTATGAGGAAATGCTGAGAAAATTTTGATTATTTGGCTTGGAGAAGAGAAGTCTTCAGAGACACCTAATTGTGGCCTTCCAGTGTCTGAAGGGAGCCTGCAAGAAAGATTGAGAGAGACTGTTTACAAGAGCATGTGGTGACCAGAGATGGGGTACTGGATTCAAACTGACAGTAGCCCCTGATCTAGTGAAAGGTGTCCCTGTCCATAGCAGGGGATTGAAACTAGATGATCTTTTATGTCCCTCCCAACATGAGTATAATGAAAGATGTCTATAAACCAAGTCACAGACTTGTGTTTTATTAGTCTTGCAGTTGTGGTATACTCCATGAAATGTCAAAAAATTATTAAAGATAACACTTGACTACAATATCCTAACAGAATTTCAAAAGTAAAATGTAAGGAATTTTTACAAATCTCATCAGATTACAGTACAAACTGTAATGCATTATATAAATCCTTTTCAGAGTAAGTAATTTACATGCACAAATAATTACTTTGAAAGAAGTGAAGCAATAAAGTTTAAAGCACCAGATCTAGGAACACTATTGTTTCCTCAGGCAGGCTGGTAGTAAAGACTCCTAATTGTCCTTAGGATAATGACGGGCCATAGAATGCCACAATAGAAATAATATAAGGATTACCCATCTGACATAAAATTCTGACACATAAAGCATGATCTCCATTTTGCTGTCCAAGTTTTATTCTGAATTTATTCACTTTAGTATACTAAATAGACATAGAGCTGTTCTGCTATGACATCAACATTTTTTGTTTATTAAAAAAAGATGGCAATATCTATATGTTGTAATCCTAGACCACGGTGAATTCCATTTACTTCTGGAAATGGATTGTGTATTGATGCCAAAAGCACAATGCTAATAATCGAAGAACATTCATACTACAACAGTGAAAGGTGGATAAAGATGCATTTCCCTACCAGACAGGCGAATTTCTTCAACATTTTTTGTCTGATCTTCGGAGTTGTCCACTGAAATTTGCATTAAAGTTGTCATCTCACTTTTAATACAGTTCCTCAGTATTCAGTCAAGTTTGTTTCTTTCTTTCTTTCTTTCTTTCTTTCTTTCTTTCTTTCTTTCTTTCTTTCTTTCTTTCTTTCTTTCTTTCTTTCTTTCTTTCTTTCTTTTTCTTTCTTTCTTTCTTTCTCTCTCATTTCTCTCTCTCTTTCTCTCTTTTCTGTCTTTCTTTCTCTTTCACTCTTTCTCTCTTTCTTTCTCCCTTTCTCCCTTTCTCTCAAATATCCTGAAAATAACCTTCAGTTTCTTTAAAACATAAAGCTTTGGCGTTTTGGAGAAACCATAATGAGCCAATAAACCCAATTTGGAGGCCAGTTAGTACCACATAAATTAATTTCCCTGCTAAATGATCAGAGTCACATCCACCTTTTTCACTACCATCTGCCTCACAACAAAGTTGGCACTGTACTCCTTTGAGAGGTGGACTGTAAAAGTGTCATTTAGGAAAGGCTTATTAACAAAATCCTTTCTAAGTTCCAATTTTCCTGTTCCAGAGTAATGATCACAGGCAGCACATATATACTGTTAGCAGGAAACAGTCAAATGTCCATATGGCATGCACTTAAATAAATAATATTAAAAAAAAAAAAAAAGTGCATGAAATGTGTGTATAGATCTATGCAAATATTCACCTTCATTTTCAGGGATTTTCCCATGTAGTTGATCACAACAATTCTGCTAGTTGTTAGTTCTGCCTATGAAGGAACAGTCCCTGCCAGCTGGGGTATTTCCCACTTGCCTCTGGACTATGTAAACAAGGCCTTTGCCACACCTGTAAAATGGCACTGGAACCAAGCACACCTCCTGAGCTTGCTCTTAATTCCACGTCCCCAATCTGATGTGTGACAGACATTCAAAGTCACTCACTCAGCCATCTGATTTAGTTCCTTACCAAGTGTTGAAAAGCAGGAAAGCATACAAACATTGTTGCTAAATTCTGATTAAAAACATTTTTCTGGAATTTTTTACTTCTTGTGAGTACACATACCGGGAGACTAAGGTTTTCTTTATATTGAGAATACTGAAGTGAAGGCAAGGAAGTCTTAAATGTTAACAAGGACTTTCATTTTGTTTGTCCAGTAATGAAAAATACATGGGACAGTAGAGTATTAAGATGTCCATGCAAAGGAGGTAAGGAAGAAGTTGAATACTCAAGTTCAAATGTACTTTTATGTGTTGTGCTTTTATGGAGCATAGTCAGAATTAAGCAGTTCCACCACATGGGATTTTACTTGCAATGAAGTTATTTTGTTGTTAATGCTGCTGTTCCTTCCTGGGCTGAGGTGTTAGTGGGCCATGAGCTTTCAGACGGAACAAGTACCAACATGACATACAAGCATCATGTTATTTTGCTCTCTCACTAAATGTCCTACAGCTTGCTGTTGTTCTACCACACATAGTGTAGATAGTACCCTTTGTTTTCAGAAATGACATATTTTTTTCCACCAGATTTCCAAAACTTCCATTTTTTCCCCCCAGTGGCAGCAACCACAAGTCAAATTTAACATAAAAGAAGCTTTTGAAACCACACTGTGGAATTCTAGTCTGCTTTTTTCCTCAAAAATGAATCTAAATGACTTGAATGTAAATTTAAAATACCAAATTTTACAACTGCAAAGTTCAAAACCTACACTACGGAATTACTGTCCTTCTTTCAGATCTATTGTCTCCCTAAATTTAGAAAGAATTGAAAACTTCCTTTTTCTCCACTGAAAATTAGCACTGCCAGTAGATCATCTAGTAAAATTATTATAGTAAATCTTTAATTCACATTTCTCAAGGCCACAATGATACTAGAAACTCCAGAGTACATGCATGTTGCAGTATGACAACGTCAACATTAGGCAATAACAAATCCAAATTATCTCCATGTCTCAGACTCAGTAAATTGAAGAGTCAGAACCTTCTGTTTGCTCCTGCTAGTAGCCCAGGAGGATCTTCTCTATTTCATCACTCTGGAGATCAGTGCAGGTTTTCTGTTCATTATGGGAGAACATTCTTGTTCTTACCCTTTCTTCACTGCATCCTGCCTCTCAGATCCTGAAAACGTGGATACGCCTATTTTGAGCAAGGACAATTTGCTTAAGAAACCTTAAGTGGCACTGTTAACTAAACTCTGTGCCCTAGGACTGAGATGAGCACCTTGAGATCTCATCGTTTTGGTTAGATCCAAAAACTGGCAAAACAATTGTCCTGCATTTTCCAGGAATTCCAAGTAATTTCCATGTGAATGAGGTTTAACTGAAATATCTCTGGGCTCCTCACAGCTAGTTGCTGTTTCTCCATGTGAATTATGGAGTTCTCCAATGTCACAAAAATAGAAATTAAACCTGGGACAGAAAACTCTGGGTAGCTTTCTGTCTGAACCCATGATAAAATGTGAGAAGTGCTTTCAAGTAACAAAAGGTAGCTTTCTTACAGCAGGAAGTGAAGCCACCTATCCCTTTTTGGCCGTGTCTTTGTTAAATGCTGCGTGGTTGAGAGCTCCTTGCTACCTGGCAGCACTGCTGAGCCACACTTCCTCCCCTAAGAAACAGGGCACACTGCACTTCTTAAGAAAGTTTAAAAATACATTTTCCTGGGGTTTGTTGTTGAGTCTGAGTTATAGGAAACATTTTACCAATGCTTTAAAATCACTGCTTGCCTTTCTCTTATTTCTATCCTCAACATCTTACAAACAGCCTGTATTTCTTTCCTGTTTTACAGCTTCAGAGCCATTTCACTGCCAGCTAAAAACATAGGATGTGTTTACATTGGTCCTTAAAACACTGATCAGAGTACCCGAAATCTCAGTTTGTCAAGAGAACATTAATCTGGTCAATTTTCCACCATGCATATGATCAAAAGAAGCAGAATTCTGCTAGCCCGTCATGCAAATAAAATTATGTTCACAAGGCGAACTGTTAGTATTATCACCAGAGATGTACTGTGTATTCCTACAAGGCTGTTTTAATGTTTCTGGTATCATACCTTTTTATAGACATTGTTGCTGATTTTAAAACAAAGCCATTTCTGTTAGCTTGCTAAAAACAAATCTTGGAAATATGAATACTATTCCTGTGTACATATTTTTGGCACAAAAACAGATTCTTTAGGGTACATTACTTGGTATTCTGCAGATGAAAATGAGCCTGGTCTTTGCATATTTTCAGCTGACTGGATGCAAATCTTTGAAGATGCAGAAGCTACATAGCAATATTTAAGATGACATACTATTTGGGGAGCTTGCAAGATTTATAAACCTGATCATAGCACCATATAAAATGTGGCTCTGCCATTTCTTATTTTGTTCTGAGCGTATCCAGACATGAGACATCCTGGACAGCTACATTTTGAAATCCAGTTGTGAATGTACAATGCTCAGAGAGAGGGAAGGCATAAACAAGTCCACTCTTAAGTCTGAGTTGTTGTCTGCTCAGTTTCTACAGTCAAACGACTTTGGCAAAACAAGCAGCAGGATGAAGCTGCAGAACCTGAACCTGCTCCCTCCTTCTGCAGGACAGTGAAATGCTGCAATGCTACCAAGAAGTACTGGAGATATATTTTGGAACTGTTTATGCTCATCCTGAATACACCACAATGTAAGACAGATATGTATAAACCTCCTTCTTGGAAGTAACCAAGATTAATAAAGAAGTTATATATATTTAGAAGCCAGTTTATTTCTGAACAGATGCTAGAAGAAAATACTTTTAAATCTGAGAAAATTTAAAACTAAAAGGGAAGACCGAAGATAATTTGAGGGTGTTCCAGTACCAAGAATCACAGCAGAGGCAACTTTCACATCCAGTCTGGGTTTCAAACTCACAACTCAGTGACTTCCCAAGTGCCCACACTGCTCTCTTTCAAACCTTAGGGAAGGGTGATTTTTCTAGCTAATGTCCTGTTTTGGCTATGATTTTGATGTTCTCTTCAGGAGCCACCCATGCCTGTTTTCTGTACTATTTCCTTGCTGGATCTTCCATTTATCCTTCTGTCTGCCCTGTTCTTCAGTTGTGAATCCTCCCTTCTCTGATCATGTCCATGAACTTGTGGGGAATGTGGCAACTCCAGAAGGCAGAGGAAGACCTAGTGTGTGAAGCTAGGACAGGGCACGGAGACTTCCTTTCCTCTGACCTGACACATACTTTTGGAAGAAATTAACAGACAAACTTCTGGCATACTGATATAATCCCCATATATCCTAAAAATCCTCTAAATCTTATCATAATGCACTTTCAAAATTAAAAAAAAATTAAAAAGAAGAAGAAGAAGAAGAAGAAGAAGAAGAAGAAGAAGAAGAAGAAGAAGAAGAAGAAGATGATAAAAAATCAAAAAGACATCTAAGATGATACAAAATCACAACAAAGCTTAATGCAGTTGAGCAAATGTGCCATGACAGTATGTACTAGTACATCTAAGTGATTCCTTCTCAGCTGGAGCACAGAACAAATGGAGTTAATAGGCAGGCAGAAAAAGCAGAAGATGACTCCTTCCCAAGCATAACTACATTCCTCCTCTCCCCCACAGACATGCACTCTAAAGCAGTGATTCCTGGGCTGTGCTCATGTCAGGCTCTGCAGGTCTTGAAGCTTGCATGTCTGCACGTCCCACACATGACATCCAGTCCCTGGTGCTCAGGACATTTCCTGTGTGCCTCATTCAGCATTTCAGTGTGCCTACTCAGCATTTGCACATCAGTGCCCTGCTGAGTGCTCTGTTCATGCCACCTGGAGCAAGTCCTAGGTCATACTACCAGGGAAAGTCATCTACACCAAGCCCTACAGCTCTGAACCTCAGACAAAAGAAACAAAGCCAAATAAAACCTTCAAACCTATTGGAAACTAGCTCAGCTTTAAAAGGTATAAGGTCTTAAAAATGTTCCATGAATAGAAGAGAGCTCATCTATTTAACAGCTATGTTTGAGAAAACTTCTTTTTAAACTGTGTGACTGGGGACCATGTCCGAGAAGAGACAGGTCCTGCTTCACACATCTTGGTGCATTTTCTCCACCCGTATTATGACCAAAGCAAAGCCATCTAGGGATGAAAATAATGTGCCTGGTGGATGTGGGCCCTGAGGAGCAAGATTAAATACTGTAAGTGTAGCACTGAGCAAGTATCCACACTCATGGACCTGCCTGGCTCCAGGCAGGTTTGCTGAGGTTCAGCTGGCCCCTGGCACTGACTGAGCACAAACAGCACTGCCTGCTCCCTGTCGGTCATACTTAAAGAGAATTTGGCTTGTTTAATATAGAATAACAAAAGCCAAGAGAACATTTGTCTTCTAAATATATAAACTATGTAAACTCTGGGGACAAACATCTGCTTAAGCTTAAAATTAACCTTTGACCAGAGACAGGCATAGTGTGGGTTCAGATAAACTTGGATACAAACACGTGCACAGTGAGGGTCTGAACGAGCCTTTTGGTGGGAATTGCAGGCAGCTGTGGGGGGGGAGGCAGGAGAGCACAAGAGAAGGACAAAGCTCTATTAAAGCTGTTTATGGACTGTAATTAGGGGTGAATCAATAGCTGTGAAGGAAAAACAAACAACCCAAGCCAATGGTAAAACCAAGAAGAAACTTAAAAAAATATGGTAATGGTTAAGCTAACACAATACCAGCCTGTAAACTGTTTACAGTGTGCCTGCTGTAATAGAAATATTTTGCTGGGATTGGAAGCCTAAAGTCAGAGAGACACAGACCTGGTGAGTGCATAAATGTCAGTCTGTGTAAGAGTCTGAGGAGCCAATGACTGTACAGGGAACAAGTTACTCACATGCTGCTGCTGCTCAGGAAAAAATAAAGCTTATTTGGCTAAGAGGTAAAGATGGTGTTTTCTCTGTACACATGATGGTACCATATCAGTATTCTAAAATCCTTGCTTCCTTTGGTTTTTCAGGGTTCTATTGCCTTAAAAATATTCAGTGGTTAGTTTGAAAATACCTGATTCATGGGGTTTTTCTTTGGTTTGCTCTGGATTAGGTTGGGTTGGGATTTGGGGGTTTGATGGGGCTTGTTTGTTTGTTTCGTTTTGGTTTTTGTTTTGTTGCTGTTGGTTTTTTGATGTAAAAGCTTGAATTTTGTTGTGTGAGGGAAATAAATCAGTAAGGACAACAGCAGAGCTACTCTGAGCATCTTGTTCTCCCTTATAGTTTTGAGGAGCAGTCAGGAATATCACCATCTCACCCCCAAAGACACAGGACATACACAGGGAAAGACATTCAGTGGGGATAAATGTGGGGAAGGGGTAGCTTCTGCTGTTCCTGTTAAGATTTTACTTGTTTTGGACTTATTTTTGCTGGTGGTGAGTTTCAGGGTTTGCTGCTTGGGATTTTCTTTTTCTGTCTGTCTTGGTGTAGCTGCAGCTAGGAAGTGGCTCCAAAAATGAGCGCAAGTGTTACACCTCTGTAGGTGCTCTGCAGAGTTACTTAAAGCCCCCAGGACATCCCAATAATCCACCTAGGCGGGGATAATGATTCTCAGTGAAGTACACTGCATTTGGCCTTTCTGTGGTGGAAAGATAAACACTGTCAGTCCTGCTGACTTCTGCAGTTAACCCAGCACTTCCTAGAGGGTAGCGTTTGTTGTTTTTTGTTTTGGTTTTTTTGGTTTTGTTTTTTTTTTCCTTCCTGAAATATATTGCCATTATGTATGTCTGTGGTAAAATACCACAGACATACATAAAATACTGGTTAAGTGGTGCTCTCTGATTCTCTGTATAGATCTATCATGACATTGAACCACCAGGTACTGAAGGTGTAGTGCTCAGATATTAGAATGGTAGGGAACTTAAATATCTAGAAAGGTCCCTGATAAATGATACACTCTGCAGACAAACCTCTGCCAAATTCCATTCAAATAGCACAGGGATAATGTGAATATGACTCTAATGAAGGAAGGCTGGAGTTGCCATAATGCATGCAGGTGCAATTGCTCCAAATCTCTCTTAAAATCCATTTTCCTGCCAGTGCTCATTCTTCCTTTAAACAGAAGTTAATACTCTGCTGACATTACTGAACTCCATCATGCTCATTATCTCAGGCTAGCATTTTGATCAGGTTTTTGGAGGTGAAAGACCAATTCATTAACTCTATTGTGTCACTCAATGACTTCCTGTGGAGAGATCACAAGTCAGATGGGGGTGTCACTGCTGGAAGATAAAAGAGCTATAAAGTAGGAAGACAACTGGTATAATTCACAAAAATGAGGGGAAAAAATACTCTATAGCCTTTAATTTCTATTCATAGTTCAGGATTTAAGTATGCTATTTAGATAACAGTGCATCTGATGTTGGTTTTTTTTTATGAGTTTCAGATATGGAATGAAAGAGGCTATTGGTTGGTTATCTTTTTTTATATTTAAAGGAGAAAAATATAGGCAACAAGTAACACAAAAATCCCTGTTAAAAAAAAAGAGTGTGCTTCAAAGCCTGTCATGTTGAAATGCTGACATATATTAATTTGTCTTGGCTTAAAGGGAACAAAAAAAGAGTATTTGGAAAATTATTACTTTATCAAAAAGAAAGTATTATGAAATTGTTTTAATTGTTGATAAAGAAAGAAATGGCTGCCAGGAATCAAAACCCATGTATTTGATTAAAATAAAATCTCTATACTGTTTCTCCAGGTTCAATACAATGTTTATTTTTAGAGTAGTCTCTGGTGTATTCTAAAAGAATTTTTTCTCTCTGAAAGAAAGAAAAAATCTCTCTGAAAGAATTGCCTAGGACTTTTATATAGAAAGTAGTTTCTTACTGCTACTACTTATGACTGAACATGACATTTCTCAGTTTGCACATGGGAAGTAAACAAGCAAAAAATACTTTTTGTGCTTTTAACTGAGTTCTTTGTAGAAAATTTTCAAATATGAGACTTTGCCAGTTAACTACTTAATGTGAAGAAGCAGTGTCAAATAAGGACCGCCTTTGCCAGAGAGCTTTGCAGTCTCTATTCAGCTTCCCTCTACCTGTTGCTCAATAAAACTGTGGGACATCACAGAATCCCACAATGGTTTGACTTTGAAGGGACCTTAAAGATCACCTGGTTCCTCTTGCCATTGGCGAGGACACCTTCCTCAAGGCTGCTCAGAGCCCTGTCCAACCTGGCTTGAACACTCCCAGGGATGGGGCATCCAGGGAGAAGCTGGGCAACCAGTTCCAATAAAGATTGGAACCATCCTCCCAATAAAGATTTTCTTCCAGATACCTAATCTAAACCTACTCTCTTGCAGTCTAAAGTCATTTTCCTATCTCTTATCACTACCAGACCTTGTAAAATGTCCCTCTCCACTTCTCTTAACAGCCCCTCTGTTGACACTGGAAGGCTGCTCTAATGTCTGCCAGAGCTTTCTCTTCTCCAGGCTGAAGAACCCCAAACCTCTCAGCCTTTCCTCAGAGGACAATGCTTGGTGGGACTCTCTCCTGCTGGGCTGTGGGAAGCCCCTGGGAGATGCGGGATGGGGCTGGAGGAGGGCATGGCGGGCCGAGGCCTGTGGCGGCACCCAAGGCGCTGCAGTACGCTACCAGAGGATGCCATGGCAGCTGGCAGTGAGGCTCTGCCCTACCGAGGCGCAGGGAAAGAGGCCCGGTAGTAAAAATAACAATATCAAAACACCTAAATATATTGCAGCATATTCTTGTGCTTCCCTACCTTTTGGTAAACTCCCTCCTTCAGCTGATGGCACCGGGATTTCCAGCAGGTAACACAGGCGAGGGCTGGGAGCAAACATGAAACCAGCGGCTGTTATCAGTCACTGCATAGAAAGCAACAGCACCACTCTTACAACTTTTAAGGTCTTGAGCCTTTGGGGTCCAAAAAACCCCCAAAACTTAGGAAATCTAAGATTTTATTCACAGATCACAGAATGTGGAAGGAACCACAGCGAGTCACCAGGTCCAACCTCCCTGCTCAAGCAGGTTCATTCCAGAGCGCGTGGCACAGGATTGTGTGCAGATGGTCCTTGCTCATGTCTGGCGAGGGAGACTCCACAGCCTCTCTGGGCAGTCTGTTTCATTGAATGGTCACTCTCACAGTAAAGAAGTTCCTCCTTATATTCAGGTGGAAATTTCTGAGTACCAGTTTCTGCTCATTGTCTCTTGTCCTATTGCTTGGTATCACTGAGAAGAGCCTGGCTTCGTTCTCTTGTCGCTCTCCCTTCAGATATTTATACATTGATGAGGTTCTCAAACCTTCTTATTCCAATAAATCCCGGGATTTCTTTTCCTATTTTTCACTTCATTATTGATAAAAATTTGTGCAGTTTCCAAGCTGTACATAAAAGAAGAAAGTTTTCCTTTCTCCTAGCAGGTTTGGAAACAGCTACCTTCTCTTCTTCACCCTGCCCCCATTTCAGCTGATTCTCTTTAATGCTAAGATATTCCTGCCCTAAATGAGAATCTATTTCTCAGGTCCTTTACAAATGACAGCCACAGTTGAAAGGAAACATAGAAAAAAGAAATTCTAAACTGGTATCAATCATCCTATTATTAATGTAGTTATTTATTGATCAATTTGGTTGCTCTTATCTGGGAGCATCCTTTTTTCTATTTTTCATCTGGATTGAAGCACTCTTCACAAAACCTTTCTTTTCATTTCATCCATGTTATCTCTTCTGTCTCCCCTCCCCACATGTTGCAACTTTAAGCTGCACTCATTTGAAATATTTTCTGATATTAACAGACTGGTTGATTTTTTTTTTCATCAGGTAGCAGCTCAGTAATTGGAAACCTAAGAGTCACTTAATATAAAGATCACTGAAAATCATAAACCATTTTCTTCTTGACCTTTTCCACCAAAACATTAGCTTCTGAGTCAGCCTGCTTTGAAGCTACAGAAGCACTACATATTGTTATGTTGGTTTCTGACTTCAAGCAATTCTTTTATTCCATTTCCTCCTATTTTTAGCATCTGAAGGCTGAAATTTTACAATATGCTATTGCTCTTTTTTTTTTTCCCCAGGAACAAATGTCAGCGCATCAAAAGCTCACTGCTTTTAGTATGTGTCACTTGAGATCACTGGGAAAAAATACTTTGTAAGCCTCCTTATTGAATCATTAACCGTGGGCGCTACTATAAATAGTTTTCACAGAAGTTCTGGGATCAGTTATTTCAGCATCACTTCACTGCTAAGTAAAATTCATAAAGACTCTCAACACTGAACAAGGGGACAAAAGAAACCATTATCCCAAAGGTGAATTTTATGCAATCAAAATATTTTTCTTGTATGTAGCTTTGGTATGTGTTTTGGTACATACCCTGTGGTATCACAAAAATTTCTATCAGTTATCTAGTATTTGCAATGAAAATAACTGTACAAACTCACATACACTTGTGTTGTTCACCCCCTCTCTGTTTAGATGCCAGTCTTAAATCTTCCAGGCCTGAAATGCTTTCTGCAGCAATGCAGTCCTCTCAGACAACCCTAAGTTACTTCTTAGGATCTTTGAATCTCTAGGAAAATGGGTCATATCACCTTTCAGATCTACAGTTATCGAGGTGAGTGGGTTGTGGGGTCACTGCAAACACATTTGGCAGATCCACAGTAGCTCTCCTGTTGCCTTTGGTGTGCTGCCACAGAAATTCACCTTCTGTGTATGCAGACAGTTATGTCATGGTCCTATAGCTGTGCCATGGACAGGGTCAATTTCCTCGTGGCATATACAGATACGACTCCTATACAGCCTGCAACACCAAGAATTTATTAAAGAGCTAGGAGGACTCTTGTTTTTTTCTTGATAATCAATTTCTTTACCTGCCACCTGGCCAGAGGTTTTCACTGAGTGCTCAGAGGCATTCACTGAATTTAATGAATATCTGGGAGAGGTGTGATAAGCAGAAAGACTTAGATATATTTGGCAGGAACAACCAGTACAGGTTTTCCAGAATGCTGTTCAATTTGCCATTCATCAAGTTTGTATCTAAAGCAACAAAGATATCAAATATATTAAACATCTAAAACAGGGCTACTAAATTGCCACCTAGTGGTCTTGTAAAGAAGCTAAAATCTCCAGCCTGCTGATCTGGCTGAAAAAATATTTATGGGAGTTTTGTATTTTTGTCAGGGTTCCAGTGTGGGTGTTCACTGATGCCTTGCACATCGTGTGATTGGAACAGAGGGGTGTCAGGACACAACTTCCAAGCCAATACAAGACAATTGGAACTGCTGGGGTACCATGGGCAGCTTGTACAGGACGTAAGATACCAAAATGGAATTTCTGAGCTGGTCAGCCATCCTGTGCATAGGGTAAAAAATGCTGCCAGGTAGGAGCCCATGTCTATTATCTGTACTACTTGTTAACTTTTCCTTTCTAACAAAACAAAGAAACAAACAAAAGTAAATAATTTCAAATAAAAGGTTTTCTGACTATTGGCAAATTAGTTAGGAATTTTCTTCTTCTGAAGCTCAATAAGATCCAGAGATATTGGTTGTGGCCTTTCAGTACCTAAAGGGGCTATGCAAGAAAACTACAGAGGACAATGGAGTGACAGGAAAAGGGACAACAGCTTTAAACTGAAAGTAGGTTTAGATGAGATACTGGGAAGAAATTCTCTACTGTGAAGGTGGTGAGGCACTGGAACAAGTTGCCCAGAGAAGCTGTTGATGCCCCATCTCTGAAAATGTTCACGACTGGGCTGGACAGGGCTGTGAGCCTCCTGTTCTATTGGAAGGTGGCAGGGGGTTGGAAGTAGATGATCTTTAAGGTCCTTTCCAACACAAACCATTCTATGGTTCTATGATGATTCCAGAGGAGGAAGCACTTTGCTCTGCTGGGGTGTTCTCCCACCTTCTACTCTCACTCTGCCTGAGCCATATGTTCATCAGCATGTGCTGTTTACACAGAACCAAGCAGATGAGAAACAATAAAGGAGCACAAGTGGAACAGTAAATTTTGCAGTTCTGCTTTTGCGATTGGTCTGCCTAGAAGTAACTAAGAGAGACTAAAAATAATTTGCAACATGATGAACTGCATAAACAAATTCTCTGGGGACTAATGCATCCTCAATAATTTTACCAATAGTCAGGGGGAGGAGCACTGGCTTGACAAAGCTGATGCTCACAGGAGGTGGAGGAGGCAGAGGCCTCGTGTTAGAAAATGTCCTGGTGTGGGGGCTGCTGGCTACATCTCTGGGAGGACACATCAGTTGTTTCACAGATAAGTCAGAGATAAGTCAGTCCACGGCAGCAGAATCCAAATGATTCATCTCCCTCCTCCATCCTGTCACCTACTGGGACCTAGTACAGTTAGTGGCTGAAGGACAAATATCAGCCCCGAAAGACAGACTGAAAACCCTTATTGCATTTTTATTGAGCTCCTGGGTAGAAAAGGTGTCACATGAGTATAGCATTGGTCTGAGGATGCTGCATAAACTGAAAGTTTAACCCTGGCCAAAACACATCCCCTTGAAGATCACTTGCTGATCAATACCTTCATTAAAATATTGGCAATTCTTGTGTCTTCTCTCCTCTTGGGATGAACTGAGAGCCCTGCAAGCAAAGGTCATTGCTTCCCACAGAATATGAGATAAGTCAGGAAAACTTGATAAAGAAGAGAAAACAAATATGGCTGGGGCAAAGGGTAGGACTTGGGTAGCAATAAAAATAATCAATTGTTGACATGAATATTGTCTTCCTACACTTCAGATTTTGTGATTAAAGTACAACTCACCATACAGAGCACTATATATAGTTGTTGTTTTCCTTTCATATCACTTTTGGCCTGGATGATATTAATCTGTTTTAAGATAAATCTGATTTTTATTTGTGGGCATTTTCCCTATCCTTTTTTTTTTGCATGCACCTATAGTTCTCTTGTTTTACATTGTACTTTGTTCTTGTCTGGTGAAATCTGCACCTTGTTTCTCTTTGTTTCACAGATTTGATTTGCACACTGTTTAGTTTTAAACAAACATCTATGGTTATAGTAGTGTCTGACCTCACTCCATTAACTTAATCATATTTTAGTTAATGAAGTTCTCTGTAGAGTGAATAGCTGTCTAAACTGATTTACTTTTTTTTTTAAGGCTTCAGCTTCCCTTCCTTTAGTTATAGAGGAAGTAATAGAGGAAGCTGTAAACACACTCTGCACACTGATGTGCCACTTATCCAAACTACCCAGTATAATAAAAAGGCACTCAATTAAAAGGTAGTTTACTCCTTAATGTACTCTAGGTGATTTGATCTTTAAGGAGTATACAATATAAGGTGAAAGGTAATCAATACAGTACTGTCTGAGCAATTGCAGATATAACTGCATACCTGTTGTCAATAAAATTATCCAGAGACAGAATGCCCTATAAATGCAACCAGCTTTTTCAAAAAAAAAAAAATGCTCTGCTCCAAACCTGAGAAGCTGGTAAGCCATAAAATAGAATCCACATAACAATTACTCATTTGAACTTTAATGTGTGCCATGAGTTTCTGTTTCCCCTAACCTTTTCTGAGCCCTTTCAGGGCTTTTTAGGATTGCCTTTGACTAAGGGATTTACCATACTATCATTCTGTCAGTGTTCTGCTATCCCAGTAGCTTCCTCAGTGTTCAGATTCTGTTCAAATTGCTATGCCAAATGGCATGCACATAACTCTGGAAGACATGCCTTTGATTTCTGGGGCCTCATGCCTGCTGTAGGTAATAGTGAACACCTTCAAATACATCTCCTGACATGTTTTACACTTTCCAGGTAGGAAGTTCTAGATCCTCCTGTGTTCATCCTCACAAATAACCAGAGCTAATAGCTTGGGAATGTGACTAGATGGATCATTCAGCACATTTTTTACTTGAAGTTTATACATTTACAAAATCACTGAAGGCTTTCAGGAGGAAGAAAGCGTCATCCAGTATTACTCTGCCAGCATTGAGTAAAAAGAGTAACTATTCAGTTGTCACGTGGGGAGAACATACAATGAGAACTTATTTGTGTTGGCTCTGAAATTGTACAGTGTCCGTCTTGTCTTCATCTTATGGGTTATGCAGTTTTTACTCAGCTGAGAGCAGTTGGACTGAACTTGTGCCTTCCCTAAAATACCTGAAGATGTGCTGTAAAAGGCAAGCTGTCTACACTTACTGCTCTGGCAGAGAGCTACATTTAGGCTCTTAACAACTGAAGTACAGTCAGGCCCTTAAAAATGGACCATAGTTTTCTCAGCCAATTGACATATCTCATGTTAAATGACAAAACAGAGCTTTCACAGGAATTTCTTTGAGAGATCTTAAAACACACGAGCAGGGTAACAGAACAGTCATGATCTGAAAAATAATATTCTTCTCTGAATACATGGAACAGTATTCAGTCCAAGGGGTGTAAAAGTTGAAGTAACCTGAATGTTATGGGGTTTTTAAACAATTCTAAATCAAAATTGTGAGTGAAACAAACTTGACCTTTTACAAAGCAAAGTTGCTTTTATTTATTCATAGTTTATTTTCACTCTGCGTGTGTGTCTGTCATCTCCAGGAATAAAAACTCTGAAGTCAATTCCCTTCTGCCTTTCTTTATATGGAGCTGGTATTTATAATGAGCCTCCAGTCAGCTCTGTCATATTAAAATGAACTTTCTGAATTATTGTTGTTCGCCTGATTTCACAATCAGTCCTTTGCAACCCACAACACTGTCACTAGCAATCTAACCAAAGGCAAAAATTTCTTTAATGTCTAGAACAGTTTATGTTGAATAATCTCAACACCTTGCAGCAGCAGTAGTATTTAAATACAGCTGGAGTGGAACAAAACAGAATGCCTGATTTTTTAAAAAGACTTATCTATCCATGCTTCTTTCCTTCCTGCTGGAATCATGTAAGTTATGTATTTTGGAGGCTCTTTTTCTTTTTTTTCTATGTCTTGCTAATAGTTGGTGTTTTCCCTTGGGTGTAAAGGTTAAAAACTTTGAAGGTTGATGGCCTTTGCCATAGGAAAGTGACTTCTCCATTAGAAAGCAAATTGATTTATAAAGCTGTATAAAAACTTGGGTCAAAAAAAATTATCTATTTTTCTAGCATGTATGTCTCCGTTATCCTTTTGATAGATAGTGCAAAAAACTACTGTCTTTTGGAACGCTGAAGGAATAAACCAGCCAGAGATAATACCTTTACCTGCAGCTTGAAGTCCATTTCCAGTTACCTCTTCATTCATTTTTCTTACTTTTTTCTATTACTATTTTTATTTACAGTTTTTCAAAGAAAGACAGCATCAGGTATCAGGTGGATAGTTTTGGGGGGGAGGGATGGACAACAGGGAAAGAGATGGAGATATATCCATTCTCTATTTGTCATCTTTTCAATAATCTTTTCATCTCCTACAAAAATTGAAATCTTCACAAAAACACAAGCTAGATTACTCTTCTTCCCATGTGTTTATCTGTTGGGGTAAAGAAATATTTACACCATCTGATTCCAATAACTGTGCTATAAATAGACTGATATAGACTCACAACAGTGATTTTAAGAAACTGTATCGATGTATAAAGTATTAATAAGGTTTAGAAAATAATTTTTAAAAAATTGTTATCTCTGTCAGCAACAGAATACTTCAATTTCTATGCTCCACATTGAGATGAACTTTGAAAAAATGCTAAAGACAGGCCCTTGTGCTTATTACCAAGATAAATTGTTTCTTTGCTATATAGTCCTCTGTGCAATAAAGATACACAGGACTAAATTCTGAGTAAGATATGTATTTTATTTCTAGTCTTATGGTAGAGCAATTCAGAGCTCAATCTCACTTTAACTCTGCTTCAGCACTGGCAGAATTCATACCTATTCTGCAATACCGCTTGCTCGTGGCAGGGCTGCAGGACCTTGTGGCAGCTCTGAATAAAGCCTCACTACCAACCTCATTTGCCAAAAGTTATCACAGCTGCAGATCGCTGGAAAAGCTCTGTCACTGAGTTAAAAATCAGAGCGGAAGAGGTGCACTCAACTGCTAATTCCCATTTTTCCAGTACTTTAAATTGCCATAAAGCTTGCACGCCACCAGAGGGCATGCCATGCCTCGATAAAATGCAAATCGGTAAACAATTCCAAAGCAAGGGGGAATAATTCCTCTAGTCTTCTTACGATATTGAACATTTGATATTGCTAATCAAAAGCCTGCTACAAACTGAACTATCCCAGTTGCAGCATCTATCAGGTATTTCTCAACTGCTTTTTCATTCAGTAGCTCCTTAACTGGGAAAAATAAGTAAATTAATTAGTTCTCACATGTTAACAAAGATAGAAACATAACTATTAGAACTGAAGACATATTGTCCCTTCACAACAAAGTAATATGATGAAAAACTTAGGAAAATGTTGATTTTTCAGATATAATTGCATAGTTTTAGGTTTCATTTCTTCTAATGCTTAGCTAATACACTGCAGACATTTTCTAGTGAGTGTTGATGTGGATTTTGCCTTACTAGCGTCAAGTAATACTGAATTCCACCAGCTGAGGAGCCAGCCTTTTGCATATTATTAGTCACAGAAATATAGCACAGCTGGAAGTACATTTGTCCTTTAAAAATTTTATTAGAAAAATATCATTCATTTTACCACTCTGCAATCTTGTATAAGGATTCTGAACATTTTTTCCATCTCAAAGAACTTAGCATGTAGACAGCCTCTAAATTAATACCTACAAATTTTAATTTTCTATAAATCAAGCAAAATGAATGCTGTCACTAAAACTGAAAGAAAATTACTGTGGAGAAGACAAAGAAAACAGTGTTTCTCATACTTCTGTGTAGCTTTTCATTGCAATTGGCTTAATGTTTGCATTTTTTACAAAGTTTGATGATTTTAGCAGCATTTGTAATGATCCCTTAGCTTCACACATGAAAAAAAAAAACTTTATTGTCCATTTCAAGATTCAAAACTAAATTATCTCACAAACTCTTTTTTACCAAGTAATGTCTTGCTATTTTGTACTATTATGGCATTTCTGTTCTTCATGTAGAAACAGGGTCTTCAGGGAAAGCAATACAACAGGAGAGTTCACATACTGCTGTATCAATGCATAATTATATGTTTTATGGGTTACCAAATACTCTAATAGCCACTTCTTCAGTGTAGCACACCAGCAATTTTCTAGAATGTTCTTAAAGAAATGTGAGTCAACAGTCTTTTTTTTTTTTAAATTTCACGTATCATAAAAAGTTTGGAATCATCTATATTTCTGAAATGCAGTAAAATGAAAGACTATTGAATAAATTTTGTAAAATAATACATTTCTTTTTACAAAAATACTGAATTATCATTTCAGCCATAGATTAAACTTTGTTATGTAAGAAAAGAAAAACATCTAAGATGTGGGGAAGTCGTCAAATAGTAAGAATGGAAAGTATTTTCTTCACCACACTTATTTTTACACAAGGATGTAAAGAATACGGCAGGCAATAATCTTCACATTATACAAGGCATCCAGCTTTTCAGGTTTGTAGACAATTACTTAACTTCAGATGTAAGAATGTAAACATAACGTAATAATTATTTTACAAGGCAATAATTATTTTACATTGTTTACAAGGCAAGGGTGTGCAGTGCCTAAAATCTACTCCTTGGATTGCAGAAGCCCATTGGGTCATTTTCAAAGTGAATTTCTGAATATCATTACAGGGTAGGATGCACTCACTTGCCTGTTCATCCAGGGTGAGTTTGCTTCCTTACCTGAACACTGGCATAGCCAATTACTAGCTTATAATAATGTCTATATCAGAATTCTACAATTTGAAAGTACAATGTAAGTCCAGTCCTAAAATTAAAATATTGTTTCATTCTGCTTCAGTGAATCAGTGGAAAAATGCCCTCCCAAGAAAGGATAAATACCCAGAGGCACACACACAAATGACTCACTGACACTTTCTCTACATTTTCCTTCTGGTTGTTTCAGAACTCAGCAAAACACCTTGTTGGTCACAGATGAGAGAAGTTCTTAGCTAAGCCTAAAATGATCTCAACTTTCTGCATCATCAAGGCTGCTCTGTGAACAGAAGGGTCTGTGCTAGGGAGCAAAGGCTAATTTGTCTGAAAAGCAGATGTTCTGATAGGCACCTATAAAACTATGGGGCAATATTAATTCAAACTCTAAGGTTAATAAGGACAGTATTCGTGTTTTGAAAGTCTCTAACACAAATAAAAAGTTCTTTGAATTTAAACACACTGATTTCTAGCCACAAAGCCCATAAGTCACTGAACTAGAACTTGGCTCAAAGCCCGTTTCTGGATACGGGCCCTGCAGTCTCTTGATATGGTGCTATAAAAACTTACACAGGTGCTCTGAAATATGAGCTATCAAAGTCAAGGAGACTGCTCTCAGGAATTAAAAAAAACAACTCCTCTTCTTCATGTTGGAAGGAATGGGTGGCAGAAAACTTTCAAAATACCTTGTATTTTTTACTACTTTTGCTGACACTTTTTTTTTTTAAATGCCAGCTGTTTATCACAAAGACAGGATAACCCAGCTGAGATGCAAAGAGTTTAATTTGTCTTGTGTGAGCCAGACGTTCTTAAGTAAAATCTTCTGCAGAAATTATAAAGAAAGATTATGAATGCATCCATATCTTAACCAGTAATTAACTGAAAAGTTATGCTCTCTAGCCAAAAGGTTGGCTTTCAACAAATGTTTTGAATCATTATGGTTACTACATGCTTATTGAAGCTATGAGTTCTGGATGTGTTTGGGGTGGCTTTCTTTCATGTAACAGTTTGGGGTTTTTTTTCTTTTTGAAAACAATAGATTATTTTCAAAAACAATCCAGGGAGATGTTTTTAGGGAGTTGCTAAAAGTCATCCCAGATTATAGCAAAGCCTGAAAAAAAGAGAAATTTAGCCTCAGTCAAAAGGGGGAAAATATGTTGCCCCTATCACTGGTGCAAAGAATAAAAAGTGCAGGTTAATGGCAGCAGCTGGAGAGAGACAAAAAAAGAGTGACAGGATGGTAGTCTCATGTTCAAGGAAGAGATGCCTCTGCAACAACTTGTAAACAAGCATTTTAATCATGTTTGCTATTTCATTAGCATTTGAACAATTCAGATTGAAATATGAAAGATGGTTTTATTTCCCTTCTCCTTTATGCAGGGCCTGGACAGCTTTAAGCAAAACAATTCTCATCTGAATTATGAGGATAACATTTCTCTGTCTCAAAGGGCTGATTATGAAAATAAATTAGATGCTCACATGTTATAGCAATGAAGCCCAGTAAATTAAAAAGAATTTTCAAAACAAAATAACCACATTTACATTATTTTTTAGATAACATGATTTCAAAAATTTTTATGGAAATCTAAGCTGATTGTGTGCAAGCAAGGAAATTCTGGATGGCTAACCCCAGAAATGTGATGAACACTTATTGGGAAATACTTCAGCTAGTTGACAGCAGAATAGATTAAGAGGAGACCACTAAATTATTAAATGACCTACTCTACAGCTTCTTATATGCAGTTTTGCAGCTGGAGGAGAAGTGACTGTTAGAATGCTTAGTTTGGTGTCTTCAAAATGTCTACAGTGAGGCTCTGGTTTGAAAAGTGATTATGTAAAAATAGCACTTCCTACTCAGCAGATCTGTTCTTGTATGCTTTAGTAGGGAGAGAGGAAAAAAAAAATAAAAAACAAACCACTGCATGTCTTCACTGCTGAGCCACCATATCTCCGGGGCGGGGAGGGGGGCAGGAGAAAGAAACTGCATTATACTCTAGTTTATGCAACTTCATCAAAATCACCAATTTAAAGCTATAATGTACCTAAGCAAACCCCATCATTTCAAAATTGTGCCCTTTGAAATCAGACCTGCATAACCTCATTACCTTCATCTGAATGGAAATGAATGAAATGAAAGGAAATAAACCCTTCAGATTGAAAAATCATGATTGGATTTCCTCCAGCTTCCTATCATCACCCAAACTAATCAAGCTATTTTCTCCCCAGGTGGAAAATGAAAAGAAAGAGAGAGGTGATGATGATTCTTTTTTTAAATATTTGGCAGGTAATCTCAGAGCATGAAGCCCATATAAGTTTCAAGAGGTTACATGAGGACTACAGAAGGCTAATACTATAATAACAGCTGCTAGCATAGGGATGTATGCAGTGCAAAAATCGGATTCATGCAGTTTGGCCAGCCTGTTTCCAGGGTTGTCAGACTCCTAACTGATGGAGTGGGCTTTGCCACTATCAGCTGCTTCCAAAGGATCAGTATGTCATAGCAAATGCTCCTTTTTAAGCTTTTCAAAAGAAGTCTTCTTTGTCAGTATGATTTTTTTTTTCCCTGAAGAAGAGCAGATGAAGAGGCTCTTGTAAAAAAGAAGAAAAAAAAAAAAAAAGTAAAATTCTGAACATGGGAAAATACATACTTAGTATCTGTCTAGAGATTTGAAGGGATACTTTGATCATTCTTGCCAATTACATACCTGTTAGAGGCGAGTATATTTACATATTTAATATTCAGCTAATCTCCAAAAACTTTGATCAAAAAGACATGCCATTTATCCTCAAACACTGTGCCAAAATTTCATCTCTAGATAGCCTAATGTGTGAAGTGATGAATTTGTTTTCAAGTCTTTTACAGAATGCCTTCAATTTTTCACTTCAGATTAAAACACCTACCCTTTTAACAAGTGCAATGCTTCTCCTGAACACTATCTGTCTTTAAATATAAAGAAATCATAGCACAATGGTTCCCTCAGGGTTTTGCCTTTTGACATTTCTCTAAGAAAACATCTCAGAAAAACAAATGGCATTATGCTTGCAGACACAATCCTTTCCTAAATAAACAGAAATGTCTACATATTTCTTCTCATCTGTGACACATTTTAGTGTGCTTTATAGACAGAGATCCTGATTGACCTTCATTAAGTCCCTGGACAAGAAGCTTGACTAGCTCTAGAATTGCAAGTTCTGAGTGTGGGCTCGTGCAGTAATGGAAAATGGAAAGGTTACGACATAAGTTTGCACAAAAACCCAACATCAATTCTGGCAGAACACAGTCTAGCAGCAGAGGTTTTGCAACACGTTCTGGACTCATTCTGTTGTGTTAGATGTAGATATAACAAATCCCAATTGAAAGTACATTTTTTTCTTTCATTAAATTGTGTTCTTATAGAATGTATCCTTTCCAAGAAATGGCTAATTTTGTAATTCTTTTCTTCTTTGTCTTAAAACGTCTTTCCCAAAATAAGAATCCTCCCAAGAGTGCTTTATTCAACAAAGAGAGAGATGCAAATGCAGCATCACAATCCCTTTATTGATTAAGAATGTAGCATTTGCTTTGAACCACAGACTAGATCTTGGAGATGTTTTAAGCACAGTCTACATGTTTAAGTAGTAGGCATTAAGTACCAGGCATTCCTCTCCTTACAGTGCCAAGGATTCTAACAGTAGTGTTAAGACCTCCAGCAAGTTAAGATGAACAGTCTGGTTACAAAACTCTAACATATCTGGAGCCAGTGCCAGAACAGCACTACTTGTTTACAGTTCTAAAATTGAACTACCATGACAGTGTCTCTGAAAAAAATAAGTTGAAAAAAGATTTTAATTTCAAGTCTTACCTGAATTACTAGTATTTATTAGAATATTCCTTAGTGTGCCACTTTGGGGAGCCAGCGTAGGAATAAAATTCTGTAGGGAGGCAGCTCTGACCCTTCCTTCCACCATGGGAAGATGAAGTCCACTCTGGCAGTGTGTCCCTCAGTAGTGGCATTTGGGGCTTGAAGGAAGAATAGATTTTGTACAATTGTTTTCAGGGTTCAAGGTGCAACTGGACAGACATATTTAAGCATGGACAAGAGAGCTCTCTAATCTACAAGATGAAAAATAGACAGTAAGAATATGGGAGGAAAAACATTTTATTACACAAGAAATTATCTTTCATAGAGTGTAGCAATCTTTTTATGCTCGTCTACTACAGAAATACTTTGAAGATTGTAAAGCATTTCTTCTTACCAATTATTAGATCAGCAAACACGAGAGCTTACTACAAGGATATAAATAACAGCCCTAAAAAATGTACAAAGACAAAATCAAATAGCCTTTACCGAGAACATTATTTTTCTTTCCCCATCACTAGATTGGTTATTTTTTCCTTTAGTCATAAGACTCATTTTCTTTGCAAATGTTTTTTCTACCTGAGACAAATTTATAGAAACTGATTTACTGAGAATTCTGACACTTTCCTGGCAACTTGCAGTGATGCCTGCTGAAAACAGCTAAATTTTGCTGTAGAAGAAAATTGCAAAAAACTCATGAAAACAGCTTTTGAACTCATCCAAATGTGATCTCCCTAAGGAAAAATCTAAATAGAAATGTCAGGATTGTAGTTTTAAACTCACTTCAGGAACCCTATTTGGTATACTGGGTATATAGCCTAATATTAAAGCTGCTTTTAGTTTGGTTGGATTTTTTCCCCATAGGAAAAAAAACCCCAAAAAACAAACAAAACACTGTAAGACTTATTTTCCTTGTAAAGCTGCCTAGACTGGATATCTATCATACAATTTTGCCAGGAGACTGTTTTGCTTCTAGCAATTTCACTTTGAAGTCTACAAAATCTGATAAAATCAAAGAATAAAAACCCATAAATATTGGTTGTCCCTGTTTTGCCCAGCTCCCCATAATCAGACAGGAGCAGGTAAAAGTGGGCCCAAAGGAAGCCCAAGAGCTCTGTCCCTGCATGCCATAAATCAGAGATCACTCTCCTTCGCCTTGAGAAAAATGTAAGGCTTGTAGTGCAAAAGCTACCAGAGGACACTACCAGTATTTCGAGTTCCCTACAACAGCAGGAAACTTGTTCTGCTTAAGGGAACCCAGATATAGGTTATATAGGAGAAATACCCAGCCTAGGTATTTCTCCTATATAATGACATTTTTGATTTTGTTTTGGTAAGCACTCCAGCCATGAAAAGGAAACCCATAAGAAATTTGCATCCAAGCAAGCAGCATGACAGGGACTTTAAATTGTGTATACTTGACAAAAGTCATCATCAATGCAATGCTTTTTATATCCCCTATCTTGGTAGTTAATTTCTTAAATAAACTTTCAAAGCCTCTAATTTAAATTCTTCATGGGTATAACCTGTTAAAGGTGCTTCAGATGACAACTTAATAAAGGCTGATCTTGTGAAAACAGAACAGAACAAGATGACAAGAAATTAGAGTGCTATTCTTGGTTTTTCTTATTTTTTTCTAGTTCTGAAAAAGTTGTTTAACCTTGCTGTGCTTCACTGTACTCGAAGGCTAATGATGCATGCCTATTCTACAGAGAACTGGGAAAATAATTATCTTTACATGTCAAAGCTATGGGAATGAAAAGTATCATTACTTCACTGTTATTTAATTGTATTAAAAATTATCCTTGAACTTCCATTAAAGTCTTCGGTATTTAATATAACAAGAGAGAGCAGAAGTAATGAATACCACAGTCCCTTATTTTCTCTACGGGTAAAGGTATTTATATGAATTAATTAGGAAAGCTAAGTCTTTTTTAGAGGAAACAGAACCTATCCTTCTGTCTAAAGGAGGAAGAATCCTTATCAAACTCATATCACCAGCTTAGTTTAGGTTCTTCACAGTCACTTTGTAGTGTTTCAGCTACAAAGGAGCTTTTGGGTTCTGTGAACATCACAGCGCTGCTCTAGCAGGTAGACTGCAAAGAAAAATTATCTAAAAATTATCCAGAGAAATCAAGCTCTCTGGTGTTAACATCCCAGATGGGAAGAGAACAACAGTAGGAAGCTGACTAAACACAAGTCTCTATATAGAATTTTAATAACATTTCCTCAATACTGTGCTGACTAAAATAAGGTATTTCAGAGAATTTCCTGTCAAACAGAAACCAGCTCTAAGGTCTCACTGAAAATTAGTAACAACTATTAGTGCCACATAACTTCCTCCTTCCTTTGCACTAGCCAATGACTGTATTTCTGAAAACAACTCTTGCAAAATCAGAAGAGTTGTAAGGAGAAAGGAGACTATGATAGTGAAGTCAGAAGCTAAATTATCTATTAAAAAGGAACAAAACCCCAGTTTCCAGAGAGTTTACACTCTGTTTTAGGCAGAGAAGACAGTGAAGATATTTTGGATGTTATTGTACTTTGCAATAACACCATCTTTGGGTGTTACTGATTCCTGTGAATATTGGGGAAACAAAAGGTGTGCTACAACAACTCTAAGAATGTTTATAGTTCTTTAAATAGTAACCATCAAGAAAAAAAAAATTATATGAGTTAATTTTTTAAATTGATATTTAAAATTTTTAAGGTTTTGGATGAAATGTAGGTATTGAGGTATTGAGTAAGTTGGTTTGAAATTTCTGAAACTGGTTATAGTAGGTCACATCTTAGCATGTTGAAAGGTTTACATCACAACTCACTAAGAAAGCAACATTATTCAAATGCTGGGTCTTTACCTTTATGTGTTTCCATATCTTTTTTTTCCCTATGAAATTGAGAGTGTATTTTATCCTCTAACAATAAAAGTCTTCAGACATTACAGTCACCTGCAGCTCTGAGTCACAAAACAAATACTTATTACAGCCCAAATTCTCAATATCTGATTGTGTTTTGATTCCACAGTTCTGATTGCAATGAATGGTGTCACTCTTCTGCAACAGCTAAATTAGTTTTAAATAGCCACATGAACACTACAACCATATATTTAGTTTGTTTTGTTGTGGAAAACAAATTAACATTTAAAATAATAAATTCTTATATTTGAAGGAGGTCAGTGAATGAATTAAATGAGGGGTCTTAAGATATCTCTTACATTTAAACACCAGAATAAAGATGAGTTAATTACTGTCTGAAATGACCCTTCTTGCTGCAGGTGGAAAGTCAGACAAAAGAAAGGTAGTACACTGACTTTATTAATAATGTCAGTGATAGTGCAGATGAACGCCATGAAAGCCAAATGAAAGGCAATGAAAAAAGCCTCAGGGTCATTTGGCTAAATGTACTTTTAACAGAAGCATACCCACACTACATGGGAAACTGAAGCTACTCTGACAGTCAAGGTCTAAAGTGCCCAAAAGTTCCAAGCAGAAAATTTCACAGAAATGTTTAAGAATTTGGGATAAAGTAGGATTAAAGAGTCAAAAGCTGCTTCTGTGGCATAACAGAGAAGAAAAAATCTTAAACCAGAATCCAAGGAAGTGTGACATTTGTAAAATGTTTCATTATTCAATTATATTCATAACAATTCTTAGGTATTGAGGATGCATTTTCCATTGTGCCTTTCTAAAATATGTTTCTTGTGAATTATTCCAGAAAATAAGATGCTTCTACTCTTTCCTCTTCACAACTGAGGTTCAAGAATCCATTGTTATTTCTTTTCTTTTTAATATTCTAAAATTTCATCTAAAGATTCTGGAAACTTTTGGGAGGCAGAATACTATCATAAAAGATACGAAGAGCTATGCAGTAGCCTTCATATAATTTTTTAATGTTAAAAGATATGTATGAACGAAATGGAGCAAGATTAAATAACCTGAGTTCTGTGGAGTGTTTTTGTTTTGCCATTGTATGTATTGTATACTTATTTTTTGAATATATGTATGGAATTTTACCCTTAATACAAATGTATTTGAAGAATTCCCATAAATCCAGCTGGATACCAAATAATTTCATTTGTCATGCAAGTTTGACCTATGTGGTTACTTACATGCTGGGTAGTGCCTAAAGACTTTTATTGCTCTAGAGACTTAAATAATTTGGATATAATTCCATTCATAGGTCTTAATTACTAACTTTGTGTACATTATGGGTTCAGTTCTCTATTATAAGCCAAAGATACAAGTAGCTTTATTCAGGTAAAACAAAACACAAGGAAATTTATTTATTTATTTTCACCAAACAGGTGAGGCTGGTGCAGACCACTGGAGGTCATTTAGTTAGAGCATGTTACTTAGGCTTGTGTCCAGAGAGCTTTTGAATATGTCCACAGGAGGAGACTCCACAACCTCTCTGGGCAGCCCACTCCTTTCTACACTTTTTCACAAAAAAATAAAGTTCTTGAGCTTCATTTTCTATTCTACAGCATCAACATTCTTTTCAGAGAACAGAAGTATGAAATCAGCAGAGTTCTGCAATTACAACTACTTAGAAGCCAAAGTGAGACTAAAGTGTAAACTTTCATTGACCTAAGTTGATGCTGGAACAATCTAAATAGTCATGTTTACCTGCCACTTCTAGATTTACCTGTGATTTAGAGTATGCTTTGAGTTCTACTTTTTCAATGGGAAATGGTTATGTGAAACACTGAAGCACCCATAAATGACCTGAATATAGAGTGTAAAAACAGGAAGTCCTGTAGAGATAATTAGTGAGCATTCTCTAGCAACAACATGTTGCTACCTATATACTGTAAGACATTTTCATAAGCGAAAATTCCAATTATATGCTAGAAAATGCAATAAAGCACACCAGTTAAATACAGTTCATACCTTGGGGGAGGAAAATGAGGTTTGTGTTATCATTGTCTTTTTACCTCCTTTAGTAGCAGGCTATCAAGTCATACAGAGGCAAACAGCATGCAAAACAAAAAACTGTGTTCTTTTTCTTTAATATACGGAGAGTATAATTGTTCCAGGACCAGATTCTGCCACTATTATAATGTATAGCCTACTGTTAGCAGAAAACATTTATATTTTTCTCACTTAGAGTCCCCTGAACACTTTCTTGCCACTGAAAGTTTCAACACACACTCGAGAAGAAAGGCTATGTAAGGTATACCCTCACACTTGTCTGCTGCCCCATTGATTTCTGGTTGTTATTTTACCTGAGAAGTCAGGCTTTAGCAGAATAATTTTTTCACTCTCTCATGCCTGTGTTTTTTCAATGCTTTTTTCTTTTTCTTTTCATGTAATTGTACGAAAAATTAGAGATTGGGTGGTGCAGTTAAAGGCATATAACCCCTATGAAGATTTATAGGTTTTTTATTGCCAAATAGTTGATTATTTAAGTTTTTTATTTCCTTAGGTTAGTAGAAAATTGAGAATTGCCACGAAAAAGATGAAACAAACACAGAACTATATAACAGTTTGGGCTGGAAGGGAATTTAGAGATGACTTAGTCCAACTTCCCTGCCATGGGCAGGCACACTTCCCACTAAGACCATCCACCGTGGCTCTGAACAGCTCAGGGCATCTGCAGCTTCTCTGGGCAACTTCTTCCAATGTCTCACCATGATACAATCTTTCACATGATTTAAAGGGTGGAGCTTTAGGCACTCATGCAGATCTTTTGGAGTACAGAATGTTCAGTCCTGTGGTTGCATGCACGAACAACTTGGCTTTAACAATGTCTTCCACTATTACCAGTATGCACTAAGGGGAAAATATTGGCCTTCAGCATTTGCTCAAGGCTTAAAACAAGCTTACTCATCCTTGTCTTGCACATGAAGATAGATGCATTAGGCCAAATTTAAAAAAAATGAGAGAGATCATAAACCTATTTCTTATCACAACAGTACGACATAATTTTTGCAGGAGACCAGATGCCTACCTAAGGCTGCTGAAACTATCAGCAGCTTTTTAACTTGGCATACCTTAAACATGACAAAGCAGTACAATCTTCATCTGGTTATTTCACCCTGTAATTAGGTATTCACTGCAAAGTTTGGCCTGCCAAGTTATGTCTTTTAAGAGCTCCATTTGGGCTTGATCAGTTAAAAAGCTCAACATCATGATCTAGCGAGGCTGTAATGGTCCTGATGAGAGTCCACTCACAATCCCTGCCTGTGAAGATTCATTTAGCCTCAGGTTGCTCTATCCTATAGGTGCTGCCTCCCACCCCCACATCGGTGTTCTGGCTTGTTGCCTTGCTTTTGCTCTATGATCTCTCCATAAACTCCATTGCTATTACCACTCTCCTCCTTATCCCACTCAGATCAGACTGTGCCCTGGCAATGAGAGCTCTACTCATCCTCTGCTGTGGCCACTCTCAGCTCTTCATTCCCCTTGGGCTTTGAAATCCTTCTCTTGCTGCTGGCTGGTACTCAGTGGCCACTATTCCTGTCAAGATGAATCTCTCTGAGAAATGAGGCCCCTGAAAGTATTCAGCATAAAATGCAAACAGCTGTACATGGAGCAGCTCAAATCTACCACTCACTGTGAGCATACTCAGTTACAAGATTTGCCTTCAGTATCTTGCATTCTTCTCCCACTTTAGCCACTCTTTTCCAAAATGCGCTAGTAACTCTTCCTCGAACATGCACTTGCAGGATGCTTCTGCCTGGCATGGGGTAAAACAACTTGAACAATGCCCTATTTGCAAACCTACCAGTGGTAAATGAAGAAGGGGGAATCATACTGCTTTTGGTGTTGAATAAAGCTGAAACCAGTCTGACTCATCAATCCCAAAATTAAGCATTCTGATAGCGAGATGAAGATGTAGTAGGACCAGTAAAGTACCCAGATAAAGAAATAAACACATGATACTACCAACAACTCATCTAAAGCCACTGAACTGAAACAGCTGGCCTGGAAACATATGACTGACAGTCAGTCACTCTATACCATAAAAGCCCAGTCATGAATTCTAGCAGCAAAGTCTTCTAACAAATTCCTTCTAGGAGTGTATGTGTGGAAGTTCCTCCCATTAGTGGAGATGTCCCTCAATGTTACTTCTTCAGGCTGAGCAAGAGATTTGCCACAGTCACTGGTGTGGGTGAGTAACATCAATCTCTACTTAATAATTAATACAAGTGCTTTAATATAATTGCTTCAACATTGTTTTATATTACACTATAATAGTTGCTATAGCTCCTATACTGTGTAATAAATAATTCTGATAAAGATCTTGTCTAATCACTATCATAACAAATCATATATATTGATGTAAATCATATATATTTATATCCTTAATCTTGTAGAACAAAGTTCAATTACACATGTATAATCCTTTAGACATGGATTGGTGACAAACCTGGGACTGAGACTGGATCAAGCCATACCCAGGCTACTCTGAGAAGGAGTTTAGAGAGCAAGGGGGTCCTTTCTGCATCCTGTGATGCAACAGGAGGGCTTCTTTTAAAAGAACATAAACTTTGTATGAAGCTCCTCCTGCCCACAACACAGAGTCTAGCTGTGCTTCAATCTCTATGGCTTTGTATGAGAACAGTTGAAGGCAGAAAAAATCTTGCTATTAGTGCTAGGGGAAACAGCTGGAGAAATGGCCAAAGAGAGACTCACGTAGCCAAAAAGAGAAATGCATATTGCTCCCCATAGCCATAGTCAGTTAATTGACTTCAGTGATGGTATCTTACCTAGCTAACATCTCTAAATTTTTACCTCTCTCACAATTGCTCCAGGAGCCAGAAGATAAAAGGGCAGGGCATTTAATTCCTTTTACTGTATACCTAAGCCTGTGGTGTACAACTGCAGATGAGGGATTCTAAGAAAACCCTATAATTAATTGGTTGAGATCTGCTGTAGAGATACTTTGCAGCTCTCTTAACAATGAAGTTGCATCTAACTAACTTACTAAATAATGTTCTCCTCAGACACAGTATGAAGTTTCACTTTTAGTGCCCTTGCTATCTGCACATATATCAAAGACTTAATAGTAGCCAACTGCATCATCCAAAAAGGCAAAAACAAGAGAGGGCAAAAAAAAAAAAGTTAAACCTCTGCAAAATTTGGAGAAAAATATCAATTGTATTTTTTTAAAGCAGCAGGAGTTTGGAGGAGGCTAGGAAAAAAGATTATGTCCTGTTAAAAACTTTTCGAGAGCAACCTGCATGCTGAATCTTAAGCACAAATCTTTTGGTAAGCCTGTTGGATATAATGTAATATTTGTCCAGGTCTCACAAAAATTACTTAAACTGGAGGACATTATATAATATGAACTTAATTGATATTAATATATTTTAATATCTATGAAATAAATTACTTTTCCCCTGCCTTTTTGGTAGTCTGTTGATAAAGGATGCTTTTAGACAATAAAAAGAAGACTAAGTTTATGTCTAACAACTCAGTCCTACTGATTAAGAGATTTAAATTCTTTTAGGGGAAAAAACTATACAAACATAACACTCTCACCTTGTCAAAAATATTAAATGAGTTAGAAATGGAACTAGAAGCATTTTTGACACATTTACAACACGCAAATAGCTTTTATCATGTTTCCTACTTAAAGATAAAAGTTGCATGTAAGAAATAGAGTACTTGGAGACTATTAGTATCTGTTGATCTTAAAAGCCTCTGAAATTATGGAACACAGGCCAGCTGACTATCAGTAACTTTACTACTGCACACTGTATACACTAATATACTACAAGGTATTATCAGCCCAAATATAGATTAAAGTTAAATTTTAATTCATATAAATTAAATTACATATTGTTCCATATTGATTAACAAAACCAGGCAAAAATAAAGTGAAAACATTTATTATTTTCAGAATAATATATGTGCTGTTTATTTGCTATAAATACAGCAACTTCCTTTAAATATGACTCATTCAGCTCAGAGAATGTCTTTAAAGTATTAAACATGGTGGCATATATTTTTTCTTGGTTTGAAGGACTGTGTTCCTTCTAAAAAAAGAAGGTTATAAATTTAGAAAAACACCCTATTGATTTAAGAGAAGGATGACATAAAGAGTATGTTGTTGACTCACTGTCAGCTACATCTAGAGACAAATCAACATATTTCCATGGAGAATGTCTTGTGCTTGCAGTTTACAATCAATAAGGAGGACAGAAGTGATAATATATGACACTTTCTGCTTACATATTCATTTTGTATCCTAATATACCTCTCAGACAAGTTACAAATGGTTTAAAGCAGAAATACCAAAGCAAGACATTTCTTTTTCCATCAAGGGTCATGGAAAAAATAAAAAGTAATATACATGAAATTTAAATAACTGGCACTTACCTTAGTGCCAAATTCTAAAAGATTTTTTAATATTTGATTTTGTGACTAGATTTTGTAGTACATCAATCATTATCTAGATGTGCTCAGTTTGTTGTATTTACGAGCAACATTTGGTTGAGCACTTGGCAGTGACTACAGGCCACTAGAACCCTTCTGTTGCTACAACCTCAGGCTTGTTCTTAACAGAGAAAAAAAACCAAAGTTGCACACAAGAAATTAGAAAAATAATCTGAAGAAGGCTAAAAAGCTGATTATGAGAGACACATCCTTAAGACCAACGTCTGTGGCTACAGACTCCATTTAATTTATTTCCTCATTTCATTCACTCATTTGCATCTTTAAGTTAAAATATGGGTTTCATTGCTTTGGTGTTTTTCTTTTTCTAGAATGTGCTTTCAATGCTTTAATATCTGAACAGAGCTCAGCTTATGTTCTGACAACCAAGATAACTTCTAACTTTGTGCCATGCTTTGCCCACTGCCAGAAGCTCTCCCAAGAATTGCTCCAGAGGGGCTGAGAGTGCTAATACCACTCTAACAGAGCACTTCATGGCAAGGAAAAAAATCCTCATGCACTCTCCTAACCAGCTGTATGCAGGCATATCACTTTTGAAGATTATCACTACTATTTCTGCCTACTCATCAAAAGAAGATGGTTTTGCTACCATTGTATGACATTACTTTTAACAAAGTTGATAAAAGTTGTGACCACTTAAATGGGGTGTGAGAGGTGGGATGCACAGACAAGATTACAGGCATCCCATATAAATATATGTAATCAAATGCATTTCATTTGGAGTGATTCAGATGAGTATGACTGTGATGCACAGCATTAAAAACATTGGACAATTGCTTAATGCAATCCACATTTGCAAAGAGGGCATATCAAAATTTACAGCAATGAAAATCTCTATCCCTAAAAACTCAAAATGCTTTAGCAAGTAACAGTAACAAACTGCCTCTCTGAAGGGGGCTAGAGAGAAGAAAGGATATGCAGATCTGGAAGGAATAAGTGGCAAGTCTTAAAGACTAGTAGGGATATATATATATAAAGACTAGTAGGGAAGGAATCTGGCACATAGACAAGGCCTGTAGTAAAGGTTGATTTACTCCTTTTAAAGGCACTCTTTTCAATGACCTAGCTCTGGAGCTTTGGGAAACCTTGTAATTATCTAAAACTTGTTTAGCATACAACTACTTTTAGCCAAGACAGTAACTCTGGGTTTGTTTATCCAAACTGCAGATTAACAAGGTCAAAGATGCAGAGACACTACACACTGGGTATGTAGATCTTACCAGTTTTACAAGTGAAATCTTTCAAGTCTCACCTGTCAAAGCAACTTTGTACAAATGTGACTAAACTGCTTTCACAGCCAGGCCACACCTCAGCTGCACAGCTGCTGGTTCCAGAGGCCCACATCAACAGCCTATGGATGATGGTTTGCCAGGCTGGTGTCTGGCCACTCACGGGGACTGCAGGTTACACCCCGACCAGTCCATTACAGCTTAGCTACGGGTGTGCTCATCCTGTACGTGCAACCTGAAGGGACTCAGCTGGGGCTTGGCACTCTCCGGGGGATGACCCAGTTCCATTCCTGGAAACTGGAACCTTACTTACCACAAACTTTTGGAAATGGCATGATGACTGCTGGCATCAGATGGGAGCCACAGAGGTACATTCAAATATCTGAGAGTGAAGACTGTAAAACCAGAACATTTTAAAAATATGAAAGGTAGGCCTAAAATTCAGGACAAATTAAACTGCTTTCCAGAAGTTATTTCCTTTTTTTTTTTACTTTGCATTACTTGTGTTGTTTTTAGTAACACAGTACTTTTACTCTCTGAGATAATACAGTAATGCAGGAAGACCAAGGCTGCAGGGTAGGGGAAGACACTGCATCACGTCTCCATTTCAGGGCCTCTTCCTGAAACAAGCTCCGCCAATGGAATGTGTGACACAGGGTGAAGTATGTGCTCACTGCATCCAATTGCCAGAAGTGGTATCTGCTGCAGAGAGCAGAGGACAACCTTTGAAAACTGGAGCTGCTACTTCTGTAGCACATCTTTTTTGTTCTACATCTGTAAAATCAACCAGTCAAAGTCTGTCAGGAAAGAAATCTATGAAAAATAAAGGAAATTAAAGAAGGCAATCAAAAGAAAAAATAAAGACAAAGAGCTCAGTGGATGAAAGGCAAATGTCAGGAAGTTATCAGTATGAGAGAGTATATAAAGTAGATATAGGAAGTCACCTATAATTTTAAAATGCTTGGTAATTGAAGATGAAACAAAAGTACAGAATGAAATTTTTCTGGGGAAAGGAAATCAAATGAGATTGTGGAAACTAGATGAAAAAAATAGTTATATGCAAAATGAATGAGGAAAAAAAAGCAGAATCAGAAAACAGTTAAACAGTTGCTTCAAAATGACAGTGAGTTATAAATATTTTCTAAAAAGCTGCGTCAACATACAAATGTATGCACAACAGTGTGAAATAACTACTTACAAATGGAACTAAAGTGTAACCTTGCATTAACCTTGCATTAACTTTCCAGAGCTAATTAACAAAGTAATGAAGTTCTTTACTTGGTAGGAATAGTCCAAACCTTAAGAAATCCTACAAAACATTATACTGTCACAACTTTATTAAAGTTAGATTTAATTGCAGAACATAAAAAAAATTTTAAACAGTATCAGCTTAAGCTCCACCAAAAATTCTACAAATTTAAGCTTTACTAGATTAAGAAAATTACATATGCCTAAAAAGAAATGTTAAAGAAAAACACTTTACCACTTGTTTTGTATGTTTTCTGTAGCATTTAAAAATATTTTAAAATACTTATTCAATAACAGAACATAGAGTTGAAACTGATTCTAATCAAAGGACCTTAATATTGCCATCTTGTTGCAAAGGTTTCATACCTTCTTGGTGATTTTCATGAGCAGCTCCTCACAGCACTGACTCCCTCTCCTCTGCACAGCCAACAAACTCCATCTCCCATCTCGACCAGCCAACGTGCTCTTTTACAATACCCCTCCTAATTGGATCCAGCTGTGGCCTATTAAGGGCAGGCTTGTTCTTCATTCTTGATAATTAGCACAGCTGTAACTCCTTAGGGGCCAGATTACCTTCACCACTGTCTCTATTCTCCTACATTCTATCTATCCACACCTTAAATGTAATGATATATAAATGGTTTCCATTAATTAGGGATGTGCAAAAAATATAAGCAGTGCAAATAATGCATTATTTGTTAGCTTTATGCCAACAGGATTACATTCAGGGAATGTAATTTGCACCACTCTACTTTTAAGCTATTGCCACTGTTAGGAAGGCCAATATGTCTAAAGGACAACTTTTTTCCTGCATAACTAAGAAATTAAATATGCCTGCTAATACACTTAGTATTTATGACATGATCTTTATTTGAAACAGTTTTCATTATAAATTGCTAGGTATATCCAATTTTCTGTTCATTATAGTAACAGTTAAATCTAAATACTTAACCTTAATGACCCCTGGTAGCAAATTTCAAATTTATCTAAAAAATGGCAGTCTTCAGTACTTGTCTATTAGATATCTGAATGCTATAACCTTCACCAGAAGCACCGGATGAAGATTCACTGGAGTCTTCTACATAGTTCAGACTTTATTTGCATGATCATGAAGAAACAACAAAGCAGCAGGACAAAATACTGAAAAACTAAGTTATGCTTAAATCTTCCGATGCAATGAAACAACCCTAAACTTGCTCAGAATAATGAAGTTGGGGGAACTTTAGCCTAGCCCATTGTTTTATGAGAGTGAAAGGATGTTCACTGTGCTTCAATTAAGAAATGTGTTTCATTATTTCAATTTCATTCCATTATGAAGTGGGAAATGTGGGTTTTGAACTCAGCAAGCTTATACAGAGCTTTGATGGGCCTGTCACATAATACTTTAGGGTTTTTTTGAGACTATTAACTTAGATTCAAATGAAAACAAAAATTGCCCAAATGATGCACATCTTGAATTTAAAATAATGTGACATTAAATGTCTTTCACACCAAGGTGCAGAAGTTACATACTGCATCAGAAAACCTTCCTTCTTTTTTGACAATGGATGGACAGGAGTTAGAACAGATTTGGAGAATTATACATGCCTGAGTAGAATTTTTTGCTAGACCTGAATGCTGCAGTTTCTTTTCAGCTCTGAAAGAAGATGGCAGAATAGCCTTCCTAATTGTATGTCCATGTTTGCTGCAAATGGAAAAAATAGTATCAGTTGGTAATTTACAGAGGAAAAAACCTATCTGAAAAATTATCTTAAAACTGAATGAGCAAAACATAACTTCTGTCCTGAATGAATACTGATCAAGTGCACCTTGTCTGACAGGTAATGCCTACATGCTGCTCAGGCACAAAAATTATCAAGGATGTGATAGAAAGAGAGGGAATCAAACCCAGGAAACCTTCACACATACAATAGGCAGGGAATTATACACACTTATTACACCTAACAGGAAATTCTTAATAGAAACAAACGTACAATATTAAAAGTCAGTAAAAATTATTAGTTTACTGATGCAATGATGCAAGGCATATTTCAATGTAAAAATTGAATTTATGTGTTTATTCTCCCTTTTATTTCTCTCATTCAAGGAGCCATCAGTTACATCTCTAACAGGGTAGCAATTTGTAGCACTATTTGAATCACTCAGTCCAACTGATAGGAGACTTATTCCTTTCTGGGTCCTAGCCTAACAGAAACCCTCTTCCTTATATTGCCAATTATCTTCACCTCAGTCATTGCCATCTACAACTATTAACTCCAGGTATTAGCTCCAGGTATTAACTAATCCTGCCCCCCCAACAGGGTAATCCTCTTGGCCTCCTACCAGCTACACTTTAATGTCCTTCAGTTCTCAGGACTTTTAGTTAGAAATCATGTTCCACCATCACTCAAACTTTGGCTAAAGCTCAAATCTTTATGCCTTTCAGCTGCATTTCACAAAGCACTCAGTGCTTACAACACTCCAGATTAAATTATCATTGTAAATGTCTACAAGTTATCTAGATTAGTTTTATTATAACACCCACTCAACATATTCAGGTTTTCGTATCCATTAGCCTGAAATCCTTAAATACTACACCTTTTGCCTGATTGTTTGGTGAACATGAACTTACTGTTCCTGAAGTGTGAATGTCATCCCTTTTCTTATACTGACCTCAGGCGTTTCTCATTCCTTTCCACAACAAAAACACATTAGCCAAGTTGCTACAAGTCCTGACACCTATGTAACTCTTAATTCTCCCAAACACCAGCCAAGCCTTCTTTCTCCACTGACTCTCCAAATCCTACATCATTCCTCCTTAGCAAACCGAACATGAGACAATGCCTCAGAAACATGACTTGAGACCAGGACTCAGAATGACCCAACACTCTTCATCGCCTTGGGCTTCAAGTCTGCACTGGGGCCAAGGCTTCCCTGACTTTCCACTTCTTTGTGTGTTTCCTTCCTCAGTATGTCTTTCCTTCCCAAATTCATAAATCATAGAATATCCTGAGTTGAAAGGGTTACACAAGGATTACCAAGGCCGTACTCCAGGCCCTGCAAAGGACCACACCAAGAATCACACCAAGGGATTGAGAGTGCTGTCCAAACACTTGTGTCAGACTTAGTGCCCTAACCACTCCTCTGTGGAGTCTGTGCCAGTTAACAACCCTCAGTATCTTCTCCTAATATCCAATCAAAACCTCCACAACATCTTCATGCCATTCCCACAGGCCCTTTGCTGGTCACCAGAAAGAAATCAAGTGCCCCCCTCCGCTTTCCAGGGAAACTGCCGCCTGCCGTGAGGTCTCTCCCGTCTCTTCCCAAGGCAAATGACCTCAGCTGTTTTTCACGCATCATCCCCTCTAGACCTTTTTACCATCTCTACAGCCCCCCTTTAGACGTTTTCTGACATTTCTAATGATTTCTCCGAGCTTTCCCCGTGATCTCTCTTAATTCCTGTAGTTTTTCAAACTCTTTCGGAGCTTCGACAACAAAGCCCGAGTGCCCTTCTCTGGGGGCCTGGGGGAACCTTCTGATCCCCCTTGCGAGAGACCCTACGGAAGGGTCCCCTGAGAACGACGAGAACGCCACAGAGCGCGGAAGCCCGGGCGACGCGGAGCTCTTTGGGACGGGCACCGGGGACACCTTGGAATGTTTTTAAATCCGGGCCTGCGGCGCGGCTGCGTGACCCCCGCCGCCCGCCCGCGGTACCGCCGCCGCGGCTCGGCCCTCCCGCAGGACAACACGGTGCTGCTGCCGATCCTCGGCGGCACACGGGAGACCGGAGGGGCGGGGAGGGGACACGGGGCTGCCGGCAGTGCGTCCCGGCCGGCGGGGACAGGGACGGGAGCGGGAATGGGAGCGGGAGGAGCCAGCGCGCGGCCCCCGCCGCCCCAGGGCGACTGGTGACGAGCGCCGCGAGCGCCGGCCGCCCATTGGCTGCGGCGCGGGGGCCGAGCGGCCAATCAGGGGCCGGGCTCGGAGCGGCGCAGCGCTCGCCCTCGCCTCGCCCGGCGGCCCCGCGCGCGGGGGGCGGGGTCACGTGACGCTCTGTTTACATCCTCTCAGCTGTCGGGCTCCGCCTCCCCCGTCCCGTCCCGTCCCGTCCCGTCCATCGCACCGACACCGACCGTGACCCCGGCCGCCGAACCGACCCGCGCACCCCGACCCGCCGCCACCCAGCGCCGCCCTCCGCTCGCTCGGCCGTTTGCCCGCGGCCTGCCGGAGCGCTCTTCTGCCTTCAATTCCGGCCCCCCCCCCATCCCCCCCATCCCCAGTGGGTCTCGCCGGTGCCGCCCAGCGCAGGGTGCGGGGCCCGCTGCGGAACGGGTGAGTGTCCCGCACTGCGGGGGCGGGCAGAACTGCGCTCCGGCCGCGCTGTGCGGCGCGGAGGCCCCGAGGGACGGCCGGGACGGTGGGTTCGGCGGGGGAGGGGAGAACGTGGCCCTGCGGCCCCTGCCCTTCGCTGGCTCCCCGGGCGCTGCGCTCCCCATTGTCCGCGGGCCCCGCACGCAGGCGCGGGGGAAGGGGGGTGGGGGGGAGGAGGTTGTTTTCGTGCAGCCGGGACAGGGCGAGGGCTCGCCCCAGGGAGGGACAGGACCAGCTTCGTGCCTACGCCCTCCGCAGCCCCTTTTCCTCCTCCTCCTCCTTTGCCCGACCCTTGCCACCCCTCGCGGCGTCTGCGTAATGAATAATCTCTGGCCCAAAACGGGTTGGGAGGAGGAGAGGTGGTTGGTGTAGCTGCCGTGGGCCTGGGCAGAGGTGGGAGGACGGGGACGAGAGAGAAGGTTCCAGCCTCGAGATCCCGGCGGGGGTGGTGGTGCAGGCAAGGTGAGGGCAGCGCTTGTCCCCCGCTGCGGCTCCGCGCCTTGCCTCCCCCTGTGACGGCTGTGCGCTTGCTGTTTGCCTTTGAGGAAATGCAGTGAGAAGGGAAGCCTGCGGGTTCGGGGATTTCTTTGGGCTTGGTGGTTTTTTTTTTTTGGGTTTTTTTTTTTTTTTTTTTTTTTTTTTCCCCCGCTGTCGAGTCTTTTCAGCCTCATGGGGTTGTGGGGACTGCGTCTTCCAGGCCGAGGCATCATTGAGGGGTGCGTGAGACAACATTTTGTTTTGTTTCAAGAAAAACCCGTGGGCTAATGCCGGGTATTTCCCTTTCGGGGAGAGGAGGAGGTGGTGCGGCTGCAGGAGGACACTTTGTTTACATAAATAAAGTGTGTGAAATGCGCGATAACTTTGCTTTTCGCCCGCAATCCAGGGTGAGTCGGCCGGTGAGCATTCCTGGCGGCAGCTGCCGGAGGAAAAGGGGAAGGCAGCCTCTGCCCCCCGCTTTGCCATAAACGCACAGTTTTTCTCTGTTTATATTGTGATCTCTGTTTTGGCTGGGAGGAGAGTAAGGGGAGGAGCAGGAACTGGCTCCGGGGCTGCCACCTCCTCCCGTCTTGTTTTCTTTGTTGTTATCAGCTCGAGGAGGCGTCCTGGGGTCACGTCTGTAGCTGAGCTGCGGTCTGCGGTGTTAATGGGATTCCTCTTGGGCCGAAACCTCGGGCCGCCTTCCGCAGTGCGTGTGCGGGTCTCGCTGCCCTCCGAGCGCCCTCCTCCCCCTGCCTCGGCAGCTGTCAGCGGCTCCCTCTGAAGTTGCAGGAAGGGGAAGGGGGGGCAGAGGGAGAAGGAATCTTGGCATTTATTTGATACTCGGTCAGCAGCCTGGGCCTGCTTTATGCAGCTCTGTCATTAAAAAAAAAAAAAAAACAAAACCAAAACAACACAAAGCAAAACAAACCAGAAAAAGAAACAAAAAAAAAAGAGAAAACCACCAAAAAACAGCAACAGCAAAAATGGAAAACAAACACCTAAGGTGGAAGGGTGAGGGAGGGTCTGTTTGAAAACAAATTCTTTATGAAAGTACTAAAGTGCTCTAGTGTGTGGAAAATGCTTGTGTCCTTGCAGTACTTGCCAGTGCCAACATAGTTAGTGTTCTGCTAGGAGCTATTTTTTTTCGCTCCTGTCAACTAATAAGTCAAGCACAGTTGAACTGCAGGCTTTAGCAAGAATGTAAGGTTTCTTCTCATAAAGAGCAGCAAATGTTGAGACACACACAAAAAATACCCAGAATAAGGCTAGTCAGCACTTCAGCAAATTAATGAAGATACCCAATTCCTCTTGACCATATGACCTCTGTGTTAGAGAGAATACTTTTCTAGATGGAACGCACAAAAAAATCTAATGCTTAGAGTTAGTAAAGTACAATAATGTGTGGTGAGAATGTCTTTGTAACCTTAATCCATTCTGCTTGCAAATGAATTATAATGTGTGATACACTTTCCCCCCCCAACAGGACCATTACCTTACTCTGGGCAGAAGATCTCTGGAAGGAATCAGGCTTGGATAAGTGGAGCTGTCTTCTGCAGAACTCCTGCCTGATTTGTTGGGAGAGTTTGAAAAGTATTTTGGATTTGTAGGTGGAAAAATGTGTGACAGATCGTTTGGTATTTTAACTGATTCTGAGTGAATAAATATAATGGTAGGAATGTTAGAAGTATGTGAGGTCAGAGAGCCACAATGAGGGCTTTGGAGATGGACACTTAGCCAGATGTTCTTTACAACAGTCAGTGTCCCTCAGAAGTGCTAGAAAATACAATTGGATGTTGTTGGGAGGTCTGCAGTGAGGAGAATATAATGAAATTGCAGAAGCAGAAAAAAAGTATGTAATACTGGACAGTCCTGGATGGCCAAATTTTATCACTGTGTCTGTGCAGGGTTAGGTTCCTTCCCTGCATCATCTCTGATCTTCACTCCAGAATTTTTGTAAAAGTCTTCCTTCCTCTAATTTGCCTTCTTTCTGAATTTTCTTCATCTAATCTTTGTCATTACTTGCTTTAGATATGTGACTGGCCAGTTTGAATTTTGAAGCATTCTATTGATACATTATAAAATCTTGCCATTTCTGTAATCATAATCTTGGTGGTTTTGGTGGTTTTTATTGTTTAGTCTTCTGTTTGCCTGTCAGTGACTGCCCCAACCTGCAGCTCCTTTTGAAGAGGCTTCTGTCTAATAAGAGACTTAAAAATAGGACCTCAGTGTCAGGCATGGATTGTAGTTTTCCATGCCTGTGGTGGGCTGTCCCAGAGCAGTCACTTGGCTGTGTTTCTGTAAACTTGAAGTGCTTTGAGATGCAAGTGTGTATTCTGAAGCTAAAGGTAGGCTTCTTAGGCATGATACCAGTGCAGGTGTAAGTCTTAAGGCAAACTTAGAAGACATTATTACAGAATTCCTACTGCAAGACATTGTAGTGCATTGGTCTTGTTTTTTCCCCCCAGAAGCAGGCAATAAAAATTCCCCATGCAGTGTCTCAAAGGTTTATGTTGGGTGTTTCAAAAGTTCCCCAGAACAAAAACATAAAAAGCAATTCTGAAATACTAAGCATTATGGTAATGCTCATGCCAGTCTTAGGTGCATGGAGAGGAACACCTGAGAATACAGTAATTTTTTCTGGATGAGAGGTGTCTTTACATGTGCCTCTTCATTTCCTGCTTTGTTCCCATTTTCAGCAGGATTGTCAAAGAGATCTGCTATTCTACCCTGCTGAACTGAAAGTGATGCTCTGTAGCTGATGATTAATTAGCTCTGTGTAAGAAAAGTGCCTTGAAGTCTCCAGCACTTGGCACTCTTGAATGCAGACATCGTTTATATAATCTCATTTGTTTTACCTACTTAGAATGTAAACTCCTCAAAGCAAAAGTGGGTAGAATGTAGATGCAATTATGTTTTGCAAATGAATAATCAGGTATGTGACTGGCCTAAGGCACTCCGGGACTCTTCCGGTAGGGTCAGAAGTTGATCTGCATAGTTCATCCTCTCCAACAGGTGTGGATTTTTTGGATGGAGAATTCTTTTAATGTATCTGCTTTGCAGAACTGTGTTCACACTCTTCTGTTTCAACATTTATGAAATTACAAGGACTGAAGTGTGGTAGTTATATCAAATATTATGGGGATAATTACATGAGAGCATTAGGATATAACTACCGTGCTCCAATTCCTTTGGGACTTATTTGTGTGCACTGGATGTTAATGAAAGCCTTCAGGCCTCCTTCATGCAAGCTCTTAAAGCAGTTTCTGCTGCTGTGTTACTTAAGAAATTTGGGCTGGACTTCTGGTCCTTGAAGAAAGGATAGAATTTATAGCAGCTCAGGATGGTGAGTATAATATTTTATAGAACTGAAAGATAGCTGGCTGGCATTCAGAAGAGGGGTGTTAGTTTTCTGTCCTTTTTGTCCTGGTATGTCATACCTACTTCATGTTTCAAAGTCGACAGTGATGTTAACCTCAAGGAGCTTGGAATACTGATGTGATGTATGTGTGTGGATTCTTGCTTAATCTACTTCTGATCAGAAGTTTATTGGAAATGTTGAAAGTAAGAAGTAAAAGTAAAATGTAAGCAAAAATGTCTTTAAAAATGTCAGTTAGTCCAAAGAAACTTTTTTTTTGAAAGAATAAAATAATTGGAACCTGCAGGGTTGGAAACAGGTCTGGAAAACAACTGTAGGGTCTTTATCACTTATATATTGTGACTACAATTGATATGTGACATATTTCTCAATTAATTTTATCAGTTCTTTAAATTGAAGCACAAAAGTGTGAATTGCTCTTTATTGTGAGGGAAAGACACTGGTTTAGAGATTATTACAGAACACTTAAAGTAAGCAAAGAAAGACAAACTCCACAGCCCTAAAAGAGATTAGGTGTGACATTGGGAGTCACCATGGGAGCTCACAAGCTACAGGTTCTGTATTCTTGTACAGTGAAGTTCTTGAGTGGGGAATTACTGTGGAACTTCTCTTCTTAGAGGGGCTGTCTTGGGGCAGAAAAATACTTGGAGCCTGCTACTTACAAAATGCATTTAATGAAGGCTAGTTTTGAACTTCTTTGTTTTGTTTAGTAAAGAAAGGATGTAAAGTTCTTGCTTTTACCAGTGCAGAGTATTGAGCTCTATGAGTTGCATGCAATTGGAGGTTTAAGATACTGGGAGTGTTGTTAAGGTGGCATAACAGGCAGCGTTTGGAATACCTCTCAAGTAGACCATTTCACTTGATTTTCTCAAAGTAGTATTTGGTCAGCATACAGTTGCAAAACAGAGTTGGGATTTGTTGTGTTTCTAGGGTGTAAAAGAGTACAATTGGAATCAATGTTGAAAAACTTGTTTGAGGAAACAATTCAGAATTTGACAACAAACCCTTAAAATCTGGTTTAAAAGGTAACAGGCTTTCATCAAGTGGTTTGATAGTGACATGAGCTGTTTTTAATCCTGAATGAAAGACTTTTCTATGGAGGTGCTGCAGGGCATCAGAGTTGTCAGCATGGAGCTGTTAGATACGAGAGAATTTAATGAAGGCCTACATTATTTGAAGTATTCAAAACAAAAAAAAAAAGATGGCAGACAGGATAAATCTAAATTAGAGGTAGCTCAACAGTTAGGGAATAGAGCCCTTGTCTTGGTTGATGACGTGCCTGCTTTCTTGGAGGTGGTGTATGTTTAGAGACACACGTGGACAACCAGCCAGTTCTGTGGCAGTGTAGGTACTGTAAACAGGATCTCTGTTCTGAATGTTTTGAGAACCTGCTGATGACAGACTTGTTACAAGTCAATGTCTCCAGGTTAGCTCTTCTGGTCTCTTTTGGCCAGTAATGCCTTTTATCTGGTTGCTTCAAGTTAGGTTCCTTTCAAAGCAGTCTTAAGTGACACAGAAAGAGCAGCTTCTCTGAGTTAGTTGCAGAGGAGCAAAGACAGGATGTGGGCAGAAGAGTTTTCTGTTTTGTTGTTCAGCACTAATTGTTGCTGTAGCACCGGCCAAGTAACCAATAGTTAGGATGAGCACCTAAAATAGCACTGGAGGTCTGTGTTTGAGCACTCAAGTCAGATCACAAATACCAGAAGCTTGCTGTTTTTATTACAAAACCTTTTCTTTGCATGATTTCTAAACAGATAAGTCTTATTAAAGCTGTCAGTAATAATAATTATTTCTTCCCTTTTTTTAACAATTGGCTTGTTAAAATTTTAAGTGATAGGTGCATATTTCTAATGGCAAATTAAGCAATCTTGAAAACTATTTTCAGAATGAATAGTGACAACTTTGTAATACTAGATAATGTTCCTCCAGGAGGCATCTGTCACTGGGAAGATTTTTTTTTCCCATCTGATGTCTACAAATGTCATCTTAGATTTAGTGGTAAGAGTTACAGTCAAATCAGAGTTGTTCTAAAATACTAGTTTAAGATGTAATGAAAGGCAGTATGCAGTAATATTGTAGACTCAAAAGGAATGTAACTATTAAAAGCATGTATTGATGCCATTCTTCAAGTAAAACAAATATAATTTATTACTTGTCTTCAGGAGTGAAAGGTAACTAGATTTCAAAGAGATAATCTCAGGGGTTACATGTCCTAATTATTTATTCATATTTAAAAAAAGACTAATCTGCCTCTCCAAAAGGAGATTCCTGTATCAATATGGGTTTTTTGTATATGAAGTGATAGTAGTTGTAATTGTTTATAGTAATAGTCAATTAGTGAATCACAGTTGGCAATTGATATGCCTGTGGCATCCCTGTCCCAGTTGAAAGGCTTGATTCCTGTAAGTAGTTGTTTTAACATTAAAAGAGGAATTAGGACCATGTGGTTGGCAGAAAATGAGAAGTGATTACTATTTTGAGATTTTTTTTTATTTCTGTAGCAAGTGTTTATAGCAGATATTTGGGAATTACCATGTGGTTTTCTTGACATATAAAAGAAAAAGCCAAGTAATACTATTCAACTCAGTCAGGATGACTGTGCTGTTATATCATGCTCTATATATCAAAGTTAAAAAAAGAAATGATTGTGGGAGCCACTATCCTCAATCCTCAGAAATGATTGTGGGAGCCACTATCTTCAGAACCATTGTTTTTGCTTGATAAGTATGACTGAAATGAATGCAAGTCAGCATTGGTGAAAGACTGAACTCCAAAGCAGTTGCTAAAGGAGATGCTTAATTTCGATAAATGGTTAATATTTCTGTAGTGTAAATAACTTAAAGTAATCAGGAATGCTGTATTTCTACTGGTACATTTAGTTTGCCTTTACAAGATTTGATTTTAATTTGCCTGAGATTCATGAAATTCTTGTTTTGCGTTGTAGTTCTTGTTGGGTTCGGTGGGTGGGGTTTTGCTGGCTCTTTTTCTGCTGGGCATGTGATCCTGCTCTTTATTTGCAAAACTGTTTCCTCTACCCTTTTGAGAATGAACTGTGGTTTTCCTTCCATTCCGTGTAGTCCAGTTTGTTAAGCTTTGCTGTGTTCTTCCTTCAAGAAACTCTAAATTTGGCATTATTGCGGTCAGAAGGTCAGTGAAATTGGAAGGACACAGGAAAGTCAAGCTGCTGAGTTTTTTTGACTTCTGCTGAGCTGACATCTGCAGTATTATAAAATCCCATAGGCCTTAGTCTCTTGTTATTTGCTTCAGTTAATTATGCATTCATCATGACTAAGACTCATTACTGCCAAGTTTCCTGAGATTCTCTGATGTTTTCTGAAGTAATTCAGTTGTCAGAAAAAGTCACTGTAAAATTTGGCTTCTCTATTCTGGCATGCTTTGAATAAACTGGAGTTGTCCCTGATATAACTACATCAGATTGTGTGAGTGTAGCAGCCTCTTGTGTTCTATCTGTAAACTACACTTATGTAAGGTGAAAACCATGTGCTTTGTATGACTGCAAAAAACCTGATACAGTAAGATTGTGGGGATGATGATTATCATGAGATGTGCAAGCGCACAGCTGCTATATAGTCAATGATAAAAGGTTCTCAACTTCCATTTCTTGCCGAAGTATTTGCATGAATATCTTGGAGTGGTTACTGGAGCTTTCACAAGTGCTTCAAATCCTTTCCAGATGACATCTGCCATTGTTGGTACTGTAAGTAAATTATAACTTTGGAGCCACATTTACAGTAGTACTTGATTCATACCTGAAGAAAAAGAAAACCAGTAATTCAGAAACATTTTCAAGTTTAAAATGTGCTTGTGTATTTTGGTTTGTGCTTTTAAAGGAGGGCTGTAAGGAGTTTTGTTCAAGTATTTCTGGTTTTTAGTTTAGGTGTCTGTGGCCTCAGGTCCAGTGAGTTGTGAGGCTAAGCACGTATTCTCAGTAGCAAACAAGCACATGTATTCAGCATCTATGTCTCTAATTTTCCACCACACCAACACAGGAGACAGCACTAAGGCGAGCACAAACAGCACCAATGGCCTCATCCCGTTCCTCTTTCTGTGTGTTCAAACATATGTGTGCATGTATTACGAATCTTTCTGGTTACTGGGTTTAGGCACTCATTCTGCCCTGGAACTCTTGGGTCTGTTTATGCCCCATTGCCTCTTACACACACGCACATGCTCAGCTGCCAATCCCAAACACCACAGCTTCTCCAACAGCTCACCTTGGACCCCTCTTTGTTCTTCCAGCAGCCACCTGCCTCAGCTGCCTCACTTGGCCAGTGTGTTCCGTCCCAGTCCCAAGGCCACTCTGCCGGTTTGCTGGCCAGTCCAGCTTGCTACTCTGTATGGTTACACCTGGACCTGCAGAAGCTCACACCCTGCTTTGCCAGCACCACAGACTCACCAGCCCTTGTGACCTGTGGTCTGATTCAGTGTCTTGTAGGTGCACATGGACACCAAACAGAAGCCCAAGATAGAGTTGCAAAAGGAGATTGACAGTCGGACAGGATAGGCAGGGCATAGCTGGACACACATACTGACCTGCAGCCTGCTGACAGGTGACCTGTCCTTCTTGTCACTATAGCTGTGGTCTTCCCATGCTTGTTTCTCCCCAGTCACTGTGATTTTTCCCTTTCCCCACCTCTGGTTCTTCCCCCGAGCATCCAGTCACAGGACTTGTGCCATCCCCCAAATCCCTTTCCCCTGCACTACATGGGAGCTTTTACAGAGCTACTTCTGTAAAAGTCCCACCTTTGGATCTGGGAAATGCCTTGGAGAGGCACAGTGGTGGTGGGAGTGTGGAGAGAGCTGGTGGTAGGCTGGCTCAGGGTATTCATCTGTGTTTCCCCCACTTGTAAATGCACCCCTGCTCCGTTGTGTGCAAAACAGCTTCCTGTCACATAACCCAACAAAGTTAACTTTGATATGTGCAGGCAGATAATCTGTTTAATCATTTGCAAGCCCTGTGGAAAATTTAAGGTGGAAGGTACAGACTGGCCACAGAGGGGTAAATTAAAATGATACTGTTACAAAAGCAGTACTTTGAAACATTACCTTAAAGTAAAGATAATATTAAAATATTTGCATGAACCTTTGTGAAACAGATTTGATTGCAGTATTAATGCTGTAGCCTTTTATGTTGTAAACTAAAGTGTTGATTTTTTTTTTCCTGGATGACTAGAGACTTTGGTAGAATTTTAATATAGATTTAGTTTGTACTTGATTAGTATGTTTTGAAAGTTTGGATAAATCATCACTTTTTTTTTTTGTTAGAACCATGAAAGGGAAATTTATCTCTGTTTTATATAAAGTAAGCATTGACAATCTTAAGTAGTAGAGATTTATGGACAAAGTCACATCATTATATAGTTTGTATGGATTTATGGTATCTGTAGAGACTGAGACAAATTATGATATTGATCCTTAATGTCTAAAGCTTTTGGATATGTAGGACTTGGGGGTTAAAAAGAAGAAAGAAGGGTAGATATCCATTGCTTTCTTTGACAAAATAAAACAAACTCAGTGTACAAATGTTAGTAAACAAGCTACATTTGAAAAAAATGGTGATTCCAGTGTGATGCTTCTGGAAGATTGCATCAGTGAGAGAATTTTATTTCGTGGTTCTGAGGAGAAGCAGGAAGCAGGAGTAGGCTTCACTCATTCTTCCCTCTTGATAATTACAGGACTAAGTAAAATAACTTCTCAAAATATACTGTTGTATTGCACTGTACTCTTAAGAATTAAGCACAGAAGAATTGGGATATATTTTTTCCTTAAATTGTATTTGTTTAGCATCTCATAAGAAGAGGATGCATAATAAATAAAAGTTGAGGTTCTCAGGCTATGAAAGTTAAACATCATGATAATACAGTATTTAAGTTGTTTATGCTGTGATTATTGTGTGCTATTTTGAAGCTTTCAGATACATTTCTGAAGATTGGAAACCAAAAAATTTTGGGGTATTTCTGCTTTTAATTTGGCCTGGTTTTGGTTTTTTTTTTTTTAAGAGACTGAAGTAAATGCATAACTCCAAGATGAGGTTTCAAGTGTCAGGAATGCAACTATCTTCTATTTTTACACTTGACCTCATTTCTGTTTTCTTTTGCTAAAGGCAACAGGCATATGTTGTTCTGTTGCTGCTAGAAGTGAGTTACTTAAATAACTTGAAATGTTTGTGTGCAGTAAGTTTTTGAACTTTAGTACTGGCTGAAATAGTGAAAATTTTGGCATGGGCCACATTTTGCCTAGTCAAAGTTATATGAAGTGTGACTTGATCTGCTTCAGGACTATAACTTTTATGGTAAAAGGTTGGGAAAATATTTTTCAGTTCTTGTACAGAATCTACTTTGTATTTCATTATAAAAGAAGATTGTCCCTCCCTGTCCCCCAGTTGTTACTAGGGACTCTGATGATTACTCCAAGGAGCATAATTTCTGTTCTGGTCAACCAAACTAAATTATTAACCATCTTTTGCAAAAAGAAGCAAGTTTGGTTTTAAAAATGTTGACTCTCTCACTATTGTTCTTTATATATATATATAAAGGTGTCTTAGATGGAAAGCAATCACAATATTAAAATTTGCAGAAATGTTGTGTCACTTCTATACTTTTGCCTTTTCAGGCCAAACAGAATTAGATGTACCAGAACCAGTTCTTTTTACACATCACTCTACAGCTCTTCTGATTCTTAACATTTGCTTGTTGTGGCTTATATGAATATGCTTGAAATGAATACTCTCTGTTAAATATCTTTCTACAAAGCTGTGTATTTTGGCAATGAGTTTTGCAGCCTGGTCACTCTCTAGCTCGTGAATTTGTGAAGTATGTGCACAGACAGCAGTTTCTGATATGTAAAACAGGTGCATGAGACAGGCTCAGTGAATATCAGACATCTGTATGTACTAAACATCATCATCTCTAGTGAAGTCCTGATATTTTAGGCAGTGAACAAACTGCTGTTACCTGGTACCGCCTGTTTCTGTGGGTCTGTTAGGCCCTCAAGAGAAGCTTTTCATCTTTCCCCTTTCTCCCAACCAGTATGTGATAAAGCCCTTTGGCTAGTTCATACTGGGCAAACTAAAAATAGTTGTGACCTGGCAATAGACAGAGCTGTAGGCACGCTTCTCAGGAGCTGAGACCTTTACGAAATGTGCTAGGAGAGGACTGCCAGGTTCTGTCATGGACATTGGTATCAGAGGAAGGATATCTTTCTGCGTATTAGACATTGGGTTAAACTGATATCTTTTGCTTAGATCTTCAGTGGAACTTCAAAAGGTCATTAAGTCATCTTAGGCTCCCCAGAGACGAGCATTTTGGTGCATTGTCTTACAACTAAGCAACAGGAATTGTTTTGGACTGTTGTGGGTAGAGAAGCAATATTCATTATTTTGAAGTCTGCAATTGATAGTACACTCTGGGCAGAGGTAGTGTTCGTTCAGTCATAAAGGCATATGTACAACCTGTTGTCTATATTTGAAGAAGAATTTAAGTCTCTTTTTGAAGAAGAAACTGCTCCTGAGGCCTGCGGGGCTTAGCTTTGCAAAGAGTTTTGGTTGCCCAGATTTTAAGCAGTAAAAAGAGCAAAGTCAGGATGTGGGGTAAAGCTGAACATTAAAATTTTAGTCCAGGAAGTATGTAGGGTTGTTTGCTTTGCTGTGTAATAAAAGGTACTGAATTTTCAAGCCTTTATGAGCATACCTGAGAACAGGTCTGGCATGTATAAAAAAATGTTCCATTCAGCATGTAGCGAGGGTAGATAGAATTTCACATGAAAAGAACAAATTAAGTACAAGAGACAGTACAGACCAGGAAAGGAATGTCTCCTAGTTCAGAGAAGAGCGAAAAACAAACACAAAAGCAACTAGCAACATTCTGTTATTTTATTATTTTTTATTTTACTCAAGTTCCTGTGAAAGGTTTTAATATTAAAAAAAAAAAGTTCAGTAGCTACTCAGCAAGTTACTCCAAAATTATGCCCTTGTGTAGCTGCCAGAATTAAATTCATTTGATCATGTGCTTATATGCTTGTCACTGCTCATACATTTGTGGAGTTCCATAAGTTTCACTACCTCTTTTGAGAGAAATGCAGTACCATGTCTGCTGTTCAGGTGACTGTAGGTGGAGGAAGAGTGAAAGCAGGCACATACCTGGAATCTTGTATAAACAGCTGTTGAAAGCTCAAACAGGAAGATCAGGGCTTAAGCTTACATCAGACTTGACAAACATTTTCTGCCCAAGTAGGTCAATGCAATTCAGGTTAAGTCAGTAGTTGTAGCTGTTTACATTCATTTGACTTAACACTAATCCTGTGGTCTATTTTTTGTTCCATTGCCATATTGCAAAGAACCTCAAAGTATGCTCTGTGGAGTGCACTGCATAGGAGAGCTGACTCTACTTGGTTTTGTACTTGTTTCTGTTTAACTTGAAGAGCATCTTGAAGTGACCCACTGAACAGCAGTTTAGGAGTGAATGTTTTTAAGTAAGATTAGTCTAGAGTATAGACTTCAAAAATGTGCAGTGTTCTCTATAGTGTTTTCCTTAATGCACCAAGTAGCATCATATATCCTAAAAACAATAGGTTTTCTTCTTTCATAGCTGCTTGGAGTGACAAAACAAATAGCTGTGGAAGAGAACGTAGTTGGATTTCCAAAGCTTAAACTTTTTGCTGCCTTTAGTATCAGTTTAGTGGCAAGTATAGATGTAAAAGTTTTTTAAAAGTGTTTATGAAGACTTCATTGTAAAATACCTGTGTGTCACACATTTTATTCTTAATTTTGTAGTCACCTACTGCAATTACTACCAGCACATATTTCATATTTTGCTTTTCTCCAGTCTTTGCTGGGTAAAAGTAATATTAGAATTATTTTTTTTTCTTTTCAGATCATAATCAATCATACTGTTTGAAAGCTCCCACTGAAATCTTAAACTCAGCTCTGCAGTTTCAGGTTGAATTTCCTTGTGTGAGTTGCTATTATACTTGGGAGAAAAAGGAAAGCTAAACTGATAATGGACTCCTGTGGTTGTAGGAGTCACTGGATGGGATGAGGACAGGCAAAACATGATTTTGAGTTCATAACAGCTGTGAGGGTATAATGTATTGAGTCTGGAGAGAAAGGAGTAGGTCTGATATTTGATTAGTAGCCTGGGGAACTTTAAATCTCTGCTGATTATAGCAATGTTGCTGATTTTTGCTGTGAGTAAACTGTTAACTTGTCTGAAGTGTTTCAGGCCTGTGTGTGCATTCATTGTTAATTCCCTTATATTGCCAGTCACAGAATATTCCTTTTTGGGGAAATGGAACAGCTGAATTCTAATAATAATGTGCAGCTCAGTGACTTGTTGTGTCTTCTCCCTCTCACAGGAGAGAGAGCGGATTCACCAAGCAAGGTTGTATTCTGTGTATGAGTTTAAAGTAATGTGTCATGCTCCTGATTGAGTGTCATGTTTCTCCAATCTGATGTGTTGGTGAAAATTGTGTTAGTTGTGAGGAGAAAACTTCAAATATAGCTTATTTCATTCATTATTCTATTTTCTATTTTTTGAAACAAAGTAAGGATCAAGTTAGCTCAGGTAGCTTGTATTTCTGAGTAGTTATCCATATGGAGTCAGGTTATGTCAGTATTATAAGATAGATACTTTAAGATACTTGATGTCATATGGATTTAGCAATGTCAATGAGGTTTTGTCTGGCAAATTAACTGGATACCTTGCTGGCATGGTATTTAAGGTGTATTTAAGAGAGTGTGCAAGTCCTTCATGACCCAGGAAATCAACTTGAAGTGCAAATACACTTGCAGAAATTCTAAAATTTGCAAAACTTGTTTCCCTTTAAAAGCTGGCAGAAAAACTTGGTTAACCTTATACCTCATTACTAACTTTTCAGCTAAGAGTTTTGCATGTCTTACAAAATAGTGAAGAATTAAAATGCACTCAAATTATCGTATCTTCTTAGCCACATAGCCAAAAAATAAGTGTTCAATTAATGTGACAATATTAAAAAAAAGAAAAATTATCAAAAAACCTCCCAGAAATTATTTAATGTGTTTCACTGAAATTGGTTACAAATTAGGTCAGAAACAGGTCAGAGGTGGTGGTGTTACACAATTGTGTGGATTGTTAGAGAAATTGGAAAGTGTGTTTCCATTTCATTTTTTTCTGTATATATAAGAAACTTCAAGACAGGGTTCCAGCTTCTGAAAATAAATTCATGAGTAGTACAGAATGGAAAATAAGATTGTTTTAATTGCAGTTTGTTTCACTAAGTTAATTAACTTTTTATCAAGACTATATTGAAATTTTAACTCCTACACTGTAATTTCTGTTGGCTTGTGTATTCCAGAGATTCCTAAGGCTAAAAGCCATAGCTGCATTTTGATAAATTGACAGACCTTCATCTTTCTTGTAAAGTTGCTATATGTCTTGGTTTAATAGGCATCAGAATGCTGTTTGTGCTCTTTGTGAACTGCATGTGTTTCAGTTTTAATATCAGGGAGCTTCAGAGATGTTTTTTGTGAGCAATCAGCTGTGTAGAAAGTTTTATCATGCTGCTGTTTTTATCTTGGTCCTGGGTCAGCTGTCACAAGGAAGATTTGACTAACTTGCCCTTTTTCTCCAGTTGTGCTAAAATGGCTTCTGAGATGTTTTCTTTTGTGTGTTTAAAAGCATTGGAGGAAAGTGAAGTATCAAAAAGTATTTCTCTGCAGCACAAGAGGCCACTTCTCATGAAAAGATCTATTTCTTTCACTTCCTAGGGCATTTTTTGTTTTTGAACAGAAATACTTTCCATTGAGCAGCATTTTTGCCTACCTGTAGCTGTAGAGTGCAGAGTAGAGCACTGTAGATGACTAATGAATGCAAACCAAACCAAGATACCTAAAAAGCCTAAATGCCACCACGGTCATCTGCTTAATGTCACCTTCTTCAGATGGGGGCACTGTGTCATGTCCAGAATGATATGTAGCCTTTAACTGCACTGCCAAATAGCCACGCTCTTTTGCTGTGTCTCATTCTTGAGAGGAGACTCCATTTCTCTTCTCCCCTACTTCCCTCAATGTCACGGTGTTGACCACACTTTTTCTGCTCTTGGCTTTGAGATTTTGTGTGATAACCATTATTGAAGCTGAGACACTTGGTGGGTGTCATCAGTAGAAAGTCTTGTGATACTGCAATAACTTGAGCCATCATATAATGCCAAGAATACAAAATTACCAAATACCTAAAAAAAGTCTGTTGCTGTGTCATGAGTATTGAAAATTAGAAAAATGTTATTTACAGGATCTAAATGGTATGTGAAAGCAGTGAAAACACTTGTTGATGGAAATGCTAAAGCTTTATGTTTTGCCATCCTCGGGCTCTGCACGTTTGCTGGCGCTGTGCTGATGGCTGGCCGAGTTCTCCATCTGCTGGTGCGAGGTGGTGCATGCACCCCAAGGAAGAGCTGAAAGCGGCATTCCCATTTCTCAAAAGTAGCAGCTGAATTTAGTCTTTACGAAACTCAATTCTTATCTTTGTGTTTTTAATTAATTTCCAAACATATCTCAAGATAACAATGAACTTTTTAGTATGAAAGATGGAAAAAACTATTGCTTTTGTCTGTGTAATTATTTTACTGAAGTGTCATCATTTGATTCATTGAATCTTCAGGTGTGGTGCAAGTGCAGACAAATAGGGCTGGAATATTTTTATAAACTACAGTTAAAAAAATCTCTCAGGTTTCATGTTTTCTATGTTGTCCTGTAGTTTTTTTAGAAGTAGAAAGAAATATTCCTGTGCAGTTGAACATACACAGGCCTGCTTATTCTGCTATGGAGCACTAGGGTATTCCAAAGTCTGTTTTTTCTACTTTAATCAAAGAGGGTTTTTGCATGAGGGATAATTGCACATGGTGACTTTTTACCTCTTTTCATTCCAGAATGTCGGTGGGAATTAGTTTTGCTTTGGAGGGAAGCACACAGCTGAATGGTGAACAGTCATCATTTCACCTGTGATTGACCAGAGCTTTAATAGCCTTGAATGTTCCACCCCCACCCCAGTAAAGTCCCCCCAGTTTATACACTGGTCATGACACCCTGTGGTATGGAATAGCCCTTTGGCCAGTTCAGGTCAGCTGTTCTGGCTGTGCTCTCTCCTGGCTTTTTGTGTGCCTGCGCACTGCAAAGTGTAGGAAACAGGAAAGTACTTCCTCGGCTTACAGTAAACACTACTGAACAGCAACTAAAACTTCAATGTGTTATCAACATTATTCTGATACTCACTGTGTACTCTATTCACCTAGAAGTGACGCATTAAAATTCCTATTCTCCTGTCTCCCAGTCTTCTGTTGCTATTTTACTGGTAATTCATGCAACACTAAAAGTGTTAATATCTGGATTTTAAGTTTAGTAATTCATAATGAAATAACTGCAGCTAAAATACAGATCTGAAGGAATTACTTTGAAGTTAATATGACTTACTGCAGTGTGCTGTGTATAGTTACACTTACAAACTGGTAAGATGTTAAAAATTTCTAGATACTTAAGGAGTTTTTATTCCTCTAGTGAATATGGCAGGCATTAGGAGGGACTAAGATACTTGGAGGGCTTTCCTGTTTTGATTCCAGAAGAGAGCAGTGTGCCATTGTATCTGCAGTATTCTGTTTCAGTTCAAAACTGAACATCTGAAAAGTATCTCCAGGACATCATCCCTTAGTGGGTTTTGTTTCCCCCGAGGGATGATCTTAGCACATGGAAACCAAGTTCCTTTCAAAATTAGCTAATTTGGTACATGCTCCAGCTGCTGTTGGATACTTAGCTCTCAGGATAGGACTCACCTAAAGGCAGTTGCTGTCCTGTAGGTGCCCCCTCAAATGTGTAATGGGTGAAGGGTTCTTAGCACTGTAGGGTTTGCAGCGTCTAGCAAGCAATGCAGCATAAGGGTTTGCATGATGTGGACAGCCCATGCTGACATATCAAGCCCATGTTTCTCAGCTCTGAGTTAAAAATCTGAGGGGCAGAATTTTGGTTGAGTACTAGCTGTCCTGCCTCTTAGTTCTGCTTTGTAAAGTTACCCAGTACTAACAGTATTTCATTACCTGCTAATAGTTGTTAATGTCTTTGTTTTGCAGGATTCACTTGTGATGTCCTTCTGAAAAAACAGCTGAGACTCCATTACAAACATACACTTCTGGGAAAACTCTGCTCCTAATGTATTTTGCAAACTAATTGAATTGCCATCGAAGTTCAGCATGGGAGGAGCAGTGAGTGCTGGAGAAGACAACGATGACTTAATTGATAACTTGAAAGAAGCTCAGTACATTCGTACGGAGAGCGTGGAGCAAGCCTTCAGAGCGATTGATCGTGGTGATTATTACCTGGAAGGATACAGGGACAATGCTTACAAAGACTTGGCCTGGAAGCATGGAAATATACACTTGTCAGCACCTTGCATTTATTCTGAAGTCATGGAAGCACTGAAACTTCAGCCTGGATTGTCTTTTCTAAATCTGGGTAGTGGAACCGGATACTTGAGTACAATGGTGGGATTAATATTAGGTAATTACTAATATTGGGTAACCTGAAGGTTTTTTTTCAAATATAGTGCGTTTGAATATTTTAGAAGATTATGCAAGCCCTGTAAAACCTTACTTTTACTTCTTTAACAATAATAGTACCATACATAAGGCTGGCTCTTTGAGATGTGTTGTGAAAATATTGCTTGTTATCTGCAAGCAGTTCACTGGTACTCTAATTTGGTGACATTTCTTGGGTGTTTTGGAAGAGGCAATTCTTCCTGCATTCTGTAGTCTAAAATTCTCGGGAAAGGTAGAGTGGAACAGTTTTTGAAGGCTAAAATGTTCATCTGCATTTGCACTCTGTTTGCCTTTACCATAGGTTACTGTTCTGATCTTCAGTTTATGGAAGGGAACAATCTAAATTGTAAAGGCTAATTTATTTCTCTTGAAGAAACTTAACTGAAAAATAAATCTGTGTCAATATGCAAACAATTATTTTAAAGTATATTCAATCAGTTTTTAGTGAGAAAATTTTGGATTGTAGACTGATGAGACTTTTTAATCAGGTGTGTAGGTTTTCAAAAGAATTTTAACACACTAGCACTGTGTTTTTTCTTGTTTTCAAGTGTGTTTCCTATATGAAAAATAATGGAACTAAATATTGTTGCTTAAATCAAATTTCAAAACCTGGATAGAAAAATGCATTAAATCTCCTCATGCCCAGCATTTAGATTACAGAGCACATGCACCAACTATTTTTTTTACAGATTATTTTATTACATAAAACAGCAGTAGTTATTTTGATGTGTATTTTTCATAGATACAGTTTTCTTGACCATACTGCATGCAGTTTTTCCTTGGTTGCAGAAATCTTGCTGACAGCTAATACACAGATTTTGCTTACATTAATGTATATGCACAACTAAGGTGTCAAGAGTCAGTTTGTTCATTTTCAGTTAATTTAGTTACTTTCTGTCATCAGTTCTTATTGGAAGGAAGAAATTATGGCAAATAGTGCATAACAAACAAAATTGGTTAGTATCTGCAGTATCTTTTGTTCTAATTAATGCTAATAAATAAAATAGTTACTTATTCATACTAATAAATAAAAACTATTTTGTGAAAACAGGAATTATGGTCATTCACAGGTAAAATAAGATAAAGCTATTTACTCTCTTAGAGTGTTGCTTTTCTCTGTTTGGGAGTGTTTCTAATTGAGAGTAGATATTTTAAATTGGATTATAATATTTTAAGTGCAGTATTTAAACAATTAGTAAATATTGCAGCATTTTTTTTTGTCTAAAATGCTTCTTCAGGGTACTGACTAATGGTACTTGTTTATTTCTGTCTTTTGGAAAGCCTTGTTACTTCATTATTCTCTCTTATCTAATATGTTGTGGAAAAAAGACACGTCTTTATTGCACTTGATCTGCATCTTTATCTCTGTACTTAACCTGTGTACTGCATCTTTGTCTCTGTACTTAACCAGTTTTGAGTTGTTGTGAATACTCCTGGGTTTGACCTCTCCTTATTAAGCAGAATTCTTGTCCTTCAGAATGGTATATGCAGAGTTGAGGAAATTAAGCTGGAAAAAACTTGTCTTCTACAGAGGGTGAGGTTGGCTCCCAGCCCCTGAGGAGCACATTTACCCTGCAGATGTTCCCAAAAAGGCAGCTCAGGTGCTGATAGTCCCTAGCAGGCTTGAGCAGCCAGGAGTGGCAACTACCCAGCTACTTAGGGAAGTAGGCTTCCCATGTTTTGGAGTGCTGTATCCTGTCACCAAAGTCTTAGTGTTGTAATGTGCTTTGAGTTCTAGGCTGAGGCGTAGAAGGTATAAATGCAATTTATGTGTCTTTATTTTCTTACTATACTCCTTCTGCTAAAACTAGTTATGTATAATAATTATATTTAAGTGTTTGTTTTAAAACAGGGAACAGTTGCTTTACCAAAGAAAAATAAAAAGATGTAGTTTTCTGACAAATAAACCATATTCATTTTTAAAAGCTCACTTTTTTTTTCAAACCAATTTCAGGGTACACTGCAGTGAGGAGCAGAACCATGTAGGTTTTGACAGTAGTTGGGTATCTTTCCATTTGACAGTGTAGTGAGTAACGTTTCTGCCACATTGGTAGTGTCAAAATGACTAGGTTAAATTATCAAATCACCTGAAACTGGTGATCACTTCTAAGTATAGCAACATACTAAAAAGACTGCGTGCCAATCCACAGAGATTAAATTAACTATTGCTGAAACTGTTAGAATGTAAACGAAGTTCAGACTAGGTGGTGGAATTGCTATCTCATTATACTGAAAGAGGCCAGTTGATTTCAGAGAATAGTGGAAAAGTTGGTTTCACATTTTTAGAATAGCTGACTCTGCTTACATGTCTAGCTGTGACTTTCCCAGTGAGAGAAGAGAGCACATTTCTCATCTTTGCATTTAAATTATGGATGCTGTGGTAGTGTTCTGCATTCATAGTTTTAATTTCAGGTTGTTAGGGCAACTGACATTTGCAGGATGTTTTAGTTGTTTTCAAAGTTAGGTACTTGAAGGAATGTACATGTGAATTTTTGGACAGATGATGTTTATGCATTTTTAATTTAATTGAAATTGTGCAGTTAAAGGAATTGTGATTAATTTTTAGGCAAAGAAAACATATGCTGTTGAATGCTGCCGTATGCTGTAAGCAACGTCATAGCCTGTTATGGTACAAGAGACTATTAAACAAACAGCCAGAAAGGGGTTGCCCATGCCAGTGATTTTCTTAAAGTGACCAATAATAACATGAATTTACAGTAAAAATGAATGTCAGCAGAAGATAAATGTTTTGTCAGGCTCTAAGAACATCCCTTGGATGATAACTTACCTCTTGCCTGCTATCAGTGAGGTCTTAAGAGCACTGCCAGTGGTAACCTAGTGGATTGCCTTTATTTCACCCAGCATAAAATGTTCTAAACTATGTTAAGTGTTGCAGTTATTGATCAGGTTAATGGTATATAGCTATATGCTGTATTTTTGTTGCAGTAAAACAAAACCTCTCTTACTAACCCTGGGTCTGTTTTGTTAATCTGTGTCCTAGAAAAGACAAATTGAATCCTGTTTCACTGGAGTAACATCATGGAGCTAAATGTTTAAGAAAGATTTAAAATGCTGTAGAAGATATAAATATAAGTTTTGTCTAATCTTATTGATGTTTCTTTTCCTTCTTTCCCTTCCCTCTCCCTTTTCCAATTCTATGCTCCAGTGACTAAAGACCCTGGGCTATGAGTGCTTGTTAAATTTAGAATCCTTACAGCAAATGTGACTGTCTGATTCAGATTCCTTCCTGATGTGGATAATCCTCAATATACTGTCATGATTTCTTCTTGTTCCTGAAATAATAGCATTAACTTTTGGCACGCAGTTTGACTTGGAATTATACTTGGATTTGATCACAGGAAGGCAATGCAGTTGTGGTGGGATTGTGATGAGTGAACATAATGTGTGGGCAATTTCACTGTTCTTGGTGGAAATTAATTATTATATTAAATCAGGAACAAATTTCTGATTTTGCAACCTGCAAAATAGAAGAGCATATGTGGCTAAGGGATATAATCTCCAATTTCTAAATTGTCAGAAAATGAAAAGTTTGCCATAAGAAAGCTTGAAAATCTAAATAGCAAAATACAAACTGAATAATAATTTTTATTTGTTATATAACAAGTAATATTTTGAAAAAGAATTTGCTCAGACTAACTTCAGTGTAGTCAGCTTAATTTCTGCAGGCTTACAAAGAAAATTTGTTCTGTAATTGTTTTGTTGTAGTTCTGTCCCTGTTCTTTTATTGAACCTTTGGCCTTTTACCTTCCTCTTTAAGCACTGGCAATGCAGATGCAAAAAATAACTTTGTCTAGCAGTGTTGGGAGACTTCTGTTTTATGCGGTTTTGATGCTTTTACACTATAGTGCTGTTCAGTGCAGTTTTGCTGTGCTTGGAAAAGAAACATCACAAAAACACACTATGCTATTTTTATTTACAGGGCCTTTCGGGATAAATCATGGAATAGAGCTTCATTCAGATGTGGTAGAATATGCAAAGGAAAAGTTGGAGAGCTTCATAAAATACAGTGATAGCTTTGATAAGTAAGTATCTAATTTGTCTAGCTTGCTTTGTAATAACATTTTTGGTTTTAAACTCAGCATGTCATTGCTTATGAGCTTAGGGAGGGGAGAAGAATGGCATCACAGAACCCAAACATAAATCTTCCAGTTTGTGACTCTACTTGATGAGGTAAGTTGAGGCTTAAGAAAGCACTCTTTGGAAGTATGGGAGTATTTCTGCTGTGCAATGCTTAGCAAAGTGGATTTTCCTGCATTTTGGCCATGTGTGTACATACACGGGTACCTGTGTGTATGTGCAGATGCATGTATATATGCATTTAGGAGAGTGACGTGGTATGTGGGTGTCTTTGCATGTATAGAGCATTTTTTATCCATTGAATCGGTTTTTATGTAATTTTACATCGTTTCTCTGTACAGTATTAACTTTCTTTCTAATCTACCCTGTTGATCTGGACATGAGTGATTGTTTCTGATTGCCTTCATGTTTACCTCCCGAGGAGATGGACTTCAGAGTATTCATCTATGCTCATAGCACTACTCATTTTTACTTCAGGGTATAACTCTGGGTTCCAGGGCTTTGAACCTTATTGCTTCTACCTACTCAACAATTTTTTATTAAGTTGGCCTGTAAGAGTATTGGGAGTCTCTGCCCCTGTTGAAGGGAAGGCAAGGTTCTGGCCTAAGGCTGTTCTTCGTAAAGACTTCTTTCCTTGCAGGCAGTAAATTCTCCACCAGTGATTATAAGGTAACTTCTGGAAATGCAGAAAATCTTTTGAGTTGTAGGAGTAACCTAAAAATTGCACATTCTGCACCTCTTTCTTCCCCTGTGGGCAGCAAAGAAAGTTTTTGCTATCCTTTTAGCTGTGTAATGTGCTTTATGACTGACACATTCTTGATTATGTTCGCTGGAGCTCAATCCACTTTTTCCCATACCCCAAACTTCAGGAGCTCATGTCTGACCACAAGCCATTCTCTTCATGCTCCTAAGTAACAGCAGAGTATCATCCTAGTGTTACCTGTATCTGAAGTAAATTCTGTAATTCTGATACTGGCTACATTATTTTGGTACTGTGTTTGCCCAGTAAAATAAAAAAAATCATGTAGGTGAACATGCATATCTTTCATTATTGTTGTCTTAATTTTAATACAAGCATTTATGTTGGCTGAAGTTAATCTATAACACAAGCTAGAAGAAATAAAAATAGATTCAGTGAGCAGCTTTATGATGCAGTTTATGTGTCTTAAAAAAATGTGTGTGAAATATGGTAATTTATGATCACTACTAATACTGCATTAATGGCTCTTTTAAGTTAGATGTACCTTCTAGCTAGTGAATCCTGGCACATAACCTGTGCATTACTGTAGGTGTCTATACAAGACATACAAAAGCTGTTTTTGATTGGAATGTCTTACCAATCAGATGATAGGTTTATATACAGAAATTAAAATAAATTGGGGTAGCAATGAAGTTTTGACATTATTGAAACAAAATTTGATAAGGATAGTTTAGTAAATGAATAGCAGAACACTGGGGGTGTTGTTTACACTTCAAAACATGCAAGAACTTGAGACAAAACAAAACTGTTAAACATGATGTAAGTATATGTCAGTATTGTATCTGTTACAAAGAAATACGACTCTCCTCACCAACATAACAAAAATTATCCTTCTGTGAAAGTGCTTTTTGATAGAAATCTGCCTGTAATAGCTGCAGTTCAGCTGATACAATAATGGTTACCTGGTTGTATTTTGTGTTTTGGGGGGAATTACCAAGTTGTCTGCATAGCTCATTCTGGCTAATTGCTTTCTTTGTAAATATTTTGCATTTTAAATGTAGTTAATGAAGATGATTTGTGGGGGTTTTTTTTTCCTGTGGTAAGGTTCTTTTGTATTTGTTTTTACTGTAAGTATTAATATCATATCTTGAATTTTAAGCTGACTCTCAAAGAAACGTTCTCTGACTCAGTAAGTCTGGTTTTGCTTCTTGTTCCAGTAACTTTTTCCTGCATCTTCATTTATAAGTGAAAGATTTTTACCCAAAGTTATGGGACTGCACTATCCAAACTTAAGTACTACTTTGGTCATCTTAATATTTGTCTGAAAGACCACCCAGGGCAGAGGTGTGTGGTATCTGTCTGCTGCTGATCACTGGTGTATTCCGAGCAGGAGTCCTCAGTGCTTGAAAATAGATTATATGACAGACTGGTATGATTGAAGTTAGTTGTCTCTGTGAATGTGTGTGTGAAAAATAACTTGAACTTGACCAGCAGCCTCCAACAAGGTACCCAGGGGACATAAGGAGGACAGAGAACATGTGTGTTCCTGGCAATAATGGAGTTACACAAATGGGAAATTCAGTAAAGCTTTGTTTCGCCACTTCCCTGCATTCTTTCTTTAGTGTGTTAACATCTGCAGTCTGATTTGAATGTTCTAAGCATTCTGCTTTTGAAACACAAATGACTTTACGTTTATGGATAGGTACTTGGAGATCTTCAGCTTGGATCATAAATAAACACTTCATAACTTCGTTCCTTTGCTTGGAGTAATAGGCCATTGGTTTTGCATCTGACTTCTGTGTGGAGCTGGGTCGTGATGATTTAGATGGGTTCTTGCTTAATAAAACAAGATGGAATATTTCTTTGATGCCATTTGTATGGGAGGATGTTCCACTGCTGTGATACAGTTTAACTTGCTTTTTTGATTCTTGATAATAATGTTATTGAAGTATAATTAGAAGTTTACTTTTCTATGATTCAGGTAAGGTACTTCACCAGTGACCTGACAGTATGTAAAATTAGCATGTCCAGAAGGATTTGAGACTCAGCCTTAAGGGAGGGCTGTCTGTCTCCAATAGCTGGTCTTTTCTGAGTTTTGGCCTCTGGAGCTGTTCATCAGAAGAAGAGTTCTCAGATACTTGTTTTAAATAATTTCAGTAATTACTTATATCTGTATCCATATCCCACCAATCTATAAAAACAGTTTTCCTCTAAATGGAGGTGGAGTTGTGCATTCTGAAAGATAAAATGCTGCCTTGATTTATTTGATGATGTATGTTTGCCAGTAAAAGCAAAGGAGTTCTTTCTTGAAAACATCTGAAAGTGTCATGATGGTTGAGGTAAAAAGATTTTAGGTATAGACTAAAGAAAATTCTTTGAGTCTGAAATACATATAAGGCTCTCTTTCATTCTTGAAACCTTCAGAGAATGCATGCCAATTAAGGGGAAAAGAATCATTCCTTAAGAAGGCTCTATCTAAAACACATATGTTCAAGTACCAGGCCCCGCTTCACCTGTTTATTGAAGGGGAATGTGTTGTCTTTTCTGCTCCCGTTCAACTTCTAGACCTAGAATATCCAGCTTGGAGAGAGAGCCACAGGGCAAGGCTAGGTTGCCCATCTTCTAGCACCCTATCAAAACCCAAACCTGGGTAAGCTGGTGAAGTCCCTGCTGTGAAAGAAAATCACCAACCCTTCTCAGGATCAAAAGAATCCACTTCAATGGTAAGTGACAAAACCCTAGTACTAATTCTGGGATAACTGTTATGCGTGAAACTTCCTCCTGAAGTCCTGTAGTAGATTGTGTTGGCATTAAAGAACATCTTCCAGTAGAATGTTTTTCTTCATTGAAATGTAAGCTCTAAAGGCTCACTTTTAAAATTAAATTAGATTTGAAAGGCGATTCCCTGGTGTACACACAAAAAAAAAATTGAGCTCCTTCTTGCTGGTCAGCTGGCTAGTGATTGCAGTAAAAATTTAAGCAGGAAAAAGCAAACTGTCTCCAAAATTTACTGATGACTTTCACAGTTTAAATCTTGCTGATAACCTAATTTCAGATAATGTAAATAATGCTTTTTTAGTGGTGAGTTAATTCTTGTTGAGATTTAATCTAATCAGAGCAACACAGGCAGTGGAATTCTTTTATGCCAGAGGTTATGTTAAACAAAAAGGGAAGGAAAATAGGGGCTTGCAATACAGTGATTTTATTTATTTAGAGGTATGAGTGAAACTTCGTGTTCTTTACCTTGTAAACCAGAAGGTTCAGAGACAATTGAATGTACTCTTACCTGGGAAGGAACTATACCTACATTTTCCAAATATTTGATAGTAACAAAAACAGATATTCTTGCCCTGAGAACAACAGGTGGAATACCTTTTAAAAATAAATCCCATAGTGGACCCTGCCCTTGGAAATCTCTTATGTCTACAAGTTTTGATAGTACTTAAAATTTTTCTTCCATTAAAACAAGTGATGACAATACTTGGTATATGGCTCCTATAAAAGCTGCTGTTTCACAAAAATCCACAGTAGAAAATACAACTTTTTCAACCTATAAAATAGTTTTCTGCTTTGTTAAAAATAAAAAGAAAATACTTTTCTAGTTTTTGTTAACAGGCAAATCTTTCTCCAGACTTTTTCCATGGTTATCATAGGGCCTTTACAATAAACTGAATTGACAAATTTTTTCTTACTTCCCTATGCCCATTCACTTTTCCTAATATTCTCTGTGGAATTGCTGAAAAGTATTCCTTCAGTATTACTTTTCATTTTACTACCAAAATTTAGATATAATGTATTTATATTATTCTGGTTAAATTTTGTAAATCTGTGTGAAAGGAAGAGTGTCATGAGTCATAAATATTTTTAAGAACTTTGACTTTAAGAAGTTTGACTTTTTCTTCAGAAGTAATTGAATAATATGCTTTGGTCCACTCAGTGAAGGAGAATGTCAGAAATAATGAACAAGATAGCTAAGAAGCAGGACAGTTTTATTCAGAGATGGCAAGATGACAAATGAGGTAGAGATACAGGTTTCCCACTGTCCCTATAGCATTGCCTGGAAGCTGAAATAATGTTCAGGACAAAGGTATTGAATAGAAATTTTGCCAGCATCACTTTTGGCTATTACTGTAATGCTGATTAAAATTACTGTTATAATTGGATATAAGGGACTTAAAATTAAGTGTTCTTCATGAAATGAAGATAAAACTTCTTAAAATGTATGAGAAGTTTTCAAGGATTTAATATTTTAATCTGTTTAATTTCTAGTATACATGCAAAAGGTATCAACAATACTAGTGGGTGAAAGGTGTGTAACTTTACAGCAAAATATGCTAGAAATATGTGAATATGAATTTATACAGGAGCCAAAGACTACTTCAGAGAGCTTGGAAAATACTTAAATAAGACAGAATGAACAGTGGAGAAAAAGCTTGAGAAAAGGTGGAAAGAGCTTGCCATCTTGCCCTGATACTGCCCCACTTCATAGGAAAAGAATTAACACTATCTAAAAATTGTTTACCTTTCTATCTGACTGGTGTTAGCTCTAAAGCACATTCACAGTCAAGTGAAATGAGAGAGACTAATAGAAATCAAAAAGTATTTCATTAATCTGTTGCATGTTCTTGTGGCATGTTATGTCATGTAAAGCCATATGAGTATTCATCTGTTGTTTTCAAGGAAGACAAGTTTTGAAAGAATTTACTAAATGATCTGAAAACTTCTTCAAAGTTTCTTTCAGTGAATAAATCAGCGTTTAACCATTAGGTTCTAGGAACACTTGGACTAAGATTACTGATTTAGGAAATTTTTGTTTGGTATAATGGAGGCTCTGAGATGGTATTTTTAATACAACTGCACAAAGAAACCACAACTTGCTAGGTTAAATGATGTGTAGCTTTTCAGTCTTTGTCTTTAAGTCAGCATGGGAACTCATTTTGCAACTGCCATAGCTTTATACACCAGTTTTTGGGTTTGTTTCTTTTCACCAACCAATGTGCCAGAACTGGTGGAGTGTGTGTTTCCTTCTTTCCACACTTTGCATTTTCTGAAAGTATGGCCAGCAGTATATTGGAACTAGAAAGTACATTAGTATAGGGGACAAAACTAAGTGTTACTTCCTCATCACAGTAAGGAAAGTTGTTTAATGTTTTATCACATATTTTCAGACCCTGCGCATTTTGCAGATTCATTTAAGTGTCTGGTTATTGATGTGTTTGATGGTTTAAGGGTAGTTTGATATGAAGCTAATTCCATGAGTTCTGCTGGATTTTCTATTCTGTTTTGAAATATTTATTAAGATATGCTGTTTTGGTTGTTTGGTTTTTTTCCCCACAAAGACTTGTGTGAAATTCTTTCTTCTAATGTAATGTCACGGTAGTTCACATGACAAATGTTAACAATTTGCCAACCTTTTCTTATACATTATTAAAGTTGAATGATAGTCCTTTGTGCCCTAAATTTAAATAAATTTAAATACATTTCGTATTGGAAGGGAATTACTTAAAGCAGATTGATGGTGCTGAATGTGGATTCAGGCTTTTAGAGCTTTGAGTTCACCAACTAAAGGAAATGTGTGTGGATGGGAAAAAAGCATACTAAATTTATGTTGACATGGATTTTCTTTCTATAAGGGCTGTGAACAGTAAGCTGAAAGATATGAGTGTGGTTAGCAATTATGGGGATAGTCAGAAGTGTACTGCTATTTTGATATGAACGTAGTAGTTGAGAGGTGTAAAATGTAGCTGGAGTGATGCTGGTTTTAAGAACTAAATCATTCTTTTCATAGCAAAAATAGTTTTAAGTGGTTCCCCCATGTTGCTTTTTTTAATCTCATAATATATTTTACTGTTTTCTTCAGATTACATATATCTGTGGATGTATGTATCTGAAGATACATATATCCACAGATACATATATATTTTACTGTTTTCTTCAGATTACATATATCTGTGGATATATGTAATATTTGTGAATGCTGACAGGTTTGGGGGTTTTTATCCTTCAAATTATTTGAGATTTTTCTCCAATGTTATTGACCTTGTTCTTAAAAAAAAAAATCAAGTATTATGTTTTTTTAAGTTTACCACTTAAAACAACAAAAAATGAGACAATCCATATCTTCCTGCACCTAGTTTCATCTTCACAAAACATCAGCATTACACCCTGCATTCATGGAGGTTGTATAGGTGGAAGAGCTTGGCCCAAGAAGTGTCCTGTACATATTCAGAGCTGGAAGTAATTAAAGGTAGGGTTCATGGGTGGGTGTCATATTAGGACCAACCAGTGAATCGCCTTGTAAAAAATCCTGGCTACTGTGGTAGGTTAGTGTTACACTCTCCAGCTTCATTATTTAGTATTTTGCTGTGGCACATATACTAGATTGGTGGATATGGATACAAGAGCAACAAACTTAACCTCAGATCTTTGCTGTAAATGTTTTAAATTGTCGTTTCTTTTATTACAGTAGTAATACTTCACTGTGTTGCTAACTATACGGAATCTAACTTAAAAACATGAGCAGCTACAATCTATTACTTGATCATTTTCTTAAGTTTCTGCAGCAAAGACAAAAACTCACTTTAAATTCTGCAGGTTTTTTTTTTTCTTAATTTAGCTGGAAGAAAAGTACCTTTGCCTTGCACTTGAACTGCCCATTCTATGCAAAACTCTCACATGCTTGAAACTGCTTAGTTGTCTTGGGCCATTGCTACATGTGATCTGTGCATGCTTAAATTTTTTCTGTGGCAAGTGTTTGTTTAAACAGACATGTTCTGTTGCCATATTATCTGTAGTGGGAACTCCTAATTTCTGTGTTCTTGGCTGTTGATTCTCTTGCAATCAAGATAGCAGATTCAACTGAAGAACCTGAAGTGACTAAATTTTTCTAGATAGTTCCAGCACTTTTTTCCCTTCTTTTTGTTGTCTGGTGTGTGAAATAGTTTTTTTCATGTTACCAATATAATGCTTTGTAGAGCCACCCTGGTTACAAGGTAGAGGTGAACAAACATTCAAGAACATTTGGCAATTTTTAGTTGCATTTCAGCTTGGAAATAAGCAAAATGTTTAAGTGAAATACTAGTTCTTCTTGATAGTTATCGTACATGTTTGTCAATACTCATGTTAAAGCAATAAACTATTTTATTTTCATCGATATTAATAAAAGATAGCTCCATATAATACAGAATGAATCTGGTCTGTTTTGATACTCCAGATGCAATAAGAATAAAATAAACTTTTTGGATGTAGCAACAATTAGTACTAAAAGAATTGGGGTTTGATTGTTTTGAAATGGAACTTGACCTAATATGGCCGATACTACTTTCCCACTGTAAAACTAACTTGCTTGTGATGTGCCCCGTGGGTATTCTAAATACGGAATACTTCCTTGTATTTGTAGAACCTTTGTATTTAAGTTTTAAATAATTTCCTGAATTGATTGGTTTTACTCAGGTATATAAGACCCCAATCTAAACTTCACTTTTTTTTTAAAATTATGTAGGCAAGTTAGCAGAAAGAATTTTCAGAATTATACTTCAGTCTGTGTTCGAAGGTCACCTCTTATTACTGGATTGGATAAATACAAGAAAATATGCATATCTTTATCAGCTCTTTCTGATTCAGAGGTGTGTTTATAATCAAAATCATCTTAAGATCAGGGATCTGGGAAAGAGTCTTGCTGCATCACTAGAGAGTTCTACATTTCATGGGAGCATGGAGGTGTGAGATTCACTGTTCTGCAACTCAACTAGTCGTGAAAAGTTCATGGTGCTGTACTAAGCAGGAAAGCAGTATGCTTTTCTTCTATTTCTGGTATGTCTGATATGAGTCACTGTTCATACCCTAACACATGAAGCAGTTATTTCTGAATAATTTTGTGAGAAGCACAAATAAAGAGGGATAGGCTTTTAAACAGGCATGTTGCTGCTACCAGAGGCAGTTTTATCACCTTTTCCTCCCATTTCTTCTACCTACTTTTACCTTTCTGGATAACAGGGAATTACTTGTGGCAGTTTGTGAACTAGCAGCAGTCCAGCAGCTGGCACACCAATTGAGGCAAGCTGGGGGTGAGCATTGCACAGCCAGGTGAGCTGATTTGATCTGATTTGTCATCTGACATTGTTTAAAGAGGTGTCTTCAGAAACTACATGTAACCTAGTCCATAAAGTGTTTAGTTTTGCTGCAAGAAATGAGTTTGTCAGGAAGACCACCTGTTGACAGACGTGGTTGAAACTAACTGAAAAACTGTGTGGAGGAAGAAGGTATTTTTTGAAGTAATTGGAATAACAAATGAACAGCTCTTGTGGTCATGAGCTTTTTTGTGTCTTCACAAAACTCTGCTAATAGGGTGGAAGGAGCAGAGTCCAGACAATCTGAAGTGCCTATAGACAGAGTTGGTCTCTAGTATTTAACTCATCTTACTCTTTTAAGTGTATTAAGTTGCTTCTGTGTCTTTATTTAGACTTTGTGCCCTTCTGGTTGCAAGCTACGAAGCTAAAAGACAAATTATCTTCAGCTTTTACTATATTAGTAAAGACCACTGTGGATTTTTGTCCTCAGCTCATGTATAGAGTACTTTGTGTCTGGGGAATGTTTAATGGAGTTTTCTTGTGTCTTGTATTCCTTGGATATTTGGTGTTCCTCCTTATTTTAAGAGGGTGTGGCCAGTGTATTCATGAGCTTTTAGGGTGGTTTCTAGCAGAGGAAACAGGATTATCTGGTAATAAATTTGGTAGGTTTTAAAGGAGCATTCTGAAAAGGTAAGAAGTTGTGAAAGTTGTGGGGATGGGCATGTAGGCAGGGAGGCCATCTTCATTTTTCTGAGACTAACCAAGGACTGTGTCATGATTTAAAACTGCCTTTTGGAAAAGTACCATATTCGTTCTCTCCCTGCCCCTTCCTCCTTTACTTTTTAAGCCCACAAAAGTACTTTACTCAAACTTGCAAATTAAATTGATATGTTAGTGCTTGATTTAAAGTGTAGACAATCTGAAGCGAAAACTGTAGCATAAACTTGCCTGTTTGACCTGTATGTGGAATGTAGAAAATGTAGGAAGGAACATGATAGCCCAAGTGCTTACGCAACGAGATTTGCTTCTTCAGCAGATTGATCAGTGTCTCGGATTTCATTTTCTGTCTTGTCTAATGTATTTCTGGATCTTTCTGTGTTAATCTGAAATTATTTCAGCCACAGTCTGGCCGGTCTAGCTTCACCTTCTCAGTTTGTGCAACAAGGCAATTTATCCCTGTTCCACTTCCATCTCCCTTTTTTGTCTTCAACTGACTAGTGTTGTTTGTAGCTTTCTTTCCCCCTTTGGAAGAGAAAACATGGACTCTTGACCACAAGAAGTGCGTGAGAGAGAACCATGCAGTAGTTCTAAAAATATTCTGGGGTTGGTCTGGACTAGCCAAAGAAAGAAGCATTGAATTATTTTCAAGATCAAGCATCCCATCTTGGAGAGAAAATTACACTTTCAGCAAAAACTTCAATTTCCTGATTTGTTAATGGCAGCGCTCTAGATCAGAAAGTCAGCCAAGCCTTACAGGCTTCATCCCTAAGCAGTGAAATCTGCCAACTTTACAGTAACTGAAAAAAATATTGATTTGAATGTTGTCAGGTATTGTACTGGGATTTGCTAATGCTAGCTGAGCAAAAAGAAAAATTATTTTCCGTTGACAGTCAGCCATAAAGTTCATAAAATGGCTATGTGTATTTGAAGTTGTTAGAAAAATTCATTCCTTCTAGATGCAGTTTGAGATGCATTGGACTCTAATACTGCCAGATGAAGTTTATGAACTTTTTCATGCAAAAACAAGGGTGTTAGGTTTTATGTAATATTTTTTTCAAAGAAAACCATAAATCCTTTTTATAAGCTACTTTGTATCCTCTCCTCTTATATATAAAGTGCCTGAGGAAGATGTACAGTTATTTGTTCAATGAATTTTTTTTACAAAATGATAGATTGTATTATGGTGTTAACAGCTAAAATGGTAACATGCTTCAGAGATTTAAAAAAATGTCAGAAAATAACTGTTGTGGCAAATATATGCAGCTTTAGCAATAAAGTACTGCCCTGTACATTTTTCCTTTGGTATTTTATGCAGTGACAGAGAACACCTACAGTCCTCTCAACTTGTGTTATAAACTTTGGTCCACTAAAATGCAGTTGTATTACTTCCATTTACTGAAGAAAATGAGATGTTTCTGCGATAAAGAATCTTTCTATTTTTTGCTTTGTGTGTGGTCAAAAAAATGTCAGACTTCTCCATTGAATTACTTTTTGGGGAAAAGTGGATTGGGCTCAAGGTGGAAAATTGGGAGGCAGAGAAAAAAGAGCCTTTAAATAGACCCTAACTGATAGAAAATGGAGGGGAGCTACTAGGAAATTAAACTTTTCGGTGTCTATTCAACAGCCTGTATATTGCTTATTGTTGATAAACATACTGTTTGAGTAGCAGTCGTGCCATATAGCTTAAGATTTCTTCGGATGAATCTACTTGCTTGCAGGTAGAAAGGTGATGTTTGAAGCTTTCTCTGCTTTGTATAATACGTAATTGTAACTGCAAGAGTTTTTCTCCAGTGGTCCCTGATGTGGCAGAAAAAAAACAGATTACTCTCAAAGTAATGTCTTAATACAGACTTCTAAATTATGTATGCTAATCATTCTTCATGATATAAGGGAACATATGAAATACATTTTTCTGTCTTTATCTAGACTGGCTTTTCCTAAAAGTCCTAATTTGAAATGTGTCCCCTCTTTCTTTTTTTTCTTCTTCCTCTTAGATTTGAGTTCTGTGAACCTGCCTTTGTGGTTGGTAATTGTTTGGAAATAGCCTCAGACAGTCATCAGTATGACCGGATTTACTGTGGAGCTGGAGTCCAGAAAGACCATGAAAACTACATGAAAATTTTATTGAAAGTTGGAGGCATTTTAGTAATGCCTATAGAAGATCAGGTGACTTTAGTGACAATTTCCCCTTTTTGTCTTCTAGTATGAGAAATATGTAATTTAAAGAATGCTTTTGATTATGGCTAAGTTAATGTTCAAGTTATGATACCTTGATTCAATGTATTGTTGCAGTTTAGCAGATATTAATCTTTTTAATGAAGTCTTGAACTTTTTTCCCTTAGATTTGTAGGAAAGCATCAATATCCTGCTTGTAACAGTCTGTTTCATGCTATTTCCTGTGTGTTATGCTGAACTGCTTTGAAATCTCCCTGCCACACAGACCTTTTCAGTCAGTACTTCAAAACAAAGAAACCACCTCTAAACCAGGAGAACTGATTTCAAAGAATACAAAATAACTATGATTAGTGGGACATTGCAAGGGGAGGAAAAAAACAAAGGAAAAAAATGTCTGTATTCACAGCAGTTTTTGCTGTTGATTTTCCATGTCAGATGTAATGCTTATCAGACAGGGGCATATTATTTTAATAATACTTCACATTTTTATCACTTTTCATTCTTAGACCTCAAAAGGCTTCTCAATGGTAAGTATTACTCTCCCTGTTTTACTAATAGGGAAATTGAAAAAGGCACATCGTGTGACTTAAGTTGATGCCCTCCTAAGTAAGATAATTGCTAAAATGCTTGTTGATAAGCATGTTAGTTACTTTACTTTCAAAAAAGAATTCTCACATTATTGATCTGCTTTCTCAAAGTACCAAAGGGATTTAAGCATAGCCTGCATGATTCTGTTCTATAAATAATTTCATTATTTATTCAACTAGAATACTGTCAGTAGAAATTGCTGGAATTCAACTTAAAAGTAGTCACAAATTAAGAGAGAAATTGAAACCATTACTATTTTTACCTTCTATACACACATCTGAAATAATCTAGTTTGTGGAAAAACACCAAGAAATGTTTAATTCCTGTTGTCTTCCTGAAGGCATGGAGAATTTATCTGGTAGACAGGAGTCCAGTTTTCCTCACAGGTGTACAGCATATTGCAAGAGCATTACGGATTGGCAGCAAGGCTGCTTTCTACCTGCAAATAAGGAAGACAGTTTTTCATAGTAAAAATGGTTGAAGAGTACAGCAGGTTACCTGGGCAGGTGGGGAATCTCAGTCCTAGATATTTTCTCACAAAATCGGAAAAACTTCTGATTTAACTTTGAAATTGGCCCTGTTCAAGGAGGAGGGTAGGACTCCAGAGGTTGCTTCTAATCTAAATTATTCTTTGATCTTTTAGAAAAATGAGAAAAAACAAAACTTACCTCAGTTTTTACCTTGGGGCCTTAGTTTTCTGGCTGCATCTCTTCCCATTTCCAAAGAGCACTATTTAGTACTCCAGGGACCAAGTGATATTTCAAGGATTATCAAAGTCCTTTTTGTTCGTAAAACTGCCTTAATTCATTAATTTTGAAGCAAAACAAAATAGCAGGGTATTTGAAACCAATCTGAATTGTATCAACCATGACAAAATTGTAACAACTGATTTATTTTGGTTTTGTTTTGCAGCTAACACAGATCTTGAGAACGGGACAGAACACATGGGAAAGTAAGAATATCCTTGCTGTTTCGTTTGCTCCACTAGTGCAACCAAACAGAAATGACAACGGCAAACATGACACTGTAGGACTGCGTAAGTTTGTGATCCTTCCCTTTGTCTTGCAGGGATGTTATGTGCTGGATGTTGATGTTGGAGGTCTGGAAACTGAGAGGCTGTGCTGTACAAACATTCCATTTAGCAAAGCAGTAGCTCCCTGATACGTTTTTGTGCTCCTGGTGCATGGTCTGTGTTGCTTCACAGTTAATATTCTGAATTTAAGTTAATAATTTAAGTGATAGAATGTTTGCAGCTTTTTTTTCCAGCTGCCTTTTCCTTTTAAGTTCAGCTTCTCTATTAACAGTGGTATAGATAAAATAGCCAGCTAATATTACAACATAGTGCTAACTTTCTCATGGTTCACCAGAGAAATATTTTTTTTCTCTTCTCCCTGAAATGGAAGGAAGACATCTAAACTGGGGCTGTGGTATGATAGGTTATTAATAAGCCCAACCATGCTTTATGTCTTTGTGCAGTGGATATAGTCATACCTAACTGTTTGTTTTTAGTCCCTGGAATTTGCTTTCTAGCTGCAATGCTTTGAGCAGAGGTAGTAAAGAGCTTTAGAAAGTCTTTGAAAGTACACCTGTTGCCAAATGGAAGGATAGGATGATAACAGGAAAGGAGAAAAAGCTGACAAAGAAAATTGTAGAGTTGAAATTTTCTGTCAGAGTTGTCAGGGCCAGGAGTAAAACACAGAGCTATGGTAGCATGTGGGAAATTAAATAAACCAAACAAAGAGCCTAAAAAATAACATATTTTAACTGTGAAACTGATATAAGCCCTTCAGGAGTCCAGGATGTCCTATCAGCTTGCATTGCTGATCTGCATATTAATTTTGAGTGTGTGTGGGCTTCAAAATAGGTAATTTCCCTTTTTTTAATGCAAAGTATAAAGATAATTTCCTTTATGTAATCTGTTCCTATGCAGAAATAATTAATTTGTGTTGTTTTAATACTTGGTTTGAGCCCTCAGAAGTAATTTCTTGAAATTAATTTATTAATTCAAGATTATTTTTCCTCTGTTCCATCCGTAATACATAGGTTGTGTCATATCTAACAATGAAATACAGAGGTGACTAGTCAAACTTTATGATAATTTTATACAGTCTAGTTCCCTGGAACAAAGGAGGATTTTCCATCAACATTCCTAAATTTTCAGAATGAGGGACGCAGACCAGGACAGTCAGATCTGAATGGCAGTACAAGAAAGGTGTTTCCTGTGTTATAATTTCAAAATGAAGTTTTAGTGAGAAGAGGAAAAAATAACCAAATGTGGTATTGCTCACATTTAAATGAAAAAAGTGTTAGAAGCTTGAAGTTGCACTGTAAAATGAGATTAGTGAGATAGGCTTCTATCCACTGCTCAGGTGGATCTGGCTTTATTTTAAAAGTTAAAATAAAGAAAAAGCATTCTTGTGGGTGTGTTTGGTGTACATGGAAGGGGCAGGGCATGTAAAAAGAAGTGTGCTGAACCTCAACAAAGAAAAATTTTAGTCAATTTCTCTTTTGTAGTAACATTGTCCATTTGTTTCAAGTCCACAGACCTATAACTTATCTTAAAAATTCAAAGTAGTCTAGTCAACATGTTTCTTCTGCAAATTTTAGCCAGAGTTTGTAGATGTCATTACTAAGTAAACAGAGTCTGTGCCATACTTTGGACAACCCTTGAATGCTTTCTGACACATAGGTAGTGTTACATATTGACTAAAATAACTCGCATATGTAAAATATCTGTCAGCTATGCTCAAAGTAGAGTCTTTTTTTTTGTTTTTTGTAGAAAACTACAGAGGTGGTGTTAAAAGGTTCATTTTATCAATGTAGTTATTGGTTAGGGTGCAGTTCACTGTTAGTATACAAATGGAAATACATGGACAGTAAATATCCAAAATTTTGCATCCTGCTCTTCTCATTAAAAAATGTTTGCATTTGTTATAATTGACATACAATCTGCAATCATGGTTTGTTTCACCTGAACTTCTAAACATGTTCTGGATGGTTAGATAGGGTTTTGAATTTTCAGCTGATGTTACACTAAAGAAATGGGACTTTTTTTTTTCCCCTTCCCTCTCTTTGGCATGACCTGAAATCAGTATCCTTTCTGTGTCAGATAAATTAATTAGTCTGCAAATGAAGTCATTGTATGTAACAATAGATCTTCTTTAAACTGCTTCAGTAGCTTTTATAGCTGAATGCATTTTCTGGAAATGTAATTTTTGAAATTATTTCTTCCATAACTTCTTCCTTGCTGTAGTCCCTGTTAATTTTATGGTATTCTATGCAGGAAGGAAAGTGACAAGTAAGAAAGTTGAACAAGCTTCAACTTTGGCTGGTGTGCTTTTTTGGTTTTGTTTTCCTTGCAGCTAGGCATCCATAGTTCATCTAGGGCAGGTGTCCAGCAGCCAGGCAATATTTTGTCATCACCTGGCTGTCATTGCAAAACAAAGTTTTGGCTTTTTGTTTACTTGTTGGTTTGGAGTTTTCTCTCTTTAGGACTTGAGTAATTTTGATTCCTCTTCTGCTGCAAAGATACAGGTGGCTTATCTGGTTTGTCACCTGTGAATTAGACATGTCCCTCTCTCATCAGTTAGATTCAGTAGGAAGCAAGCAAAAGGAGGAGGCAGAAGAAAGGCACTTGCCTTGAACAAATATGGCACAGGGGTAGAAATTGTTTTTCCACAACAGGATCTTAACAGTGCTAGCAGTAGGTGCCAAGACATGCCAGACGCTAAAAAGTGACATTACTTCTTGTGTAATTTTTAAAATTTATTTTATTGATCTGTTTATGCTTACTACTTCTCTTGCACATCTCTTAAAATACCTCTTTGTTTCCTGGACTGTGCCACAGGGTCAAGGTGATGCCTATCTAACTTGGTGTCATTTGCATATTGCATCATTTACTAAAATTTCAATTGAATTGGTTTTGAACATTAGTCTCACTGCCTTGCAGCTAGTTTGGGATTTTTTTGCTAGAGGGAAATTTCACCTAGTACAACTTACTTTTCTTTCATTTTAGCTCCATGTGCTGTTAGGAACCTCCAGGACCTAGCTCGGATATATATCAGACGCACTCTTAGAAACTTCATAAACGAGGAAATGAAAGCCAAGGGTATTGCTCAGAAGGCTCCTCCGAAACGCAAACGCAGGAGATGTCGTAGGCGCAGGATTAACACCTATGTGTTTGTTGGTAATCAGCTCATTCCTCAGCCTCTAGATAGTGAAGAAGATGAAAGAATGGAAGATGATAACAAAGAGGAGGAGGATAAAGATCACAGTGAGGCCTTGAAGCCAGAAGAGCCTCCTCGAAATCTGTTGAGAGAGAAAATTATGAGTCTACCATTACCTGAATCTTTAAAAGCATACTTGACCTATTACAGAGAAAAGTAACTTGTTTTAAGTAGAAATAATGCCTACTGATAGTTCCCTTATTCTTGAAAATGTAGCATTTATTAAGAAGTAGGTGGACAAATTATTATTAGTCTTTCATCAAGACTGAAGTACAGCGATAAATGGTAACTTGTCTCTATCTTGTCTTTGCTACAAGGAAGACTTGCATTCGACAGTAGAATCCCTTTTTAAAAGTCTATTTTTCTTTAAATTTTGAAAATGCTGTTTTAACTCTGATAGAAATATATATTCCATTATGCAGCACTAATCAATATTTTGCATGGTAAGTCTCTTTTTGATCCCTAACAGATTTGTATTGATAAAAGGATGAGTGAAATTTTATATATGCTAAATAATTGGTTAAACATGTGCATCTGACTTGATGAGCAATTTGTCTGTATTTATTACTATTAGGGAAACATTTTAAACATGCAGACACTTACCTTCTAATGTCCAGATCAGACCCTTTTAAAGTTTATTTTACTATGGCTTTGTTGCAATCATTATTACTATGTTGGTATAGAGTATTCCAACAACACAAGTGCAATAAATGTATACAGACACTGAATGAGCTGGCTTTAGTGAAATACGAAAATACAAGTTCTGAAATGTCAGATGACCCTGCTACTTCTGCATTTATCTTTTGCCAAAAGATCTTGAGACAACTAACAGCTTCTCTCAGAGCCTTAAAGAAACACCGTATTGAATAAGAAGCAAAGCAATGCTTACTTCAGCTCTGCTTATACTTAACTCCATTCTACACTGTCAGTATTTCTAACTAGAGGTAATTCCTCATTTGTGGGAAGTATAGGACAGTACATTTGTTTATTTCTAGAGCTCACAGCATTGAGTCAAAAAGTTTGGTAATTCAAGATTGTAATTTAGATTTCAGTCATCTATATTTACTGCTTTTAAGTAGAGGTAGAATTTCAACAAAGTTTAGTTTGTATTGCTTATTGGGATAGCTATAATAGTAGAACTTAGAATTTGTTCAGCAAATGCACTTTAGTAAGTGAATTTTATACTTAACATGCATCTCCAAGAAGGTAGACTTGTGCCAGCCTATATTTTGTTTCTGAGCATGGCTCTTAGCACAAAAATATTTATTAAATCATATGCATCTTTTGGAAACCTAAGAGTAGCAGTGCAACTGTGGGGACCCACAATAGTGCTGATTTAAATCCTTCAATGATTTTTCCTCTTCTAGTTGTGAAGTTATTTGCAGTTCTCATTTTTAACTTTGCTTTTACCATCTTAATTTCTTCATTCTGTTGTAACATAACCATGAGGGTAAACAGTTCATTAAGAACTTGGCATGTGATACATATTAAAAACCACAATCATAGGAAATACATGCTTGTTAGACCAAATGAAAAACATTCCCATTGAAATATCCCCCATGATACATTTTGTAATACTGGTGACACTTCGTTTTGTGTAAAACAATGAACAAAATAATCAGATATTTCTAAAGCAGTAAATGTTCTTCCAAATATTTATAACCAACTAGTATTCATATGGTCTAGCAGTCCAATATTTACTTCAAAATACGTTAGCATTTTGTTGCATCTGAAGGAAGGTCAGACACAGTCCCATGACACTGACTCTTTTTGGTGCATTTCATGCTGTAGTCCCTGTTTTTAAGGTACATCATAGTAATGTTTAAATGGAATTTCATGAAGGCCTGTTGTACCAGCATGTGGAGTTACTTTCCGCAATATATTTACCGTATAAGTTAGCAAAAGTATTTGAAATAAATATTCTGACTTTATTTTAAAAGCAGGAAAACCTTATAAGAAATAGTTTTCCATAACAATGATACTAATAAAGTAATTGTGATGCTTCAGCTATAAGAATTGAACATAATCTTGTTTTAAATGGGTTATTTTAGATGGAGGTTAAATAATCTGAAGTTTGAGATGTTTGTCTCCTTTCTTGGAATCTACATCCATGAGTTCAAGAATTAAATTACTAAATATTACTTAAGTACTTCAAGGACTTCATACAGGATGCTTTTTGAGAATAAATTTCTGCATTCTTTCATGCCTGTATACTTGGAAAAATGGACAGTGGATGACTTGTCATGAATCTTCAGTATGTAAGTTTTTTTGGAGTCACTGAAAGAGAATGTTTCCTCTGTGTTTTATATGTGGATTTATTTTACACTCTTGAATTTATATTTACATAAATAAAAAGGTAGAAACGCAAAATTAATTGAAATTTAATTTCTGCCATCTCACTTGATGATGGGGACATTGTTGCAATAAAATGTTTTTTTGTGGTTTCTGCTTGCTTGAATTTCTGTGTTTCTGTGGAAGTATTTTCAGTTATTTGGAAATTGAGGTACAAGTTGTTTCATAATTAGGTCAGTAATCTCTTAATAAAGGCTGTTCTTGAATTTCAGAAGTATATATTCTCGCTAAATTGTGAATTTTTGCGAAGGTTGAAAGATGAGATGTTACTCATGAAATGGGGAAAGCTATTTTGGTCCCAGCACTACTTTTGAAGTACTCATGTAGAGAGTTTCCTCAGGAGAGCCCAGAAGCTAAACTTGAGCTATATACTGAAGAACATTTCCATGTTTGGAGTTTTTTTTCCCTAAATATGGAATTTTTTAAAATCCTCAACTGAGCGGCTATCTGGGTCAAAACAAATAAGGAAAACTTGGAGATAAAAGCTGCAAGGGTGGTGAGCAACCAGTGAGTCACACTTCCTACTGCAACTCCTCCTTGATACAGCTTTTTTTTATTGCCAGTTAGAGAAAAGATTCAAGGTAAGTCAGCTAGGCTGATGAGCAACCTGTAATTGTGATGACTGTAATGAAGAGTGTAATGAATTGGAATTTCAGGGGGGTTATCTTCTTTGGTCTGGTCAAGGACACAAGACCAGTGCAGTTTTTTCAAAAGACGTAAATTTTTAATCCCATGTCATTCAGGAAAAACTGAGCAGCTGCCTCCCAAAAACTTGAAATGAGTAGTTTTCCTTGCAGTGAGCCTAAACAGCTGTGCCTGGCTGAGCACTGTTGCTTGTTCAGGTGGAGGTAACTTAAGTCTGGGGTTTTTTTGTTTGTTTTTTCTTTTTTTTTTTAAATCCTGTATTCTCTTTTTCTAAAGTACTTTTTAAAATGCATCTTTGCCTGTCAGTTTGAAAACAAATAGGGAATGTTATTAAATGTGCTATGTTCTGATTAAAGCTGTTTTAGCTCATTAAATATTTATCCATATGTCCTCAAGAGTGTCGCCTTCCATCATTCATGTAATTGAGTAAAACTGAAGGCTTTGTGATTTACTAATCAATTATAAAATATAAAGGAGTGGTGTTGTGTGTTCATCCTGGAGGTGTGTATACTAAACTTCACTTTAATGAGCCGCTACTTATTTTGACAACACTCGAATCATGTATGAGGCATTTTCTCTAAACTTGTTCTGAGAAGGTCATTGAAGTGTAACTAGAAGAGTGAGGCTTTAAAGGTGTGTGGGTTTTTTGATGTTTTAGTAAAATAACTTCAGTAAAATTCAGATGACTGGCTTGATCAGTGCTTATCTCTCTTCTGTAGCTTTGCAGTGTACTTGTCAACTTGTTGAATTATTCTATTCAAGTAAAGCTGGCTTGTTCAGCCACAAGGCTTGTACCACATTTATGGCCAGTATGGATGCAAGAATCTAACTCTGATTTATCAGTGCTTGTCAGCATGATGGTAGCATTTTCTCTCTAGAGTTTTCTGGCATCTTTCGTATGTGATGCTTTAACAAGAATTGTCAGGGATGTTAGGGGGAACTTGCACATCCTTTTTAAAGCTCTGTCTTCTACTGCAAGCAAGGAATCTGTAATACCTTGTTGGGACATTTTGCAAAATACTTCCATGCTAGAAAGAAGCAAAGGCACTGCATTGTTTAGTCACTTTTTCTTCATGCATTCACAACTAGCCATGATTTTAGCATAAAGAGAAAATAACAGAGCTATAGGTGTCAGTACAGACTAAATGCTGGTGGTTTTTGTTTTATAAGCATTTCCTTTCCATTTTGGTAGCCTTTTTATCCGGGCTGAAAAAGAAGTCAGTAGGGTTTCCTGCTGCTGTACTGCTTCCATGGATGTGTTCCATGGATGATCTCTACAAACAAAAATGTTCCTTGCAGGCAAATCGATATGAGGAGTTAAAGTGCATTTCTTGATATTACAGTAATGCAATTAAAACTGTAGCACATGCTCTTCATTTCTGATCCTCCTCTTCGAGTCATGCTCCATCTCCCTTTGTTTCCCTTGAGTTTCAGATCCACAGTTAGAGAGGGTAACACAGCATTCTGCACCTCTGCTGTCCTTCGTGGGCAGAATATTTTGTTCACATTCATGGTTCCTACTTACTCTCCTGGGACCACCTTGGGAGTCATTTGTATGTTGGATAATGTACTTCCTGCATTTTCATTCATTGTTCTGCATCTACAGCTGGTATTCAAGTTCTCTGGTTGTGATAATATGCATGTGTTAGATACTGTATTTTGTTTCAAGTTTTGTGTCTGCATATTTTTAAAACTGACTGTTCTAGAGCTGTGCATAGTTCTAGAATCTCCAGTACCAAGGGTGGCCCACACCTTGATCCCCTTGCTGTCTCCTGTGTCTCCATTTTTCTGCTTTCAGCCTAGGGCTCCATTTTCTGCACTACAGCATCATGAGAGAATGAGAAATACCTTTTTTTTTTTTTACAACAGTAGTGGTGTGTTACTCTTACCCATATAAAACTAGGCTTAGGCTACACAAGCATGAATGAGTGTATGCTTACCTATAGGCAACAGGTCAGCCAGAGAGACTGACCTGTTTGTCCTGCCATGGGCAATGTCAGTATAATACAGGAGACAGAGCTACACAAGCATGAAAACAGGCTTTCATATCTCGACTCAGTGATCAAAAGGCATTTTTACAGAGCTGGAATAGGAGCAGGAATAAAGAAGGAGAGATGGATAATTTGTATGGAGAAATTACTGGTAAATAAACAGTAACAGTGATAAAAAATAAACAGAGCCATTTAGCATAAAATTAGCTGCAAATTTTGATTACTCTTTAAAAATCTCTTCATTTCTGCCATTTACCATTATTTTGTCTGTACAATCCATAGGCTTTTTGTATATGTTACCTTGTAAGGAGATTCTGCTCTTGTGTTTTAACCACTTTAACTACCTGGTTTAAATCTTTCTAATCTTATTGTTTGTGTCAGCCTTCAGTTTTTCCCTTTACTAAATGGCACGGTGTGATTTTGTGCTGTAGTCAATAAAAGCAACACTACAAAGCACTACTTTTGTACTCTTCGCTCCATATCTAAAAAATTCTCTACTATTGACTTTCAGTAATCCCTTAACAGTAGAGCCCTTTTAGATCAACAGCCAAAAAAAAAAAAAGTTTGTTATTTGTGGAACTCTGCTTGTTTTAGTTTGTTTTTCTAAAGACCTGGCGTGTCTATTTTCCACACAGTCAAAAGTAGCACATCCTTAAAAAATGCTTTTTTACCTTGCTGAAGAATTTTATCTAAATCGTTGCGTGTAAGCAAGGATACCAGAAGAGGGCAGCATTGTCTTACGGGAACAAAGGCAAGGTGCTGGCAACGGTTGGGAAAGACAAAAAAATCTACATTAGCTTTTTTTACAGTGAAATACTACTTTGAGTAACTTTCTTAGATACAAACACCTTTGTAAAATGTAGACTCAGTCTCAGAAGAGTCTTTATGATTTTTGCAAATAATTTTCTGAAATTCCTGTGTAGGTGTGCAGTAGAAGAGGTTTTCTTCTGAGTTGTGCTTTAATGTAATCCGAGACCTTTCCAGAATTGCTGGTGTGGATAAAGCCTTTCATTCATAACCGTTCAAGGTGCCACACTTTGCAAGGGTCAGTGAGGGTTTGACTGGCTGTGTGATTGGGCATTCGATATCTTCAGCTGCCAAAGTGACTCTGGACTTCATCCTAATCCTTACTTGAGACCTTATGTTGAGAACTGGGCCTTTGGGCACGTGAGGAAAGCACAGCTGTGCAGAAGACTGCCGTGGCTGCCACACCCCGTGCCTGTGCATGACTTACAGATGTGTAACGCAGTAGCTGCTGTTCCTGTGCTGCTGCTCCTTTCCTGCCTGGAGCAGAGGCATAGGCTGGGAGGCCTGAGTTGTGAAACAAATACCCATTCTGTGTTCTGAAGCCTGTGGCACTGGCCTGGCCCCTGCAGGACATTCTCAGGGAAAGAGGTGTGACCTGAAGGAAAGTGCCTCAGAGCTGTGCTTGCTGCCCTGCTGCCCAGGGCCCCAGCAAGACTTTTGTGTCCATTCCAGATATTCAAGCTGTGCCACAAACAGATTCTAACCCTACCTTCAGCTTTTGCAGCAACTGCCAACCTCACTATCCAGCAAAGTGTCAGCTTTTGAGTCTTGAGAGTTTAGTCTCTGGCTGTTGTTGATTTACTTTCAGAAAATTGGGTGAAATATGAAATGGTGGCCAAAAAAGCAAGTGTCATATTTAAGACATAAACTATATCTATCATAATGCTTCCACAGCATGATCTCAGCTTTGCCAGTGATGCCAGTGCTGAGATGAGCATTGGCAACAATTTTCCTCAGATGCAGTTTCAACTTTTCTTGAAAAAACAATCAAGTCGGCACATTTCTAAACAATTGTAATAGCAGAAGAAGGACACACTGAATACTGAATGTTCAAAGGCCAGCATGGCAATTTTCATGGGTACAAATGTCAGGCTTGTTAGCCCAAATAACACAAAATGCCAGTAAACAACATGTGAGATGTGGAAAATGGGTTATGAGCTATCTCCTTATGAAAACCTCTAGTGCTTCATTCCACAGCTTTTCTTTTCTACTCCCCAAAATACAGATTGTGTGAATGTGTTGTAGAAAGGTGTTACAGGATCATCATTTTAAGTACCTGCATTAAGTGACTTCTCCACATTTTAAAACCAGGATTTTAGGTTTGGTTTAATTCTGACTAAATATTTTTAATTATGACATGCAACTCCAGGACCTTATCTGACTTCAAGAAATTTGGTTTAAAAACAAAGCAGACTATTTTCCCTTTGATCACAAAAGTATATCCTATTTCTTAAAATGTTTTTTCTGTTTTTGTAGATAAGGTAGTGATAATGATGTGATACTAACTTGAGATTTAAAAATAAATAAATCATATAGGAAAAGGTCCACCATGGTGTTCAAGTGTCCAGTTGCCTATTGAGGTACCTGAAGTAAAATACTGTATGTCCGTATCTTCTCCAATTCCCACCTTCCTGCTTTGGGATTTAACGCAACTTAATTGTCACCCAAGTCCCAGCAAGGGATCAGGGAGCAGCTGTCCCCTGGTTTGCTTTGTTCTGAAAGCTCAAAACACTCCTGCTGGGTTAGGCCTTGGAGAAGGTGAATGAAGCTGTTGCAAACAACACAAGTGTTGGTGCAAGTGCTCTCACAAAACCAGGAAGACAAAGGTTTTCAATGGAAGTTCCCTTGTGACAGGTAAGAAATCTAAATTCTATGCTGGGAGAATTTATGGAAATGAATGACAACTATCTTTTCCTCTCTTAGGCTTCAATATATGGGACTAATTTTATTAGTTCCCATGCTGTCCCCACAAATTACGTTGGATGTGTGGTGGATGGGTAGCAGGACACCAGGTCTCAGTCCATCTTTTTAACCCTTCTGGGGGAAAGAAGCCCCACTATGATCTTGGCACCACAGAACAAAACTTACATTTGCTTGCATGTGCTGTGTTAGGTTCAAATTTTATCTTATTTTTTTCCCCCTCTCTCTCCAGAGATTATAGTGTTTGTAAGTCAATTGCCTTTAATGATGCAGCCTTGCTTTGCTGCTAAGCTCTTTGGAGATTTCAGGATCAATATTTAAAAGAGATTGAAAAAGCTATTGAAAGTATTTAGTCACGAACAGGAATGGCGAAACCACCAACTCTGCTGCTTTGACAATTTTTAAAGCTCTGTGTCAAAGCCATTTCCTAATTAGAACTTGGGGATATGGCTAAGAACAGTTGATAAAATCTTTAATGAAAATAGCTGAATAGTAAGCTTCTCACTGTATTGTTCTCTAACATCCTAGAAGTAAATATTTTAGAAACTTCCTAGAGTAGAGTAGAAATTTCTGACTTTCTGACCTATAACATCAATGATACTAGAACAAAAAAGCAGCAATCTACTTAAGAGTACCTGAAAAAGATTAATTCCTGATTCCCTTCAAGTCAATAAGGATTCTGCTGTTGCCTCCTGACTGCAAACAGGTAAGAGGTAGAAGATGAGGGGGAGGGAGTGGTAAAAGATGGGGAGGTAAAAGATGCAGAGATGAGGTAGAAAGAAGGGCTGTGGATGCTCGCAGGATTGGGGTGATCTCACAGTTACCAAGTGCAGTTTTGGCCACCAGTTCCTGCTTTATTACGGGGTCTGGCCAGCCCTTCTCTAGCCAGGGTCTCGCAGTGACCATGCCATCTCACACCAGTACAGCATATTTCAGGGCAGCAGAGAAAATATTAGAAAATTGTTCCTGCAGTAATTCAACTACTGAGGAAAGAAAGTGCTGACATTTGCACTTTTTTCATGAGAAAGGAGCACTACAAGCCTCTAGCAGGTGAATGCTCAGCCCTTTCATTTTCAATGAAGATAAATGGTCAGACAGTGAAATACCCTGTTCCTAGAACTGTAATATTTCAGACTTGCCTTCCAGTCCCACCTTTTCTTCAGCATTTCCTTTTAGCTGAATATTCTCCCTAGCCTTTGCAGTTCCCCTGTCCCTTGGCCCCAGCCTCAATTTGGGGGCCTCACAGAGGGAGGGTGCCTGCTTTTAGGGTATGCATTTGCCATGCATACCCTAAAATCTGCTGTTAAAAGAGCTGACTGGAGGTGGCAGAAGTGCTGCACTGGATCAACTCTTTGGTATGGGGCACAACAGCAGTCTGTGAATAAATATAGATACTCTATGCTGTAATCCAAGGGAACAATACTAATTTCCTCTGAAGATGCCAGTCTATTTCCATGAAAATGCAAAGCTGTAAACAAAGAGCTTGTCTCCAACATTTTCTTTAAATGCTGCCTGGCAATGGGAGCACTTATTATCTGTAGGCAAGATGTCCAAAAGTTAGGGAGTACTATGCAGTGCTTATTCTAAAATTGTGAGATCCAAGTTGTTTAGTGGATCTAACCGCAAATTTCGAATTCTGCCAAAAGATCTGAGAAAACAGCCTATCTTAGTAAGAGGGAGGCAAGAAATCTGAGGGGAATTGAAGATTCCTTTCCTGGTCTGTAGGTTACCATACATGTCATTAGCCCATGCCTCAGTTTACCCCTTGGGAAAACATGCTTTGTGACACTTAACCCCTTTGGCAAATGCCTTTACAAAGAGAATTTCTCTATAACAAGCATTTAGTTATTTAAATGAGACCTTACCCAGCTGGCCCTAGATCCTGGTGTAGGACAAACCACGTCAGTGATCTGCTTTCCTCCTGATTTCTTATTAGGAAGGAATAGGGAAAGGCAGCAGTGAAGGTCAGAAGAATGAGCAAGAGCAAAAGAGAGGGGGTTATCTGCCCATCCTACAGAGAATGTGATGTAGCTTTTAGGCTCTGAATCTAGTTAGCTTTATGCTTGTCACAGCCTGACACTGACACTAGCTCTGAGGAATTTTAGAAGCAGACAGTATTTGGCAGATTTGCTCTTACAAGACAGTTTGGCATCAGTAATATCTGCCCCTTTTCCTGCAGGCACGTGCAAAGCTGAGTCGTCCAGTCTGGCCTTGTTACTTCTCAGGGGAGGAGAAGCTCTACGTCTGTTTTTAATTTCCCTTTAAAAAGTCACAGCAGAACCTTGAGATGCTTGAATTTTTGGAAACATCAGAGGTGAAAGTGCAGCAGCTCCAAAGATCCTAGTGCTGGCAGGACTTCTGAACAGCATAAAAAGCAGCAGCAAGAGGACAAAAAAATCATCTGCTTAACTGAGAAGTCCTTGTTTCCTAGAGCATGTGGCTGAATAAAAAAGCTGCTGGATACTGTGCTAATATAAATAGTAGGTAATGTCTTCATGTCCAAGGAAACTGAAGCATAGGGGATGGCAGGTTTTAGGCCACACAGTGCACTTGCTGGTGGAGGAGGCTGATGTGCATTTGAAGGTCTGGGATTTGCTGGCTCTCCTTGCCAGGATACCTTTTTCTCTGCTCGAAAGATAAGCCTCCCACACTGTAGTATTCAGAGCAAACTTCACTGCACAGCCAGTAATGGCAGATGGTTTTCAGCTTGATTACTTCTACTGTCATTTAGTTAAGGTTCCCACATGTAATTTTTGTTCTCCTTATGTTTGTACATTAGAAGGGGATGCTTGGAAATGCTTGTTTTGTGGGAGTGTAATATGAGCAAGGAACACTGTATAATGATTACAGCAGCATGGGATTATCAAATTACTATTATTTTAGACTGTGTGTTTTTATTTAATTAGACTTTTGAAACTGCCACCTCCTTGTGAACTGTTTATAATCAAAATTAGTTTGATTGTAACTGATTAAAATTATTGTGGTCAAATATACCTTGTTTTCCTGACCAACCCTGTGTGTGTGGATAGGATGATCCAAGTCAGGTGTTTTCAGGAATGAGCTACACCACCTCTGAGAATGTTGTAATCATTGTTCTTGTCTTTATAGCCTTGATAGGGATCTGTCTGATGCACTTTTTTTTTTTTTTCAGCCTGGGAAGCAAGCAGTAGTTTATTAGAAAGGCGAAAAATGAAGGGCAGGAAATGATAGGAGAATGAAAGAACTTTGGGTTGGATTTGATCACAATTGAATTAATCTTCTCAAATAGAGTATATTACCTGAAGCTGTTAAGCAGTAAGTTTTATAACCACAATACTGTGGGGGTTCCTTCAAATTCTCTGTCCTGAATCTCAGATCAATGAAAATGTCACCATCTCACATTTACCTGCTTCTCCTGAAAAAGAAAAGAGCAATTCACAGTCGCAACAGCTGAGTGCTGGAGGCCTTAGTTAAAAAGTTAAGCCATCTGTGGATTATATTGGCATTAAGTGATGAATTACAATATGATTATCAAAACCATTGTTACTGTGGGTAGTTCAGTCATTGATCATTCACGAAGGGCCCACATGGCAAGCACAGGGCACAGCCCCTGCCCCGACTGACAGCTTAAAGTCAGAGCCTGCCCGTCACTCCTGCTTGAGGGAGCCTCTTCTGTGGAAATCTCCTATGGAAATTCTGCCTGTGTCCTGAGCAGTGCAATTTGCCCTGTCAGAGCCAGGGACCTGGCCAGGTGCTGTCCACAGCTGAAAGAAATGTGGAAATATGTGTAGTACAGGGAGTGGAAAAGCTCTGGGAAGACACTACGTATGATGCAGTATGGAAGAGGACAGAGGGAAAGTCTGTTGAGAAAATCACTGAAATGTTGTTTTTTCAGTGGATGCCTGTGGTTTTTTTTGGTCAAGATTGTCATTTGGGAGGGCACCAGCCCCCTCCAGGCTGCTACACATGAGGGATCTACCACCTACCATAGAAATCATCTCTGGTTCTTACCTTTCATAAGTAGAATATGGTTTTACCTTGGCATTTCTCTTTTATTGTTGGTGCTGTACAATTAATCACTGCTTTGCATGGTATTAATGTAGGATCTTGAAAGATAATTAAGGCTGTGTTCTCCATAGAAGGTGGAATACATACAGAAAATGGAAATGTCTGGGAACAGAAAGACTTATTTTAAAATATTTAAATTAACAGTAACAAAGGTTTGTGATATATGATAAGAAATGTGTTGAACTCCCACAGTGAGCCATTTTAGGCTGTGACCTGACATACAGAAGAAACAAGTGGTAAGCCCTCTGCTCTGGAACAGATCTACTTACCATAAATAGAAAAAAAAATCACCAAGCCCTGCAAACATACCCACCAGCACACTAGCTAAGGGTTTATATGCATGTAATTGACCCTGTTTACTTTATTCATTAATATAAGCTGTAACTTTATTCTGTTCAAGTGTACAAAACTCGGGCTGTTTAAATATAAGCCAAATAAACTAAAATTAAATGCAAAACTACATTTACTCAAAATTTTGTCCTTTATCTTCAGTATTAACTTGGTTACACATACACAATGCATGCAGCAAAGTCCCTCAAGCATGAGCATGAACTCCCATATAAACCTAAAAGATGCCTAAATCTTCTGCTTTTTGCAATGGATCAGAACGCTAAGATCTAAAAATGTCTTAGTAATAAACAGGAGTTTTAGATGCAAAATAGCTGCTTGCTAACAGAGAGTCTAACATTGTCTCAGCTGTTTCAGCTGAGTGCTCTGCATTGTTGCAATATGTTGTTCAATTCTCTAGTGAACTGTATGGGAATCTGTACAGAAGATAAACAACAACGAAAGAAAAAGTAAAAAAAAGTCAATACTTGGTTGTCATTTGAATGCAGTCAATGCTTTGTCAGATATACATTTTAAATACCTTTTTTAAAAGTTTGGGGTTTTTTCTATTGTAGGATTCTGTTCATATATTGTAGGAAGTATTCTTCTCACTTGGATTGTGTCAAATTTGTATTGATCTATTCATGGCATGTTCTGCCTGCTGTAGAAATGAAGATTTTGCCTATTCCTGTGAAGAAATGATGCAAATTGTAAAAACAATAAGGATAGTCAAAAAGATGCTTTCCATCTTGAAGAAATAATGTCTTTTGTCAAGGACAAAATAAATTTTGCTTGAGATTTGACAGTTTTCAGTCCAGCTAGCAGTTAATTTTTCCATAGCAGGAATCAGCATCAAATGCAACTTTGTTTTTCATGTTTCGGATGATACACCTAAAGTTGTGATCATCTATGGAGAGGGGCTCTTTCTTTTTCTGTGTGCTGTTAGTCTTTGAGCTGGAAAGTCTTTCAGTGTGGACAAGCACATTTTTGTGTGTGAGATGAAAGCACCCAGTAGTAGAAATGTTGTGGGCTTGGACCCAATTTGATCCCTGGTTTATTGCACAGAGTCTGCGTTCTTCATCTTTACTCGGTGTCTTGTCTAATGTGCTACTCTCTGATAGCCATTCAAGAATGTCTTGGGCATTTTTTAGTGTATTAATTATGTCTAATTACAAATCTTCCTACAGCTGAGCATTCTCCTGTCACAAACTTACCTGAACTGACTTTAGAAACAAAGGAAATGCGGACAGTGTCTGTCCAGTCTGAAGGTTTTTGCTTTGCAGTTTATAGTTTGTTATGAACAGTCCTGATGTCTTACCTCTCTAAATTAAAAGGAAGAAGCAAAGAAAATGTGAGACTTTTATATAGGAGTGCCGGATGCTCAGGTTTGAGGTCCATCAGAAAGATCAAAGGATGTTTGGATTCCAATTGTTTTTTCAATGCTACCAGAAGAGGCATGCTGCTGTTCTTTCAATGTCTATTTAGTTTTATGGTATCATGTGGCTGCACAAATTTGCTTTGGTACTGCCAGTGTCCTGGACTGTGGGACAGCTTCTCAGACATCTCTCAGGAGATGTGGGATGCTATGGCAATGCATGCAGAAACCAGCCATGTTTATGCTCATATCTTCTGTAGGTACCTGTTCACATCTCATTCCATAGTTCTTAGCAGTGAGATTTGGCAGAGGAGCAGTTTTCTCTCCTCTCCAACATTCTATGCCAGTTCTACGACTTTCTGAAAGTATTTGTGATGTCAGGTTTAAAATTGGCGATTTTTTTTTAGAGAAAAAATTGAGCATTTTGTTAAAAATTCCCCTGTACCTTTTAAAAATGTCTTTTTCTGTGGTTTTTGGTTGGTTGCTTTGGGGTTGGTTTTGGGATTGGTTGGTTTGTTTGTTGACTCTCTTTGTTGATTTTGTTTGTTTGTTTTTGTAAGAAATATCCTATTCTACCATGTAAGGATCACTAATCTTCAGAATGGTTCTAAGTGAACATAAGAGGCTCCTGCTCCTATCTTTCCTAATCCACACCTTAAAATACTGTGGTGCATGCAAGACTTTAATCTACTGTTTTAATTTCTGTTGATGAAAATCTAGTCATTAGAAAACCATTAGAGGAAATTGAGCTTCTAGTAATAATGAACCCGCTCATACCAGTCAAATATAAAGTGTATAACATGAATACCTGTGAGGAAACTTGAAGTATACTTCCTGAAAGCAAAGGGTCTCTTTCCAGATATTGTGTGCTCCTGAGCCCATGTTAGATTTCCCTAAAAACCTCCTCCAATTATAAATCAAAGCATCAAGGAAAAATATAGATCTTTTTCCAGAACAATTTTCAGCTAAAAATTCCCCACTCTTCACTTTAGAGAAGTTTCTTGTAAGTGCTTCCATGTTTCTTAGATATCTATTTTTCACTCTACTTTTCCTGGGCTGACAACTCATTTTCCTGAAAAAAAGCTGAAGGAATAATCTTTTCCTTCGTCAGTGAGAGCTGGCTGATTATCTCTGCCTTTGAAGAGCCCTGTGGAACAGTCATCTGCTTTGCTGCCATTGTAGCACTAATGAACTGCAGCTGATGCCTGGGATGTGCAGCCTGTCATTCACGAAGAGCACAGAAAATACTTCCAACACACTCAGCAATGGTGCTTTGAAAAGCATTTAATGACACATTTCCTTTTGCAATATATAACCAGAAAAGTTTCGTGTAAATATGAAGGGAGAGATGGATAGCAGAGGAATCTCAGGACTTCACAAGAAAATCCTTTCAGTGAAAAAAGAAAAATATTGCAGAAAAACTTTCCAATTTAACTATGCTGTAGGGCAATATATTGCATTTTTACACTCAATTTCTTTTATTTGTGCTAAACTGAGATTTTATTGTATAGAATAGGGAGAACAGTAGTTTATTTTACTTATACAATTCACTGAAATTATTTAAAGAAAGCTATTTCAAAGCACCATTCAAAATTTGTCAGTTACAATGTGAGCTGGTAATGATCTATAAAATTATAAAATTCTTAGTTTCTGGGTACCAATGTTATGTTGTTATGAGATAACTGTTTAGTAAGCTCCTCTTTTTCTGGACTTTTGTTTATGCTTAATTTGTTCACTGGATAGCAGTGAAACAGGTCCATGGAATATATAAATGAAATAAATACTCCTGGAATGATTTTGGGCTGGCTGCTCTTTGGTATAAGAAGAGTGAAAACACTTTATATCAGGCTGATATCCAGTTTCTAAAAATGGGGTTGTGATGGGTTACCACACTGGTCTTTCATTAGATTTTTTTTATATTTTTTTTTTTTTTAAATAATATGGGCTTAATTGTAGATAAATCCTACACGGATTGCATGGGGTCAGCCTGGTCCTACAGGTCTTCCCATTTCTAAGCCACCTGCAAGCCTTGGCTGATCACTGGGTAGTCATCATCCAGTACAGCCACCTTGAATCACTATTTGCAAACCCCTTTGTGTGCAAAACTAAGATAAACTGCTTTAGTTCAAAGCTTTTTTTAATAGAAATTCACTGAATGGGAGGCACAATAGGAGGTTTTGGTTCTGTCTTGGTGGCTACAGACGTGTTGGGGAGTTGGGGCCCATGGTGCTGCAGAGGAGCTCCAGGGTGGTTGATGGGAATATTCACCTAGGGCTGCCAGCAGCTTCATGGGCCATGTCCTCCTCTGAGGCTCAACAGAAGACTAAAGAAGTTATCTTGAGAATTGGCTGATTACAAAAGCGTGGCGTTGGATAGGAGTTGTGAAAGATGAAGAAGGATGTTGGTGGTTTTCTAATATAATACAAGCTTTTCAATTTTTTTTGCATTTAAAAGCAAGATTTCTGAGCATGTGCAACAAGTATCAGTAGAGATTTTTTTATCAGTTGCAAGGAGTAGTATTAATAAGTTCACTGCCATTTAAGAAAAAAAAAAAGAAAGGACTATAAAACTATGTGAAGAGTGTGCTTTCAAATTTCTAATTGGTTCACTAGCTTGTAAAATATTTCCACCATTTTTGTCTTATTTAATAATAATTAAAAATAAAGATAGAAATTTAACTAGGTTCTCATTTTTCACTTAATGGGAGGATGATCAAAACAGGTTTATTAAATATAGATCTCATAAATGTATGCTGCTGTAATGGTGTCAATGCCTGATAATTAATTCTAGCATTGAGTAACAGTGCAGCTTGCAACCTGAAGTAATAACCGGCATGTTCAGAGATCACGGGAAGTTTTGAGTAGGGTTTGTGGTTTGGCACTTTCCTCCAAATTATTATTATTTTTTTAAGAAAATATTACTATTTTAAAAGCAGTTTATCCTGATAGGCTGAAATTTGCAATGACTTCCATGCTCACAATTTTATATTTGTTGATATTTACAAATTTCTGTATTTGTCCAGACTCACTTAATCCACATGGGTAAGTCAGTCTGGAAGGAAATCCTTGGTTCTGAATGAAGTTCATAAGGTAAAAAGTGAAACTTAGAGAAAAAGCAAAGAAGGAAATGTAAAGGATACTGATGGTTCTGTTTCTTTTGATTTCTGTAAAGGGCTGAGTCCCAAGGCTTAACACATTGATGCTGGTTTGTGCAAACTGGCCTTGTGCTTCAGAGCTTTTGTTTTTTTCAATACCTGTCCTTATTTCATTGGAAATGAGGAATCTTTTCTTATTGACTGTGCTTCCACTGGTTTTCAGCAAGGCCAAATGCATCATGCCCTTGTCATTCTTCCTTTTTATTTATTCCTGGCAATGTTTTTAATGATCTTTAAGAGTCCAACTCAGATTTTGGGACAGTAAATATTATATCAGACTATTAAAATCTTCCTACCAAAGAGCAAATGACTGCTTTGCATAAGCACAAAACACAGAGGGCAACATCTCTGCATCTGCAACTGAATTTAACTTTATCAGGCTTCACAGGTTCACCTTCTGAAAACAAACTCCACCAATAGTTTTGTAGGAGAGAAATATAGCAGAAAAATTAAATAGACACTGAAGTTTACTGTGGAGAATTTTACTTGGAGGTCTCTGGGACTGAAGCCTGTATTTTCAGTAGTCATGAGTGTAAACTTTCATTTGTGGTTGGACTAACAATGGGAAATGGCTAATGATAACTGTGTATGAAAACAGAAGGTTCCATTTTCTTGAATGCTCTTAGGAAAATTGTGTCTTAAGCAAGAATAAAATAATTAGTTTCCCTAAGTTTTAGAAAGAAATATTTGGATATGCAAAAAAGTAAAGGAGAAGAAAATTTATCAGTCTTATGGATCTGAAGAGTTAAAAAGTCAAAGGCTCAATGAAATTAGCACTCCTGCAATATTTGCTTTCTTTTTAACAGCAGCCCAACAGGGCGAAGGTGAATTACCAGTCTGAGTTGAGAAATATGGACAGGGAATTAAAAAGTAGCTTTGTAAGTTTTCAGCATGAACTGTTTTCTTGAATTATTTAGGAACACCTTGTGCACAGCACAAGCCTAACAACAAATATCTCCCTTATACATTTGGCAAGAGAGATATTTTAGACCTATGACAGAAAATTTGGTTTCTGTGATACAAGAAATTGCTACATTTCACTTTCATTTTCTTAACAGAAAGTTCTAATTTAGTGTAGGATGAGGAATTCCTTTTCTTTCCAACTCAATTTTTTCTTTTAAAAATCGTGAAGAACTCTGACTTATTAGCTAGTTTGGTAAATCAGTTTTCTTGCATAAGCCTATGAAAAAGATACAGTCTCCAAAAGCGTTTAAAAGTATTGTCTCTTATTATTATACCAAAAGGAAAAAAGTAAAGGAAAAAACCCACTAATAAGACACAAGTCTCTTCTGTTTTGTCAAATGGAAACAGTCAGAAGCTAGTAGAAGTCATGCTGGATCCCAAATAAAAATAAATCTGAAAGCTTTTATCTGTTCTACGTAAATATAGTCCCACTAGTAAACATGATGTAAAAAATAAAATACAATTGCTGAGGAGTTCTTACATCTTTCTTATACTTCCTCTGTTGAAAGCAGCCATGGCAGACATGTCAAGTACTACTGAAAAGTCAGGTTCAGAGGAGAAAAGTGCTCGTGTGCTACTGCAGCAAACACTGTCTCCAGTGTCCTCCCAGCAAAGGACCAGGTCCCTCACAGACCACACTGGATCCATTGTGCTGTGGCAGCTGAAACTGAACAAAGGGGACATCTCTACACCTCTCCTGCTGGTGGGCCAGCAAAGCCCCTTTTGGATGTTTGCCCTAAATTCTGGTCAAGGAGTTGGAGTTGCTGAGGTGTAGCTTGTCACCCGTGGCACAATCCACATCTGCCAATGATTTTATATTTGGAGAATATAAAATCTCAGATCACCAGAGGAACTGCCAGAGCCTGAGTAACTCTCAGCAAAAAACTCTATGTCAACCAGGAACACCATCCAGGAATTAAGTGTTTCACTTGCTGATTCCTACATGATATTTGAGTACTAGCTGCTGGTACCAGCATAATTCATATGGATCTACATCTGTCCAACTTTTTTGGTAATTACTTGGAGGCAGCATGATATCAAAGCAAATAGAAAGAATAATTGGATTATTTCAGCAAAATTTGCTCTGCATGTAGTCACTGATATGGAAACAGACTCCATTATTATTTCCTATTTGAAATTATCTGACTGATTAGGAACTGAATTGCAATTTAAACTGCAAAAGTATGTTGAATTTATCCAATTTAAATACAATTTTTGGTTGTTCCCAGACATATTTTATTCTACAACATGAAATGCACTTTGTGCAATTTCAATTGTTTCTGCTTTCTTAGGAGTATTTCTACTACTTTTACAAAGGCTGTTAATGATAATTCGTCCTTGTTAATGAAATTCAACACTAACAGAAAAGCACAGCTTATCTCCTGACTTAAATTGTCTCATTAAGTTTGTGGTCTCAAGCAGGATTAGCAGCATTAGTCCATATGGTAGTTCTTTGTAATGTTGCAGAGACCTAAAGATGCATTTTACGCAGATCACCTAATTGTTAAGAATTCAGTTTTAAAAATTCTTTTTCTTTTTGTTCATTAGGTTTTTAAATGAGAAATTTAGGTCGGTATACATAGAAAACCCATTTCCACACAGCAATTAAACTGTTGTTGACCTTCCTTTTCTGTCTCTGCTTTGCTGTTACTGTAAGTGTGAGAAATCCAGCCATTTCTTACACCACTCAAAAGGCAGACACTTATATAACCTGCCAGTTCTCTTAATCAATAAAATGTTAGACAAAGAAAATAGAAATAATAGTCTAGACACCATAGCTAAATACAATAAATAAATCTTCTATCAGAGTATTATTATATGAGAATATGACACCATAGCCTTCATTCATATATTTTAATGAAATGACTAGATTGGTTTATACTTTTAAGAGAAGCTTCCAAGCATAGGCTAAAAAATGGAATTTACTACATTTTAAAATTCTGTGTTGCTGATCACATTGCACATGAAGGAAGAAAAATCTGGAGCTTTTCCTTCATTGTTGCAGATTCTCCCTGGACGTATTTAGAGCAGTGAGTGAACCAGCATGCATCGTGTTCCAGGATGCCAGGAAGAAACAACCTGAATGAAAGAATAGGGTGCTCAACAACAGTAAAAATGTTTCCCGGATTGTTATATTGTTTTCTTTTTATTTAGCTGGGCAAGAGAGACTTTAATAAACTGAATAAGAATTAAAAGCAATAACAATGAAAATACCCCAGTAAATCACCTCCCCCTCACCACACCCCCTAGCCTCAAAGTACAAAAATGTAAGATTTATGAAGAATTTTGGAAGGAGGTAGAAAGTAGAAGATTTTGAAACTGAGCTGAAGTTGTTGAGATATAATTTTATGGTACTGGAAGAAAACAACATATATAGAAGTGCAGTTGATCTGTTATGGTAGATTCCTGTTACATCCAGAGTTAAGGTTTGAGGAAGAAGGTTAAATTTTTGTAAAAAAGCAGGTTAGGCTAAACTGAAGCATTTTTATACTGGACACATAGTGAATTGAAAGTACCACAGTCTAGAAGAAGAAAGGCATGAGATGATTACAATTAGAGGCCCCAAAAGTAGTGTTTGTGGTTGCACATGGCAAACTTGCTGCAGAAATCACAGAATCACAGGATGGGTCAGGTTGGAAAGAACCACAGTGGTTCGTTTATTCCTTTGCACAAGTGGGGCCATCCTCGAGCACATGGCACAGGACTGTGTCCAGATGCTTCTTGGTTATCTCCAGTGAGGGAGACTCCACAACCTCTGTGGGCAATCTCTTCCAGTGATTGGTCACTGCACAGTAAAGAAGTTCCTCCTCATGCTCAGATGGAACTTCCTGAGCATCAGTTTCTGCCCCATTGCTTCTTGTCCTATGGCTTGGCACCACCAAGAAAACTCTGGATCCATGCTCTTCTCACCCTCCTTTCAGATTCTTATAGACATTGATGAAGTCCTCTCTCAGTTGTCTCTTCCAGAGGCTGAGCAGTTCCAACTCTCTCAGCCTATCCTTGTAAGAGAGAAGCTCCAGAAATTAATAGAGTGAAAGAGAAAAAATACAGTTCTGAGTAGCTTTTTCTGCATTTGGCTTTTTTTCTGACCACATAACTGTATTTGCCATGACCGATGCCATTGGACCATTGGTGCCAGATCTCTATCCCAAGTTACTTGTACTTTGTTGTATCCTTTTATACACAGGAAGGGAAAACAACTTGTATAGAGATACAGAAAAGATGTTATCATGTACTCAATCACTGCTTAGAATTGTTGAATATAAAACAAATAGATGCACATATGAGAAAAAAAAAAATTCCCCACTATGCTTTCAAAGTTTTAAGCAATGCAGAGGAAGCACAGTGTTGTTATTTTTCCAGAAGACAGCATTTTAAATATTGTAATTATCACCAACTATTTGCTTGGGTATGACTGAATCCAGAAACCTTTCCAATCCACTTAATTTGTAATTTTATCCCTTACTTTCTTTCCTATCACAAGTTTCAAACCATGTCCTTTGTTTGAAAGTAACAAGACTGTTGCCACGGTTTAATTCCATGGAGTACCTGATAATTAGTGGAAATGCTTTAGCCCTTTTGCCTACATCCTACTGGTGTTAGTAATTCAAACATCTCTCATTTGCACTTTAAGTTTTAGATTAGATTTGATTTTTTCAGTTATTTGTCCTGCTATTTTCTGAGCACTTCTGATATTTCAAGTGCAGCCTTTAATATTAAAACTGTCTGCTATGATTTAAAATAAATTATTATTTTTGTTTTCTGTTTACCTATGTTTCTGGTTCTTACTTTCTTTCTTGTTGATGGAAAAATACCAGTGCCTAACTCCTGTTTTCCCCCCATCTCTGGTCTCTGTTGAGGTGCTATGAAGCAAATTAATTTTTAATGTGTCATAGTAAGTGTGGCAAAAGCTTTTTTCTCTGGATAAAGGGATTTTTTTGTTTGCAAAAAAGAATAACATCTGTGTGTTTGTTCCTTAGTCTCCTTTTCATGTCAAGATGGGTAATTGAGTTGATGAAAACATGAATGCAATAGAGTGAGTAGCTCTGCTCTGCTCATGAGTGGTTTATTAGAATAAGACAGGATTATTTGAGCCACTTTACCAAATGTACCAGCACAAGGCATATTATGAGTCATTTCAGCGACAAAATATCATTTTTGCTAAGACAGGAGAGGACTTGCATTGTTTCATGATTTCAGGTTTATTTGGGAGCTCAGAGCTGCAGACCTTCTTCCCCACAGAGAAGTTAGCAGCTCCTAGCACTAATGGTCACATAGCCTGGTATGAGGAGAGTCTCCTAACCAGGGGATGCTGGGGGGAAGCAACAAAGACCTTGGTCATACTGGGAGAAGTGTGTGAGAACAGTGTGTGCAACAGCCTAGGGAACTGGATTAGCCTTCCCAATCCTGTTTCTGACAGCAATGCATTTGGCATGGTTGGTGACTATATACTTAAACCACCATTTGTTTCTTTTCAATTTGAGAGAGGTAGGATGCTAGAAATCAGATTTGTTATTTGTCTGATTGACTTGACAGGGAGTTTTCAGAACCAGCACTCCTTCCAGGTGTGTGCCGGTGGCTAATCATGCTCTGTCTTAGAAACTAAGGTTAAAGCAAGATCTTGGTTTGGGAAATCTAATTGCTGTAATACAAAAGCTCTGGGCAGTGAGACCAGCTTGACATTGATGTATTTTCACCTCTGTTTCAAAGCAACATGTCTTATTCCACCTAATTGCCAAATTTCTGGCTTGAATTATATGTTATTTTTCTCCTAAAAACCCTTAAGTGTCTAAATTTTTTTAGGGCAGTTTGAAAATGTGCTATCACCTCTGCTATTCTCCTACCTACAATTAGCATTAGCACAGTGATTTTGGTCTACAGTGCGGAATTGAACTCATTGAAGTTGCAAAGCCTTGCCATGCTTTAAAAAGTAAGGGAAGAAATACTGTTTAAAATAGCTCTGTTTCTAAGCAGAAAATATTTTAATATTTCTTAAATACGTTAGTTCTTTAATTCCCTCTGTGTGTGTGTGTGTGTGTGTGTGTGTGTTTGTATTTGAAACATCAGATGTAGGATGAAGTATTGAGAGAGTTTAGGAATAATTCATTATCATCTCTGACTTTTTGATGTAGACATTTAATCTTGTGCAAGCTTCAAATTTCCTGGCATTTTTTATTTTTCTGTGCCAGATGGATACTTTGTACTAGATAACGTGGTTTTATTTTTTTACATTTAAGTGCTTTAAAGTTTCTTTGTTTATAAAAGTGCTGCCCAGGAGCTGAGCTTTTCCTTGTCTCACATACCCAAGTCCCCTCCCCTCCACCTGCTCATTTAGAGCAACATTAATGCGTGCTGCTGCACTGAGGCGCGGGAGAGCTCCCATCAGCAGTAATTGTTGACCTACCACAGTTACAGTCAGTGATCAATAGATACTACTTTGCTGCACAGCAACAGCGCAGAGAAAATGTGGACCCCACTGAGAATTTGTTTTCAACATGCAAACCCAGCTGATGGCCTTCAACTCTAACAGATGTCAGAGAGTGGCAGGCACCCCAGGGCACCCTGAAAGTACTGCTGGAACCTGGCTGGGGAAAAAGGAACGCTCTCAAATTACTAAGTGCGTTCTAACAAATCACATCAAAGTGGAAAAAAAAAGCCTGAGCTGAAGAAAATTACTACTTTCATTTTCTTCCTTGCCTCGCGCTCCAGCAGAGCGTGCGCTGCCGCGTGCAGGGCCATCAGCCCCCGCGCTAATGAGCGCTTCCGCCGCAGGAGACAGCGCCGCTCTCACGCCGCTGGCCACGGGGCTGTGACACGCGGGCAGCTGGGGACATCGGGAAGAGCACACGCTCCTAGGAAGATATTAAATAACTTTGTTACTTCGGCATGTGCGGTTCGGAAATAAACATTCGCTGACTTTCTCTCCTTACGTGACTGTGTGAATTCAATGAAATCTAATTCAATGCAGAGGAAATAAAGTAAAATATGGAATTTTCCCCTCCTTTTATCTGTTGCTTTTGTGTACAAGATTTAGCCTAGATGTTTTATTTATTTGCTATGCCTTCATTCCTGGAGAGATTAATTCAGAGGTAGGACTTGTCTGAACAGTATCTTTTAAATTTGTTGATAGATTTAGACATCTCTGGTCATGATTTGTAAAACTGAACATGTATGTAACTACAAAACTAAACATGCATGGCATCTATCTTGCCCTAAAAAATACTTCAAGTTCAGTGAGCCAAAAGTATATTAATATTTAAAGAAACACTGTCTCCAAAAGGAAAAATATAAAGGTAGCTGTCTCTGTATTTTTTCCTGACTCTTGAAATGGATTACTATCATTTCACCAAGTGGAATGTCACCTCATATCACTGAGGTATATCTTCAAGTTCTCTTATCTGTGAAATACCCCATTTCTGCTTATACTTGTGCACAGTCTATGCACTCTTCTCACACATGAAGAGTCCCATTATATTCAATGGAAATAATTTTGTGCTTCAAAGGAAAGTTCTGACAGCAAAATGAAAAATGTAGCAAGGAAGATGGTTCAATCCTCTATGATTGCACCTTAATGGAGCCTGAGGCCATGGAAGAGACCCTCTCCCAAAAGCAGCTTTCTTAATGGACTTTTAAAATGGAGTTACATGGTGCCCACCTGATCCTTGTAGGCAGGTCTAGGACACATAGACAGCTCACCATTGTCCTGGGCTTGGGGTGATCTTTCCTCTGAGCAAAATGAAGAGCATAAATTTTGCAATTTGCAATGTGCAATGTGCCTGAAGAGAGCATATACTCACTGAGCTCCCCCAGACAGGCAGGGCTGGCCCCTGTCTGTCTGCATGGGACACTACAAAGTTATTCAGAAACAGAAGCAAAGCATAAAGCTGGATTGAATCTGGAGGGGTGAGCTTCAATGTTCTTGGAAGAATATTAACAGATAATGTTGTGCAAAAATATTTTAGACCGTACTCCCATACAAACTCACATAACACTACACCTAGATTTTCATTATGATACAATGAGAAGACTGCTTGTTTTCTTTATGAAAATAGTAATATTCTCAGAGAAAATGGAATCCTGTCTTGCTCTTCAGAAAAGTTTTGTGAATGATTTCTTCTAATACTTTTGTTATAACTCTTCCAATATCTTTAAATAGGATGTTACAAGAAACTGACAGTGCCAGTCTTCAGTAGTTGCTGCAAGCCCTCTTCTTCTACATGATCCTTACACTCTGTGTCCTTGGATCTCTTTTCAGAGATCATAAAGGCAAGACATAAATTTTGGATAGACAGAGGCAGAATATCCAACAGGTCAATGATAACAGAGATGTCAAGTTGCTAAGAAATGGCTGATTTGAACTATCATGAGTTGTGTTGTGAAGCAAACAATTATCAGTAAGGAATTCACTTGTGTTTATCTAACAAACTGTGTAGTGTCATGCTCAGAACCTTGATCATGGGGAATGCAAACACACTTTATATAAATAAGTATTAAGAAAATATGGCATACAAATATTTTTATCCACCTGTAAAGCAAAGAATTTAGTGTAGATATAGCGGAAATATTAGGAATTATTAATTCAAGTACCATCATTAGCTTGTCTAATTGTGCAGTAAAACAAAGAACGGTGTAATCACAGTAATGACACAGCAAAATGTTGACAATAGTAATGATACTACTAAATTTGCAACAGATGCTTCTAACCCTTTTCCTGGGGTTTTCCCTGCTCATCCTTCCCCATCTCCATTGGATCCAAAGGCTCACTCTGGGGCTTTGGTATGTGGAAGAGTGTTAGGAGGCATCAGTGGTATCTGGAGTCCTTTCCCAGGAGGAATATGGTGTTCATTTTACTGGTTTATACTCCCATGATCCTCTTGGGATCCACCATTAGCATATTTGCTAACACTTCTATAATGTTCTTTTTCTTCATTGATCCTCACTGCCAAGTTATATCCATATTTACTGTACACACGAGGTACCCCTTGCATGTATCAGACACTATTTCTTTGTTCTATTTGTTACCCCAATGATCAGTTCTGTCCAGCTTCAGGTGTTCTTTTTCCTTTTATTGCATGTTTTGAGGATTTTAAACTGAAAATTATGAAGGTCTGTGCACGGCTATGGGGTTATCCATACCAAACACTGGACTCACCTCTTGCCATGACATGTCAGTATTTACCCATGTCAGTATTTCCTTCCTGCATCCTCATTTCACAGGGACTCTGCTGTCATACCAAGGTTGCATTTTCTGCACTATCACATTGTATGTGAGTCATAAATATTTCATTCTGCCAACAGAGGCCTTTCAAACTCACTATACCAATGTGATCTGGTACTAGTACTGGCAATTCTCTGTTAACAGGGCTACACAGTTATAGACGTAAAAGGCACTTTTGAATACACATGGGCCTGTTTAATTTGGTGCTTATACTTCTCCAAAGTTCTCCCTGTTATAAAATAACATTGCAGACAAAAACCTCTCTTTTTGCCAATGAAGGACTTCAATTTGCAATACAGGACAAGAACACTGCAACTCTATTTAGATATCTCATATTGAGGAAAGTTCTTCTGTTTGGAACACCCTCCACCCCCACACACACTCTGATAAACTTTAGCTTTTAAGATTCTCCAGCTGTGCCTTCAGCAATAATTGGGGTCATTAGTCTTTGCCTCCCCAAGCTAATTACCAGCACAATCCAAATGTCATCAGCTAAAGAAATGCAGCTTGAACAGGTTAAACGATGCAGCCACATGCAGATAGAAATAAAGAGGAAGAGAAAAGACTGTTTTCTGTGCCTCTTTGTATTTGGCCATCTAACTTAAACACCAAGCTGTACTTGTTTCTGTAGGCACTGTTTACTTTAACAGGGTCTTAAGTGATCATTTACTGTAAAACACCACAGAAGAGATTCTCATGTCTTGACTCTGTTCATACTTTGTGTTCTCCTAAAGCAGAAATTACATCCTTTAATTTTGGTCTGAAGGGTGCTCATTTGAACTGCAGTATCCAGTAACTTTAGTTCTGGTGTGATGAAAAACTAAGATTTTTTTTCCAAGTTTGACCAATTTTAAAATTGTAAACATGGGCTGGAAAAGCCACAAGAATGGCTAATGCACTATTAATATGAACTCCTCTTTTTAGTGTCAAATTTTGAAGTCAATTTATGAATAATTGTACATAAAAATACAAATTGAGAGATTTAAGATAGATCTTTCTTATCCAGAAGAGATTCTAATTTGACCCTAAGTATAACATGAACATTAAAATTTTATAAATAAATTCTTGAATTCATACTAACATGAAGAAAGCATCTCTTTAAAAGCTTTGGTTTGACAAATATGCTTTTTTTGACCTCAGGAAAATTGTATGGTGAAGCACATTCTTCTGATGAATGGAGGAAAAAATAAGTTTTCACCTCAGGTCCAGAATTTTGCTCTAAATTGATGGTTGTGGATTGCATAGCAGGTACTTAGTAATGGGGCAAATCAAAGGTTCTTCTAGTTTCTGAAAGCAATTTTGAGGAAGAGTTCATGATATCGCCTCATGTTTCAGAAAACTTACAGTCATGCCAATAAATCAAAATGATTCTATGAGGAAAAAATGCAAATGATTGGGTCTCTAGGGCAAGATTGCAGGTATATTTGCATTCCTTTAATTAGAGCATGAGATAGAATGTGCTGTATGCAATATATTTTCCCTGAATAAGTACATACAGGGCTCTGCTGCATAGCTGTTGCTGGGAGCTGAACTTCAGGGCAAGTTTTTTGTTACCGAAGAGCAGATTAAATGAAGCTGCTTTAGGACCATTGACAATTTGCTGGATTTGATCACTCAGAGCTGCAGCTTGTGGAGTATGGGTAGCTTTATATTGCTGTGTAAGGGAAGGGAAATGGATCTGGCTTTTATGCAGAATATCTGAGCTTATCCTCATGTGTCACATGAGCAATAAGAAGAGATCTGAGAGTTAGCTATAGGTCTGCTGTTTGCGCCTGCAAGAAAATGTTTTGCAAGAATGAGTTCTCAGGAAATGAAGAAGTTCTGTTCCCCTAACTCTTGTTTTTAGCAATCTCACCTGAGAATCACAGAATGGTCTGAGTTAGATAGGACTCACAAGGGTCATGGAGTCCAGCTCCTAAATGAATGGCCCATGCAGGGATTGGACCCAAGACCTTGGCCTTTTTAGCATTGTGCTCCAACCAACCACTTCTCCATTTATGTTTATAGCTCTTGTCTGAGTTTTGGATATTTTCAGCTCATACAGTTCTGAACACCCTTCAGGCTGTCTCTGGAGAAGGGCAACATTTTTGAATACAATAGCTGCACAGTTATGTGGGAAATATGACAAATTCCCTGTGTACTGAATGCCAGAGCTGGGAATGTATGCAGATTAGGAATAATTTGTAGCTAATGTAGCACATTCACAGCTTGACTGAGTCCTTTATTACAGATTCATGATTACAGCTGGATCAAAATGCTTTCCTCTGTGATAAAATGCTACATGTAACAAAAGTGTAGACTGTATGGGCAGCAATCACCTGTTTAGGTCCCATCACTGCTCTAAGTGGCTGAATGGTAAGGTTTTCTTAGCTGCAAAATTTCACTAGAAAATGGCTCATCAATAGCTAAAAGGTGTCACAACTTGGCCCTTTGCTGAAGAAGAACAAAAATGTGGGCAGGGAACTAAAGGGCAAGAGAAGTGTGGGAGATCTGCAGGCAGAAGACATGGAGTGAAATGTATGGCTTCTTGTGAGCAAGAGCATCCTGCATTCCCATTGCTGCAGGTTGTGGGTCTGGAGGGAACATTAAAGGAGCAGTTTCAAAGTCCAAGGAATTCCTGAGAAACCAGGAATGTTTTGCAAAGATGACGGTTACAGTCCATGTGCCTGTTCCTTGTGTGTGGGGTAGAAAGAT